>NC_051154.1:68089592-68402092 GCF_013339745.2 Dermacentor silvarum | reverse complement strand
TATGTTGAAATCTGTCTTTATTGCTACAAGATGTTCAAGAACAGGTTTCAGGCGTGACAAACGTATTTTCTGCGATGAAAGATGCAATCTGATGCAAGATTTCTTACAAAATGAAGCAGCTTGACGATATAAAAGGTTTTCTTCTAAAACTCACTGGTTTGCATTGTAAGAATACCTAACATTTTACACGATATTTTGCCAGGTCTGTACATTTATTACATTGCATGATTTCTTTTTCGATAGCCACACTTAAGTTCCCAGGCTGCCATACTCCTCTGACAGCGAAAGACCACCTTTACTTAAAGCGAAAGTTTTGCTTGGTTCGGGCCAAACACTTCCAAAACGATTTGCCGTATGCAGTGAACTACAAAGTGCTGCCCAGCTCTTTCGACGAAGTTGTTTTGTGTGCCGCCGTATGGCTGCATCTAGGCGATTATATACCGTCCAATCGGAGCTTCTTTTAGAGCGCTGCTATCTCCTGTAAGTGCGGCGTCGACAGGCGCGTAGCCTCAAGAGCTTAAGATCAGGGTTCGTTTTATCTATGCCCCGCCGTCGTCTTACGGTAGCTTGTTGAAGACACTCGCTTATCTTTTTGAACAAATTGTCGTGTGATGGGGCCTCTGAAATCAGTTGACGGAACTTGTTTCAGTTTGTCACTGTGTAGGCGGCAGTCTGGCGGCTAGGGGTATGTTCTGGAATCAACCAAATTGCTAGATGATATGAGCCCTATGGGTCAGATTCACATGACCAGGCCAGACACACATCTCTTGTTGATATCGCAAGGTCGATGGTGGACTGTTCCTTCCCTCTGCCCACAAATGTAGGTGATCCGTCATTGAGTGTTTGTAGATCATGTCTAACAATAAGCTCGTTGATCTCTATCCCACGCTGGTCTTGTGGACGAGAACACCAGCGAGGATGGTGAGCATTGAAGTCTCCGCACATCACAAATGATGGGCCACACCTAGAGACTAAGCACTCCAATAAGATGGTGTCTGAAGATCGTGTCGGTCGATAATATATGCTTGCCACAGTCGTCCTCGTATTGTTGAGACTTACAGTATCAGCTGTACATTAAAATTCGGCATCGCAGATATCGTTTGGGTCAATAACTGCGAAATGTAGGTCATCTCGAACGTATAACGATGCGTTTGAAGTATTTCGCGGATGTGTGGCGTCCTTTCACTGGAAGGACCCGCATGCCAGCGCTGTGCATCTAGCGTTATTGTGGTTGCCTACGAAACCTGGAAGTCTGAATTCTTCTTTTATTACATCGGTTTCTTGAAGCGCTATGACATCTGTTGGGGTTTTCATTGCGAGGAGCCGAAGGACTAGATCGGCATGCCGCGGTCATAAGGACCTGAAATTCCATTGCAACACAGAGGGATGGGGCTTTCCACGAGCGTTCATGTTGTTTCTAGGGAAGGCCGTCGGGAACTGGAACAAGAGCATCCAGAAGTTGCTCTGCGGCTAATGCTGCTATTGTCTGACGGCTGGCAATCAGAGATCTAACGACGTTGACAAGCATCTTAAGCAGGTTGATAAGTTGTTCGTCATCGTTGACCGAGACCGCTGTAGGCAGCCTATTTAGTTTTCTACTGTAGACGACAGCTTGGATGGAGCTGGTTCCGACGCTTTCGGAGGCGTGATATTGGCAGATACTGGTTCGGACGCTTTCGATGAAAGCGCCGGCCACGATGTCGCATAGAGACAGAAATTACGCCTCCCTCCTTCCTGCCGATGCGCGGTGTCTTTGATATTCTTCGAACGTGTGGGTACATCTTCAGTTTCACCATTTGTAGCCGCTGGATGGGCACTGGGCCACTTGGCATCTCCCCTGATGCCTTCTTCTTAGCTTTCACTTTCAGAACTTTTTAGTTTTTATTCAGCGTGGGACATTCTTTGTCTGTTGCCAAGTGTTTACCGTTAGAGTTCGGGCACCGAGATGTCGTACTGTCGCAAGAATTTACGTCGTGATTTTGAGCACATCTGGCACAGATCACAGCACTTGTGCAGAAACCCTGCACATGACCAAGCTTTAAATATTTGTGGCACTGTAACGGTCTTGGTACGAAAGGCCGAACTGGGTATCGCACCAGTCCAGCCTTTATATGACTAGGTAGCTTCGCACAGTCGAAAAGAATCTTCACACACTTTGGCGAGCCAAGCCGTCGAGCGCTGATAATTTTGCATGGTGGCGTGCAAACGATCATACTTTTCAAGACGTCGTCTTGAAGTTCTAAATCAACATTATATATGACGCCAGCTCTTACATCCGCGCCCTGTGGTATGTAAGCCCGCGTGTTGACACCACAGAGTTGAGATAGACCATGCAGAGTTTGCAACGTATTCTCATCTGTTGTGTCCACGGCAATAATACTTTTCCTTGGGTTCACTCGAAGCTCTTGAATAAGACCCGGTGCCAGTTTGACAAAAAAATCATGCAGTTTCTGTTTGGAGATGCAATTCAGGCTTACCAACACGTCGACCGGTACGAAGGCTACTGTCGTAGTCACAATGTTGCTGTATATGATAATTGCTTCGCGTGATGACGATGTCGAAGACTTCCGTCTTGAACGCCGATGCTTAGCAGGTTTGAAGACATCCGAGTCGTCCAATCTGGCGTCAGATTCAGAATCGGCAGCTTCTGATTCCACTGAGGAGCTGAGGCGCTTCCTTGCGACGGGAAATATGTCCCTGCCGCAAGATGGGTCCACCACCATCTCCTCCATAGCAGGCTTCGCAGGGAGGGCCTCTCAGCAAAGCAGCACTCTTGAAGGCCCGTACAAACAGCGCTGGGTGTTGCTGATGCACGTATAAACGCAAAAAATAGAAAAACTTTAGCATCAAAAGGAGCCAACAGCCGAATGCACGAACTTCGTCGTCGTCTCTCCCAAAAACAACGACGCAACATAAAGAAAAGTTATACGCTCTTTACCACTAAATCACATGGTCGTGTCACTTAAGAAGACCAACAATCCTGGCAAAATTGCAGCCCTACACCGTTGTAACTCAAGAAACCTTGTTATTGGGAAAGCTGGTTAATACTTGGGGAAGTAATCACAGCGCAACTAAGACAGACACAAAACTGTCCTATCTTCTGTTCTCTGTGTCTGTCTAATTTGCGCTACGATGACTTCCCCAACCTATCATTGTCTTCGAATCATCATATCATCACTTACTGCCTCTTTAGACATCCTACATACGTGCGGTGGCGATCATTCAATTGAAGCACGTTTGAAGCATGTGAAGAGCAAAAATAATCAACGATGACTTCCCCAACCTATCATTATCTTCGAATCATCATATCATCACTTACTGCCTCTTTAGACATCCTACATACGTGCGGTGGCGATCATTCAATTGAAGCACGTTTGAAGCATGTGAAGGGCAAAAATAATCAATCTAAATATGGCTTGAGGCCTGTTTGGGAAAGCGGGAAAAAGATATCGCGCTGAGCATCACTCACTATGGAAGCTTCACAGCTCTATCGTGAGTTAAGTGTTTCTTTAAGGTTAGTCCGTGGATCGATGCAGTGCCTCACGCAAGCGCGTAGCCACGTCGTACTTTTTAATATCCAGTGTTTTTTTTGTGTTTTTTTAAGCTCGAACAAAGGAAACAAACTATTGTTACCTGCATGGAAACAAATCATTGGGATGTTCTGCAACATTCGCATCGAATGCCTCGCGTTTCAACTGATTGAAATTAGTTAAGTAATTTATGACAAGTATTAAATTGTATCTATGACTCATCGCGTAAAATAGTTCGAGTTGCACAAGAGAACAGCGAACAACGCTGACGACTGCGTTGGCGTAGCGTACACCCGATTTTGCTAAACTTGGCGCAGAGCCCGAGATACCTCGTAGGAATTCTTGCGGCGTGCCACTAGCATAAATTTAAACGAGAACAGCAAAAGTGAATCAGAGCCCCTCTTTCGCATCATTACTCCAAAGTTTAATGTGCAGTGCGCAGTTCCATTTCGAAGCCTCAACTACGCCAGTATCGCAAACGCGTGTGCTAGTGAACGCAGATACAGAAAGACGTGTCGTAGCTGATTCTCAGTTTTCTCGGAGCCTAATGTTTTTCGGCAGTACGTACGAACGGTTAAAATATTCGCTGGTGCCAGACGTAAAACGCTCGTTAAAGCATGATCATTACTGAAGAAAGACGAAAAGTGTTTGCAATGAGAGCAAGCTAATTTCCGCATGCAATGTAAGCCGTCTAACTAAACGTGCTCGTATAGTGCCCCCGATTAGGTTCTATTTAATAGGTTGCAGCTATCTCCAGCTGCGGTGTTAAAATTAAACTGGGGGGGGGGGGGGGGGGGACGTTAATGTGCCGAAACTGTGGGGTAGGTTATGGGGCACGCCGTAGTGGAGGACGGCTCCGCATGATTTTAACGCGATAGCGTTAAGGGCCCCGTTCGCAGAAAATCCGGCGTTGGCAACCGGCGTGCGATGTCGGCGGTTGGCGGAGAAAATCATTCCCAACCATGCAGGCCCTCCGAATATATTTCGGTATATGCATACGCCACGCCTTCATATATGACGTGCGGTATATGCGGGTTATATTGCCACACCATTATATCACTAAATGTTGCTCATACCTTGTCTCACATTCTTGACAAAGCTGTTCCTCGGAATCTTGAGAATGAGAATCCACAAACAAATGTCATGAAACAAAACACCCACAGCGCATGTCTTTTATGTTAAATCTTCTCAGACTGAAATATTAAAAGTGCGAAACAAACACGGGAACCTGAAAAAAATCATGTAATTTCTTTGGCGCGGTTGTGCACTATCTCCTGGATCGGCCCATGCAAGAGGCTGCGTTTCTACTTAAAAGCTCGCCTATGTGCATAGCGTTCGCCGCCAGTGTTTGCCAGTAACCATTATGGTTGCATAAGCTGCAGTCGTCCGGAATAGTGAGAAGCAGTCAGGGATCTTTGAATGCTATGGGGTTCCACTCTTAAAAGCGAAGCTTAAGCGTCCTCCAATTTTTTTACAATTTGGGGTTCTTTCATTATCATCATCACCAGCCTATATTTATGTCCACTGCAGGACGAAGGCCTCTCCCTGCGATCTTAACTAACTTCATCACTCCACCTAGTTTTCTGCCGACCTCGACTGCGCTTCCCTTCTCTTGGTATCTATTCTGTAACTCTAATCATCCACCAATTATCCATCCTATGCATTACATGGCCTGCCCAGCTTCCCTTTTGCGCTTAATGTCGACTAGAATATCGGCTATCCCCGTTTGTTCTCTGATCCACACCGCTTTCTTCCTGTCTCTTAACGTTAGGCCTAACATTTTTTCGTTCCATCGCTCTTTGTGCGGTCCTTAACTTGTTCTCGAGCTTCGTTGCTAAACGTGCGCCTAACACGCGTTAAACGACCGCTGTTGCATTCCGCCCCTATCAAAATGCGTCCTCCGCGGCCGGGATCGAACCCACGACATCGTACTCAGCAGTGCAACCCCCTAGCCACTAATCCACCGCGGCGGGTCTAGCTGTAGTGTGTGTTGCCACGCCTACGCCCTCTCAAAGTTCTTCGGTCAGTTCCGCGATGGCGTAGTGGCTTTGGCATCGCGCTGCTTTCTAATCCCGAGGGCGCAGGATCAAATTCCGACCTCGGCGGCCGCATTTCGACGGGGGCGAAATGCAAGAACTCCCGTATAACATGCAGTGGGTGCACGTTAAAGAACCCCTGGTGGTCAAAATTAATCCGGAGCCCCCAACTACGGTGTGCCTCATAATCAAATGGTGGTTTCGGTATACGTAATACCAGAGAATACAACTTAAAAAATAAATGTGCATAGCGAGAGGTATTGTTACGCTCTAATCATTTCATTATTGCCACAACGTGTGAACAACCCATTCGATAATAATGCTAGATACCTGAATTCAAAAAAGAAAGGGAGGGGGGGGGGGATGAAACGACGTCCTTGCCTCGAGCAGTGGCTGTGACGTTGAACTGTAGAGGGGTATGTTTAGCATATGAACCTGCGGTTTCACAGTGCTCGTTGAGATTTATTCGCGAAGCATTACTTCCTTGCATATCTCCTTGATGGCGCGCTCATCTCAGGAAAGTTGATTGACTAGTTCGGGTACTTTCGTTCAAGAAGTGCTACATTCTTCTAAGGAAAACGGAAGCATGCTTTTAATAGCATACGCACTGAGCCATTTTGAGCGTACAGAAAACGTGCCCTCTACTTACAAGACATACAAGAAGACACATGCATTATGTTGGCTATCTTTTTCTTTCTCTAAAATTCGTTTGTTGTCAATATATCAATTTGTTGCGTTAAGGCAGCACAACAGCAACTTGTGCGGTGCAATCAGATCGCACTCCACATTCACCACTTCAGGCATGCGCCGTGAAATTTTGCGTTCCTCACATGTTTTTAGCAGCGCTGGCTTGGCACAAACGCCGAGTGCCATCTCGAGAGTGCACTAATGCTTCCGTGCCTTGTGCAGCGCGTGGGTTGCGTAATACATGGCTTACACGTGGCAATGGCAAAGCGCTCGGCAACAGGCAGCACAAGGCTTCCGTTATCGAGAGTCACCGGAGGGACCACCGTTTCGCGATCGACGCAGAAATTTGCGCAAACTGGTCACGATCGAGCTCAACCCAGCAGGCGATGGCTCAACTTGTCCAGCAAACGCACGCGCACACACACACACACACACACACACACACACACACATATATATATATATATATATATATATATATATATACAGGGTGTTTCAGTGAACTCTCAAAAATCCTTAAAGGTTGCCTGTGGCAGATAGCACAATTCTAGTTCACGAGCTGGTCTACTCGAAGAGGCGGACATTACTTGCCCAAGAAATTGCAATGCATAATCGAATAACTGCCAGAAATTCACTAATTAAGTTTTTAACTAATTGCCTGATGGCCCATATTGCAATTTACAAATTGTAGCCGTGGAGTTCGCAAGGCGGATCCACTTGGAACGAATTCTCGGGATGACACCAGTTTCGAGATATTAATTCCCGGACTTTGCGGAGAAATGCAGTGGCGTTCCAGTTAGGTTCTTAACAAAACGTCGCTTTATGCATTGAAGCCCAAAATTAACTGTAACGCCAATGCATTTCTCCGCAAAGTTCGGCAATTAATATTTCGAAACTGGTGTCATCCTGAGAATTAATTCTAAGTGGATCCGCCTTGCGATCTCCACGGCTACAATTTGTAAATTGCAATATGGACCATCAGGTAATTAGTTAAAACCTTAGTTAATGATTTTTCGTTAATTATTCGATTGGGCATTTCAATTTCGTGTGCAAGTAATGTCCGCCTCTTCGAACAGACCAGCGCATTAACTAGAATTGCGCTGTCTGCCACAGGCAACCTTAAATAAATTTTGAAAGTGTTCGCTGAAACACCCTGTATATATATATATATATATATATATATATATATATATATACATTCTCTCCTTCAAATAGGGAGGTTGCGCGTTTCATCTGAGCATCGAGGTGTCATATGTTGCTTCGCATCGTCGCCCTCTGCTTTACGCAAGTGTCAAGAGGAGTGACTCCAGTGTATAGGCAGTCCTGCCAGAGCGAATGAAAAATGCGAGCCGCGCGCGCACGCCCCGTACACAACGCAATCGGCGCTGTCGGTTCCACGTGACCGTTTTATTTGTGCCCTTTATTCAATAAAATTAGGAAGCCTCGGCGGCAGTGTACCACCACCTCATACGACGCACGTGCCGGAGAACGTGAAAAAATGTATATAAAGACACACTCTCCAATCCACGCGCGCGCATTTTTTTTTCTTTCATTTTTTTGTTCTGAGAAATACGAAAAGCGTCGCCTTCTGTTTGCTTCTTTCCTCAGAGCGTGACCCCGCGTGGTCCGTTCGTCGGTACACTGGTTTGAAACAAACTCGGTTGGGCAGTATCTGCGCGCGTCCGACGGGAAAGCACGCCCATCGGACCGACCGGGGACGCGCTCCTCTTTCGGCGAAGATAGGGAGAAACCCTGGGAGAAGAAACCTTGGGGCTGAAGAAAGGGAGAAAGCCCTGGGAGGGGACGTGCACTCAATTGAAGAAGAAAAGGGCCCCCGAGGAAGCCGTCGAGCTCAAGGCGAATGTGACACGCTGCAAGCGGGATTAGCGCCGCAGCGAAACGTCGTTATGCAAACTCAATTGGATCGCGAATTTCGCGAGCGCGCTCGTGCTCACAAACACGCCTCTCTTTTCAATTTTTTTTCTTTCCCCCGTTGTTCTTACATTTTCAACGAACGCTGATGATTGAAGCCGCCTCCTGCATCGGGGTGTCGAGGCGAGGGCAGTGGCGCGGAACCTCAAATACACGCGCTGCCCCGCGGACCCGGGACGCTGCGCGTCACAACAACTTCGCGTGCAGGCCCTCTATACATAGGGAACAGCGGACCATCGGCTTCGGAGCTACGAAAACATGCCGCGCGGGCTTCTTGAGACTTCCTTCGATTTGCTTCCGGAATGGCTGCAATTGGTATTCACGGCGTTTGTCCGTGATAAGCTGGGTGTCTCTACAAGGAATTACGGCAAAGGAAGAAACAAGCGGTTTGCGCTAGGAGATAACATCTTTAGGGCTGTGCGTTCTGCAATATAAGGGAACTACGTGCGCAGTGTTTCATTTTTTTTAATCTTCTGTGGAAAGAGCGAAAATGTGAGGGATTTAAAACGGTGTAACAACTTCAGTGAAACAATTGACCACCGGGGTTAACAGGTTTTTCACGAGCTAAGTTTCCCAGATCTGAAAGCTTGTGTCATTATTATTGTTGTTGTTGTCGGTACGATTTAAGGTGATTGCTTAAGGTTGATTCACACTATAGGCCGACACGACACTGATCTTGGTCTGTGGGACTGTTGGAGACAGCGTTTCCCTTGCTTTAAACCGTTGGCCACAGCGTTTTCTGTCATGTAAACTGCTGTCAACAGTCGGCAGACCAGAATCGGTGTCGTGTCGGCCTATAGCGTGAATGAGCCTTTACTGCCCACCTTTGAATCTTTCGAAACGGTGATGGGAAAGTAAACACGCGCGCGTGATCTGCACTTCAGCGTCGCTATAATCACTGTCTGCATGCGGACTCGGGCGCACAGACCATAGCTTTGAGATTCAGTGGCACCCTCAGGGAATAAAGCCACGTACAAAATTTATGACTAAAGGGAAAGAAAAAAAATAATTCACAAGATGGAGACGCTGTCCTATCTCTGCACAAATAACGCGCAGTAACACCCATGGACGTACAGCCTCCCGCATTTTCAACTATATCGCGCGGGCGTCCATCAAGCGTCATTTCAGCGCCTTTAAGCGGTGATAGAGACCGGCAGAAGTACTCTCAAGTGCACTAAGCACTCTTCTGTGCAAGAGTCCTCTAATGTGATCGTCCCTTCAGGACCACGTAAGACCATATTATATGGTGTTCTCGCGCGATATAGCTAAAAATGTGGGAGGCTGTACGTAAAGCACGCAAATACGAAAACGCTCTGGACTCAGCCACGTATAATATTGCTTCGTTCGCCATAATTTGCAGCGGCAGAGACATATCATACTGAGTTGAAATTCCAAGCATGACGCATGACTGGATGTAGAAGAATATATGACCGCACGGCTAGCAACTACCCTCCGCGTTAGCCAAGTGGATATGGCGTTGCGCTGCTGAGCTCCAGGTTGCGGGTTCCACCGCAGTGCCACGCTTATAGTTGGATGGGGGCGAAATGCAAAGAACGCTCGTGTATCATGGTTTTGGCACATAAAACCCCAGAATTGATTTTTTTGTTAAATTAGGAACTGTGTTTCGTCACTGTTAAGCTTATCATGTAGTTTCATCCAGAAAAATTTACCGACATTCACATTTTTTTTCTTATAAGTTTTTTCTTTTCTTTTTTTTTTTTTCTTCTTTGGGCTTTAGCATCCGGAAGACCTCTAAAGACGCGAAAAGAGGTTTTAGAAGCAACCGTGCGGAGTATGAATCTTACCAACCTGAATGATCAGAACTGTTCGGAACTCGCCGTGGTTGCTCAGTGCCTATGGTGTTGGGCTGCTGAGCACGAGGTCGCGGGATCGAATTCCGGCCACGGCGGCCGCATTTCGATGGGGACGAAATGCGAAAACACCCGTGTACTTAGATTTAGGTGCACGTTAAAGAGCCCCAGGTGGTCCAAATTTCCGGAGTCCCCCACTACGGCGTGCCTCATAATCATATCGTGGTTTTGGCACGTACGTAAAGCCCCATAATTTAATTTTTTTTTTTTCAGAACTGTTCGGAGGCAGGACTGTATCGTTGTACACTGCTGATTTCAAACGCACGGCAGTCTATGCAGAAAAGTGTACCCAAAACGCCGAGGGAAGCTGCTTAACGACACGATTACCGCTTTACTTTCTTTCCGGCTCACATTTTTTTTTTTTTAATTTCTTCCAGAGATCTCACCACTGGCGGAAAAGCTCAACTTGGCACGTTTTCACGGCTCATCTGTTTGAGCCGAGAAACAGGGGGAGATACAGCACGCAGTAGACCGAGAGAGGGAGACTTGAAGAGCCGCATCCCGCGATCAAATCGGCGTGCGCTTTCTTCACTTTTCTCTTTCGCGAACACCAGCCTGCTGAGCGGTGGGAGAGCGATTTGCATCGTGACAAGCGCGAAACAAAAGTTTTCCAGGCCCCCGGCGGCGGTACCAGGGATGCGGCGAGCTGGGTGCGCCGAGCAAACAAAGCTAAGCTAACTGCGTCTCGGCGCCGGAAAGCATTTGGACGTAAGCACCTTAAGCGAGTCCAAAGAACCGCCTCGCTTGCTCCGCGAGTACCGAGAGGTGCGCTGGCTGCGCGAATGCATTTCGATTCGAAGGGGAGGCAGCGCCGCATCGGCCCGCTTGTGTCGGCTCCTATACCCTTGTTGGGAGGCAGCATGGGCAGACTTCGAAGAGCGCGCTCACAGCTTGACGATGCAGCGCGACGTTCGACACCTGTGCTTGTTGCTGATTTTTTTTTTTTTTTTTTTTTTTGATCGCGTGCCCTTCTTTGAATCCAATATGCAGACGGCACGCGTGAATGCAACACGGACCGGAGGAGCAGAATGAGCGGCATCGCCATTACTGCCTGGCTGACAAAAAAAAAATGGCCGCAGCACTCCTAAGCGTTGATATATGCATATATATATATATATATATATTCATTCATTGCTATAAGTAATGTGAGCACGGAATAAGGTACTACAGAGAAACGGCTCCAGCAAACAAGCTCGAAATGGATGCATCTCGTTTTCCTTCAATTAATGTTGTTGAGGATATATATATATATATATATATATATATATTGTAAGACGAGGCCCGGGACGAAGGCGCGTGTCTTGTATGTCGACACAGCGCGAGACAGCCAACGAGCACCAACCCGACAAATGATGATGATGATTATGAGAATGGGTGTATACAGATGAAGACGATGACGAACTGCACAGTTAGCGCTCACACTAACTACCCCCCCCCCCCCCCCCCTCACGAAAGCGGTCGGCAAGGCAGCGGGTAAGAAACTGTACGAACGCGGAAGACACGGCTTCAGGCGAGAGACGTGAACGATTTCAGTGCTGCGGCAACGGCGGTCAGTAACCGAGGTAACAGGAGCCACGTGATATGTACTTCGCGGCAGGTGTTCTTTCAAGCACGATATATGGGCCGCGATACCTATGAAGAAATTTTTCACAGAGCCCCGGCACTCGAACAGGTGTCCACAGGAGCACTTCGTCGCCTGGACGGAACGAAATGACACGATGGGTCGCATCACAATATATATATATATATATATATATATATATATATATATATATATATATACTGCAACGACTTACGTGCGTTGCCCATATAATTGTAGTCGATAGGCCTTCTCACCTGCCATGCAGCCGTGTACAACGAACAGCGCATAATGCTTCCTTCATTCTTAGGGTCTGGTGAAATATCCAAGGGTGAGCCGCTTGAAAAGAGTTCTCGAAGGTTCCGTACTCCAGTGTCGAGTACTACGTTTTGATTTCATCCGCCATATTTTGCGAAATATTCTAGTGGTTGCAGTTTTTTCTACCAGGAAATAAGGCTTTTCAACAGTGCCTGCTCCTCAAACCAAGGCCAGCTCAAAAGTCTGCCCAGAGCCGATTTCTGAAGGGGCGCGTCCCTTGCTTAGCAGAGATTACGAAGCCTAATGGCGGCATTTAGTTTCTTCAAATCCATTCGCGTTCCGCCATATTAGAGGGATAAAGTTTGGCCGCCTCTGTTTAATCAGGCAGAGTGCGCGTGCCGAGCGCACATAGCCGGAAGATTACAGCAAGTTCTAAACTTTTCGCTCCGACATAACTTGAAAACAAGACACTTCATCGAGAAAATAGGCAGTATTTTGATATCTTCGTTCCAGTTATTAGTACTGGATTACGTCAATCTCTGAACTACAACGGTGACAGCACTGAAAGTTCTAATGGAAGCCTCCCATTTGAGCAAGTAATAGCGGATCAACCTACTCATTAATTTGTACCACTTCAGAACTGCCCTATTGCTCGGATTTGTTCACTTTCCCGGCGCTAGAACACTTGGACGCAGTTCATATTACTTTGTTCGAAACATTTTTATCAAGCCATACTCTAATTTGCAGCTATATTTACAGCTATAGTCACGGTTACATTAGCCTGCAGACGCAAGCTTTTAATGGTAATCCAAACGTCTGTTTCTGCATACGTGTGTGCCTGAAAGGGAAACGGGAAAACAGAGAGAGAAAATTGCAGCTGTCTGGTCGGCCCTGCTCGGGGAGAGGACATTAGAAGATGGAAATGGCAGAAAAGTATGAAGCAACACTTGCACGCGTACGACTAAACTCGCTACGAAGTTAGTCTGTTATTCAACCCCGCTCAACCCCGTAGAATCACTGTCAGCGCCTGCACTTTGTGTTTTGGTCGGGACCAAAAGCCTATGCCACCCTGGCTGTTTTTCTTATTGAGGGCCATGCAGAGTACATTTATTTGTACACAAAGACGACGACGCCGGCAGATGAGGCGCGTGGTCGTCTCCCTGCAGCTATACAGGCGGCATTAGCAACACCGTAGCGTGATTTATTTACTTCTTAGTTTTCTATTCCCTTTTCATTCGTCTGCGTGTGTACTCTTTTTGCCGTCCTCATGTCCAGGCTAGCAAATTGAGTCCTTTCATGCTTCACCTTCCCGCCTTCTTTCCTCTTTTCTTTCTATACATCTTACAATTCGAAAAGCGTGAGCGTTTCTGAATGCTACGCCGAGCCATAAAGCCAGGAAACTGTTGGTTCTCGACGCGTCACGCCTGACGAGAGGCGGAGCTGCATGCAAGATATAACGGTGTATACAGACGAGCATTCGTGCAGTCTTAGTGTTTAGCGTGGGTTGATATGAGTTCACAGGCTAAGTGACGTAGTGTACACGCCAGGAAATATTCCTGGCGTGTACACTACGTCACTGAAGTAGCATTAGCTACCAATCCTCAGATAACAAGTGAGTCACCCACGTATCAGAAGATATTGAGCATCTCAGGCTGTTCCTGCCGGAGTCCTATGTATATGTTGGAAGTTTGCCCTGGTGTTTGACCTTTCACGTCTTTTGACTAGAAAGAAGAAAAAAAAGAAAAGGGAGGCAGAGAGGTTAAACAGGTTACACTTGGTTTGCTAACCTGCACTGGGGGAGGGGAAGCGCACAGGAAAGAAAAAGGAAAAGGGAGAAGGAAAGTAGGTACAAGTGATGCGTGCGCACACACAGCAGCGTTCACCGCGCAATCAAAGGCGGTCGCGGAGCTCAATCGTCTTCAAAAAAACTTGATGGATGCTTAAGCTTCGCCTTTAAGAGTGGAGTGCGATAGCATTTAAATATCCCTGACTGCTTCTCACGCTTCCCAGCAACAGCAGCTTATGTAACCATAATATTTACCTGCAAACGCTGGCGGCGAACGCTATGCACGGAGGCGAGCTTTCTGGGTTTTTTTTCTTTCCCCCGAATGGCGGGATCCGCCGCTGCCGCGGATGCGTGGAGGCGAGCGCCATCTGGATGGTGTTGCAACCGAACGGGGCGCGCCGCTCCCACTAAGACAGACCTCAAATGACAGCTGGAAAATGGGTTTGTGTTTAGTTTCCGCGTAACAAAATTGTGTTTTCTTGTATATTCAAATTACAGTCCGACGCTAACATGTCTGTAGGTTGTGTGTAAGTCGTACTTTACGAATTTTTTGGCGCATTTAACTTTGAGAAATTCAATTATTTCAGTAACGCCTATGCGCCACGCGGAGGGCCTCCGTGGTTTGGGAGGCGTGGTTCGGGATGATCTTTCTCTAACGGACAGCGCCGCCGACGCCGAGACCGGATTTTCGGCGACACGGGGCCCTTAACGCTTTCGCGTTACAAGTGCAGCAGCGCTCTTGTGGCTGGCAGTGCGGATGACGTTCGAGGCCATGATCACAGCATTTTTCTCTTCTGTGAACGCTCTGTCGTCAAGTCTGATTAAGAGATCTTAGAGATTTTAATCGGAAATAATTAAGTTATATTAACTTAAGTAATGAACAGACTAAATCATCTTACTGTTATTAAATACAATCTCTTAAGTAATCAACGTAAGAAACAACGCGCCATATTTTGATCAGTCTTTCTGTGTCCCCCACTTCCTGTGCGCAGGTGCGAAGTGCGCTCGGGGCCCGAGTTCGTCCTACGAAAGTACCACTTCTTCGACGACTCGAAGTTCCACATGGTACAGTTCTTCTACCTGGACAACTCGTGCACGGTGCCGGCGTATGCGCTAGACGGCTGGGGGCGGCTCGACCTGTCCAGCCTGTCCTGGGTGGTGCCCGGTGCGACCGAGGCCGAGGCTTCGTTGTCACATCTCAACGTAATCGCCTACACCGCCGAGGTGGCCGACAGGCTCAGTAGGGCAGTCAACAGGTGTGCAGACACCTTCCATGAAGTTGCGCTTGTGCGCCCGCCACTTACCGTCCGTACGTCTCCTTCAGCACGCGCGGAGACGTTCGGACGTGCAGATGGAAAAGCTGACTGTTGGGCATACATACAAATGCGCCATGTACCGGAGTTTCAGTCCTGTAGTGACGCGGCAGATGTCAACACTGAATTGTTTTGCGACACGGTATGGATGCTTCCGCCCACTCCTGACATGTTTCAGTACCGAGGCCAATGTCCGCTCCCCCTCAAGGCCTCAAGCTCACTCTGGTCGCTGTCGCAGGAAGCTATATTCTCTTGCTGTATCTCCAGAATTGAATTTCATAGCATATCAAATGAAGCAAAACTTCCGCTCTTCAAGTACGTCAGCTTGGTTGCAGTTCTTGAAATAAATAGTGAATATTTTTTTGCATCAATACGCATTATTAATTTACTTTTGTGGGTATATTTAATTATTCTTATTTTGCAGAAATGACGCATTTATTAATTCTGTGCAAATGCAACATTTACACCCAAGTGGGAAGCCTAATTAAGGCGCACTTACCAGGGGTCGTGCAAGCCCCTTTCTTCCCCTGCTATCGAGGAGTGCACTTATCGTAAGCAGTCTTGTCGAAACGAACAGCTGAGAAAGCATTCTGTACGGGACCTTAGCTCTGAAGCCATGCTTTCAAGCGCGACTTCATAAGCACTGCGATTCGTGAGCTGATTCGGCTACACGGAAAGTGGTGTTCCCTGAATTCATTCACTGCTTGCTGTAACATTGTTTCTTGACTTTTGACACAGTGCGTTAGATGAACTAGAAAAAAAAAACACGTAGGGTTGATTTTCGGTGTGAAATTTTCTTGTTAGGTTCGTGCGAGCGCCCGTTAAGGATACACGTGGTCAAAATAATTCCAGAGTCCCCCACTATACGGCGTGCCTCATGATGAAATCGTGGTTTTAGCACATAAAACCCACCATTCAATTGAATTCGTGCGAGCGCTAACCAGCAGATTTTTTTTTTTTTACTTCGGGACGTGACTTCCTATAGGAAAACTGTTATTGCGTCCTGAGACAACCCATGTAATTGTTTTCATGGGGGCTATGTCTGCGTAATTATTGTTTTCCGCACGTTACTCATAGCGCGCGAAGTAGGAAGAATGCCGTGTGCATGCGCGCCCGTGCGCCAGGAAACGAGCGGTCCCAAAAGGGATTTGAAGGAACCAATTTCGTTCATTGCCAGACTCTGCCACCGTCTGGAAGTGCCAGCTGTCGCTGTTGGCATCCGCTGATTACGAGCGGCGTGTTTCGCGTGACGTTCGCAGCCTAGGCAATGCCAGTTGCCGGCTTGCCAAGTCAGGCAGTGAGCGGTGTTACTCCCTCCAAATCACTTTTGGGACCGATGGTGTCGCGGCGCGCTGGCGCGCCTTCACGCTGCACTTTTCGTATTTCGCGTGATATGAGTAAAGCACGGAAAAAATAATTACGCACGACATATTGAACGCGATGAAAACGATTGAATGGGTTGTTTTAGGACGTAGTAAACGTTTTCCTATTAAAAGTCACGTGTTGAATTCAAAAATTAAATGTGCGGTAATTCATATTTTCTAGTTATCCGGATAATTAGCATACATATACTATCTTGGAGGCGGAATATGAATCATATATTCTACAAGTTTTTTTTTTTTTTAACAGCTTGGCTAAAATTAGATGCGAATTTTCTGTTCTTTTCCTTTAACGCCGCTTGGCAAGGTGCGCGTGTGTGCGATCAAATCGACTTGGGTCCTTCTCTTGCAGTCAGCAACGACGAAGCTTGCTACGCTATGTTTGAAGGCTCTGTTGACTCGCTTAGTTGCAGGCTGCAGCACAGGTCTCAGCGCACCACACAAACGATTTCATGTAAACGTTGAGCGGTCAGGCTATAATTAGGCCCGACTCCAGACCTGCTTGAGTCACAATTTTACCGGATGTGGATGCAGTCATAAAGTTTTGACAATGGGCTTTTGAAAAAAACTGGCGTTGTTTGAACGTGTACAAACGTAATACAGTGAGCTCTACTTGCTTTTAACGTAAGCAGCGCGCTTTCTTCTTTCCGTGCCTAATAGCTCGCTGATTCTGCGTTATTTTCTTAAGAGCAGTTGCAACAATATAGCACTTCAATGTTTACTATTTGCTCGGTAGGCGTACTTTAAGAGCTGATGGTTTATTATACGTAATTTGTGTTTTTTTTTTTCTTGTTATTAAGTGGCCTGTCCGCGCACAAAAGTGTGCTTGCCGAACTAACCGGCAAAACAAATGCAGAAGCTAGTTTTCCCTGTCTGTTTTTTTTAAATCCCCAGTATTATTTCAGTAAAATCTAATATTCCTTTTAGGTGCAGTAGCTCTTGTATTTGGGTAGTTCAGTGAAAGTTGCGGCGTGACGTTGGCTGCACCCACATGTATACTGCAAGCGCTCGCAGGAGATCCTTTACTGTGGTATTTTCGTCCCGACAGGTCATGCCCTGGAGAAGTTAAGCGGCCCTGGGAAACCCACCTAAAGTATCGCCTCGTCAGCTTTGTGGAAGGTCGAACTGCGGACAAGCCGCTTGTTGAAGACTTCGTTTGCACGGGAGGCCTACAGTTCACTCTCAACGAGCTACAACTGGTGCGTCCCACACGAACTGCTAACCGAAAGCGTATTTCCAGCTGGGAAACATTACACCCATTTGAGGTGACCTTCGTTACAAATGTCCTATGTCTAAGGGCATGTTTCATACAAAAGTTTCGATTACCACCGTCTTTCTTAGGACAGCAAACTTTGTTGCAAAGAAATGCCAACCCTAGCTGTAAATATCTACATAACAAACAACCACAAGAATAATTCTCTAGCTATATGTACCAACAAATCCAGTGGCAATCCTGGAAACGTCCTAACGCCACAATAAATCCCAGCTCAGTCTCTTTGTCCGAGTATGTGCTTGCGTGTGTGATAATGTGTGCTATTCTTATTGTTGAACGTTATTTAAATCTGCGCACGTCCGAGTCACCCAGTGACTATGGCATTCTGCTGCAGAGAACGAGGCCGATGGTTTGATTTCATATCCAAGTGGCAGCGCTCTGTTGGGAGGAGAAATGCAACAAAGCCTGTGTAATATAGATTCGTTGCATTAATTTTAACACCAGATGGCCAATTTCACATGCAGCCTTCCATTAGGTCGTGTCCCTTTTAGGACAGGTGTTGGTATTGGTTGTAATATCCCTTCAGCTGTTATTATAATTTATATATACCAACAGGTTATCAGACATATGCTTGTTTTTTTATCTTTGCCGGCTTCTCTAGTCCGCCACACCTACCTAACGGGTAAAACGAAGGAATCCGTGAAACTTCATCCGTGAATCAAGTCATCCTGATTACAAAACCTTTAGACTTCATAGCTTATTCATCGGAACCCACGTTGCGCTGCTTAAATAGGGATGTTAAACTTTTGACCAGGGCAGTAATCGCCCAACTTTTTGTTCCTTCACCTGTCAAGTACTCAGCGCGGTTGGATTGTAACTAATCGCGAATTTATATCACCGACGCATTCGACATAATATTCACCCGGATTGAAAAGATGTAACTGTAATTAAAGTTTAAAAGACACTTAAGAGAAACCCTATGTACGCCAAACCTAACTCAAATTCACAAAAGCCATCCTACGTAAGTGCTGTTGGTGAGTGGCTGTACTAGACGCGTTCGTCTCGTCAGGCCAATCGCTACCATGTGCGGCTGGCGCCTGAAAATCGGCCACTACGAGGAAATGATCTTAAGTAAGAGAACATGTGTGAACACGGGCCCCCTTGTTATAACTTAGCAACAATCTACAACTGGCAACAACATAGCCCTGCAGCCAGAACTATACGGAACCAAAGAGTACGTGTAAGAGCACTACTGGATATAGTCCCAAATATGACGGGTTACGTTAAGCCAGTATATCAAAATTTTCATCGTCATTCCTCACCTGCGACGCGTCTGACGAACATTTGCACATATTCCTGTTAATACCGAATTCAAACCTAAATTTATATAGAATGGACAGCCCCACTTGTGACGCATGCGGTTGTGAAGAAAATACTTCGCATCTTCTCTGCATCTGCTCACGTTATAGGAGGAAGAGACAGGTGCTATATACCACGTTAGAGACACTGGACAGTCGGCCACTGCCAGAGCAAAAGATACAGAGCGCTAGTACGCTTCCTGCGGTCTACGGGCCTGCAAGATAGACTATGATGGGGACATGTGCCACTTTAATTTTCCGTCCGATTCCCGTTTCTGTACTCACCGTTCTCTCTTTCAGTCTGTTTAAATCCCATTTGCCTTTTCCCCCGCGCAGGGTAGCAAAACGGACTTTTTTTTTTTCAAAGCGATAAGCGTCGTCCTGCTTTGGGACACAGCAAGCTGTTCAATGCATATAGCACATCCTCGAAACAGTCACATGTTTTAGATGTGCAGAAGCAGACAAAAAAAGGACGCTTGATTTGTTCTCACAGTGAGAAGGCTGCCGTCAATTGCCAAGTCCACTCGTGGTTTCACCTTCCCGGATGCTCCGTTCAGCTGCTTGAGTCAACAAGAAATTAAGTTTTTTTAGCGGCTTTCGGCTTGCGAAAAAATGCTGTAAGCCCTTGTAAAATGCACTGAACCTTGGTCTCGCCGACATCAAGGGTTCCGAAAGCGTTTTTAACCTTTCTGCGAGACAATGGTTTAAACGAGATACTTTAATTCTGCATGTTGTGTGTTGTGGTGTCTTCTACTGTGCTACTGCCCATCACTTGAAAACGAAAGACATGACCTGTGCACAGCTCTAAACCAGCTGGATAAAAAACAATTCACCTTGAACAAGATCTTGGGACCATGGCCTCGAATATTGCAGCTACAAAAGGCCACAAAAGCGCTGCTGCGATTTTTTAAAACTACTGGATTGAGTGACCGTCTGTGATAGAGCAAAAAAACAGTTACCACGTCGGCGATCTCCACAGTGGACTTTCTCTTGTTCGCCTAATTTTTCCGTCCCCTTTTTTTCTTCCCCCAGTGTAGGGTAGCCAACCGCAGGCTCAGTCCTGGTTAACCTCCCTGCCTTTAATTTATCGTTTTCTCTCTCTTATGTGTGTCGTGTGCCTCTCATGCGCCCTCTACGTATAATTTCATATCACACCGTTTTCATCTTCAGTAGCATGCTAGGTGCGGCAAACCTATCCAGTTTTCGTTAAACCCGCAATCTATCTATAGCGTCTTGAGAGATCGTACTTGCGGTATGAGGCGTTATTATGCTACAACTGTTGCACATGTGACAATCCGGAGTGCCACAAGGTGGTAGACATATTTTGCAGGGGCTGCGGGCACTGGCTACCGTCGAAAAGGATGCTCGCTCAGCATGCTCTTGTCGCATGTGCCTACAGATAGTGACGGGGGTCGAGACAAAGTGCGTCTGCTCTACACAAACGTTGCAGAGTCAACTATTTTGTTCTATGGCTGCGAAAGGTGCATTATGGCAACCTCAATTTCCTATAGTTGTTGGTTATATTGAGTGTTCCCTCTTCTAAGTGAACACACAATACTAGAACGCTGTTCCCACCGATCATCGGCTCAGAAGGTAGTGAAGGCACTTTTGCGCTTTCTGAGAACCTCTGGCTCGTGCGAGCGCTTTTGAGTCTGTGGTGCTGTCCGAGCATGTCTGTCTACCGTATCTCCCCCTCTCTCTCCCTTGGTTATATTCCCATTCTCTCTTCCCCCAGCATGGGGTAGCCAACCGGACTCTTGACTGGTTAACATCCCTGCCTTCCTTTTATCTATCTCTCTGCTCTCGGCGCCCGGACCAGATTCGGGTCGTGCACCAAGGTCCTTTGCCGTACCGGCGTCAATCCGATGCACCTGCGGCTGAGCTGTACCTGGGCGACATCCACAGTGACGTGCGCAAGCGGCTCTCGTACCGGCCCACCTCGTATCAGCTGCCGCTGCTCGAAGCAAGCGTAAGCACGCTTTTTTCCTTTTTTTTTTTTGCAGTTAATAGCTCTTAAGGCTATGTTATGCGGTTTCCGTGTTTTCTGTGCGCGCGTAATAATTATCACCGCCGTCGGGATTGGTGCAGTGCACTGCCCGAGAGAGTGTACAGGATGTGAATATATTAAGTTGCAGGCGCGCTCTACCAGCGAGGAGGCGTCCAGCGAAAGTAGAAGCTTGCTTCAAGTTCAAATGCTCCGCACTGCCTCCCGTGGTTGCTTCCGTGTCACAGTTTCACCCTTTGGGTATTTTCATGTTTATATTATGCTTGTTGTCTGGATAAAATGGTTCAAGCACATTGATTTTTTTTAATGTGTTTGTCGAGCATGAGGAAAGAATGCAGTGGAGTTTAAGCTTTGTTCACGCAGACGGTTACAAGCGCAAAAGTATCGAAGGAGGAGTGGCCGGCCGAACATCACGGTCGGCGGTGAAGAATTATAGCCATGGGTTGAGCCCTGGTCTATGAACAGTGCGCAAGCCGATGGCCTCGGACATGACTTCCATGGTTCGCTTCACGGAGCAAACTTGTTATTTAGGAGCCAAGTCATCGACATTTCACAGCACCTATGTCGAAACCATTCCGTAAAAGGCCCTGAAGTCCTTACAAGTGTGGGGACGTTTTTTTCTTCGAGGAATGGGCCTTGCGATGTACTAAAGCAATAGATACGTGTACAGTGATAATCTGTGATAATGACCTTTGAACTGTGCAACTCCGGACATTGTCACTTTGGAGCCCTGTTGTGTGTACACTGCTCGCGCCGCAATGTAATTGGACGAACGGTGAAAAGAGAGTGATGTCTCTGGGCTTTTTAAGTACATGGCAGGCCCTGAGAGAGTAGACTGGGATTAGATCAGAAAGCGGATCATGACTGGAAGTTTTCATTGTAGCCTTCAGAAATTACTGCGAGGCTTCCTTTCTATCGCTTGCTATTTAATGTTCTTGTTAAGCACTAAGCCCCTCGTAATCGATGCCACTCTCTCGCCTCCTGTGATGTGACTTCGCAACAACTACCGGAGTTCAATCTTGCCTCCCTGCAAACAAAGGGAACATCAACTGATACATTACCTGCCCACCCGCCAATCACAATTAACAGCTAATCACGTCACATGCGTTGCCTAAATCGCTGCCGCAAGCTGGTGCCGTAGGAGAGGAATACACACTTCTAGAGCAAGCTAAAAAATTAGGAGGGGGCGAATATTTCGAATACGAATCGAGTATTACACGCTAGCTATTCATATTCGTATTAGAAAAGGGACTGTTCGGTATTTTCGATTGCCGAAACTAACAAAATATTTCCCCAAGAACTGACTGGTAAAGTATTGTTACTGTTTTCCGTCTGCTAAACACAGCATCGCAAATCATCAGAAGTAAAACAACCGTAAAAAAAAATTCACGCAGAAACTCCAGTGGAGTTGTCTAAGTATGCGTAAGCATTGTGCCACTTGCTAATCTCCACTCAGCCCGGTGTCATTATCAAGCTTATCAAACTTCATCCGACTCATTATATCATTATAAGCACTAAGTCGGGTCTACATGAGGTCCTAGAGATGCCTTTTATTCCACCATCACCAAATCTTTCAAGAAAGCCTTCATAGAAACTGTACTCCTTGACATTTGTTTTGTACTTCCGGTACAACACATTCATGTGGTTCAGGTGCATTCTCCTTCTGCAAGCCCAGTGGGTAAGACACTCGGCTTCTGAGTGCGGGGTCGTAGTTTCAAAACCCACCACCGCCGTCTTTTTTCCCTTTGGAATTTATTCTGTCTTTTTATACATCAATTTGTTTATAGTGATTCGTCTTAGGTGACGGACGAACGGGTTTCCTCGTTGGGCACACATACAAATGCTTACGCATTTAAAATTCCAAGTAATGCAGAAACAAAATGGGTTATGCAAGCTATGTTTTCGCTTTCGCAGCGGAAGCCTGCCTCACAACCTGTGATTTTGCTTGTTGTCCGTCATTTAGTCATGTAGCAGTTTACGTTACAACCATTCATGTTTTCCTGGCAACAGGAATTTCTACATGTGTCAACAGCACACAAATCCTTCAGTGCCTTTTTTTTCCACAACTTCTCATCTTTCTTCCGCTACCATTCATTTAGCATTTTTGAAAAGCTATTCATACAGCAGCCATTCATTCCTGGAAAGCTTGTTTGCAATCCGGCTCCAAAGATTTTGAGAGACTTGAACTATAGGGAACAGCGCGAGAGACTACTCGTGCACCTTTTCTTCATGACAATTACTCACCGTGTGTTTAAAACTGATCGTTTGTCCCTATAGCTGAGAGCTGTTTTTTGTTTCACTCGTAGTGCAGGCGTGGTGCTTCATTACACCGAAATAAACATTCCTGCTGTAGACATAAGCCTCTGCATTTGACTATTCAATACTCAATACTTACTATTCGTATTCGATTCTTACCCAAAAAAGCTTATATTCACCCACCTCTATATAAAAAATAAATACCCTGATGTAGGCACTGTCATGGTATAGTTGCATCATCAAAACCGATACTACACTAACAGCGAATAAAAACTACATGTTAAATCTCCAAAAAAGAAGGCATTGCAATCTATTAGGATTGGTCAAGTAATCACTCAGTGTGCGGTAGGACATGACAGTCAGAGCGCTTAACAACGAACAGCACTGAGGCGCTGCAGTCGCCGAGGTGTGCGAACGCGCCTCACATAGGCTTCGTCGTTTTTGAATGTTTCTGCAGCCATCTTTACCATCACCACCGATTCAAGCACATCACTGGATTTCTGAAGTCACCGGGAATCGACGGACACCTTTCTTTAAGGTGCGACTTTCATTTTTGGACTTTTACTGGCCTTTCTTGGTGCATCGAACGCATGCAGCTGGCTAGGCCTAAGTAGGCCGCCGGGCTGCTATGGCGGAAACGCGCATGGAAGATGAAGACGCTACCGGATTAGAAGAGAATAAGGAAGATCTAGGCTGACAAATTGTGACAAGCCGAAGATCTCGCTGCACCACAAGGATTCCTGGCGATGGGAAAACATCGCCGCAGAGCCAGCAAGAGCAAGGCAACAACAGCAAGAACAAGGGACCTACAACCACTACGTTCAAGAACTGGATTGTCAAGGCATCAAGGATGCCCCAATGTGTCGGAGGAGCAGAACAAAATCATCATCCGCTCCCGAGGGGGTCTCAATTTGAGCAAAGTGAGCACCACAGCGATCGGCGTGGCCGTTATTGAAGCATCGCGCCTGACTCCGGAGCAAGCCCGAGAGGGTGTCGTTTGCCTTAACTTCACGCAAAACATCGTGGTGGTCAGTACACCAGATCCCAGTCATGCTGCCAGGTATGTACGAATCAAGTGAATCATTATAGTGGAAACCGAATATGAAGTTAACGCCTACGAGACAGTAAAGGGGTGATTCGGAGAGTTGACCTCAGAGACAATCAGGCCACGATAACGAAGAACATTGTGCATGACTTTAAACCACTGGCATTGGCAGTCAAACGTTTTAAATTCATGGGCTTGGTCATTGTTCTGTTTGATGGACTGAGGGTACCTAATTATTTCAGATACGGGTCGACCCTTGTGATGTCTGCTTCCTATACCTGTATAGGAAGCAGTTTGATGTCTGCTATGCTTGCGGAAAGATTGGACATCGATCAGATGTATGTCCAACACCGGACGTGGTTCAGTGCAGAGGATGTGGAACTTGAAACCCGGAGGACAATCACATGTGTGTGCCTAAATGCAAATTCTGTGGAGGGGATCGACCACCCAACTGGGGACAAGACTTGCCGAGAGCGGTACCAAAGTCCATACGTGGTGCGAATTCTACGACGAGAACGCAACAGATCTGCATCGAGGGCGACATCATCTCAGCCACCATGTGATGCCCACACGGGCGCCAGGGGTCGCCCGCGCTCAAGGAGCCCCACACGGTCAAGACGCCGCTCGCCGTGGAAGGGCAGAAGCCGCTCCAGATCACGTGAAGTGCAGGTGCGCTTCGAAGGAGGAGGGCGGACGCCTGGCGACAAGACGATATCTGGAACAGCCTGGGCCGACGAAGTAAAAGGTACTGTTAGGGCTGTGGAGAGCGCTGTGGGGCGGCCGGTCGGAGATAATGATGCCAGGATGGAACAGCTAATTAAAATAGTAACATATCTGAGAAAGGCAAATGAACTTACTAAGCAGGTTGTAGAACTTCGCAAGGACTCGCAGACTAGATCCACAAAAGTAGCAATAGCCCAAGCGGTAAATAATGACAACAGTCAGGAAGAAGAAAACACACCAGCTCCAAAGAAGCGGGCAATAAGCCCAGTAGAAACGATAGTGTGCTCTGTTTTGGAAGAGATCAAGGAGGCGATTAAAGAACTTATAGATGCCACAGATAAAACTACCTTCACAGTTGATAAGTTATGGAAATTGAGATTGACGACTGAAAAGAGGCTTACTAAGTACAAACGCAAAGCGAGGATGACGAATACCTACCCTAAGAAGCAGAAAGCGTCAAATCGTTCCCTGGCGCGTCGGGGGGCTCTACGAAGCGTACTCTAGCAGGTAACCATAAGGCGGGTTCTATAAACAATGGCTTGCAGGGGAGCTTTACCGTGTGACAATGGAATTGCCGAGGATTTTAGCACAAAAAAGCACCTCTCATGCAGTTAATAAAAACATCTTCAGATAAACAGACAATAATTAGGCTGCGGGAAACCTTGGCGGATGAGATCAGCCTATTCAAATACAAAGCGACATGCAGGAGCAATGAGCCGGGTAGGTGGCTAGCCACGCTCGTAGATAAGAAAATACCATACGTAGAACATTATTTACGCCTTGGACTAAACAAATTAGAATACTTACTTGTGGAAATAATTTTGAGAAGAAATAGAGGCAAACCGCAAAGCCTCTTTTGTCTCTGTTTATAGCAGCCCTAGCGACATGAAACAGAGTTTCAGGGCACTTCTTAATAAGACTATGGCTATTACTAAGGACGCTCCCCTCATTATTGGAGGGGATTTCAACGCCCCACATCAAACCTGGGGATATCGCTGGAATACTAAGAAAGGGGATGGACTCTAGCACCCAGCTACAGATCTTAATCTCTCCCTCATCACTGACCCAGATTATTCCACTAGGTGTGGTACATCTACATACAGGGACTCTACCCCAGACCGCTTTTTTTTGTATCAAATTTAATGAACGCTGGTTGGAATAACTCCAATATTGACCTGGGTAGTGATCACTATATATTACAAATACTATTACCAACACCCAGTAATGAGATAAAGCACTTAAACTACATTGACTGGGACCTTTTCGGTAAGCAAGGAAAAGCAGAGCTGAGACAGAGACACGACAAAAGAAAACACTCCAAACTTGGATCACTCAGCTCAGGGAGGATGTAAAGGTGGCAACGAAGGATATTACCACAGAGGAGGATATCGAAATCATGGACAGTAGGCTGGTGCACTTGATTGAAGCCGAACAATCCATGTTAAAAAGATGGAAAGTTCAACGGCTGGAGAGGAGACTCAGGTAGCGTATAGCATTGTTGAATAGGGAGATTTAAGAACACGCCAAAAATTTACAGAAACAATGGGATGAGCTTTGTAATTCCATAGATGGTCGAATCAAACGAGGTGGAAATTGGAACTTACTTAGACATTTGCTTAATGAGAACGACACGAAATCTAATAGGAGAACAGCAGCAGCACGACTCGTCCATTGTGAGAGTTAGGACACAACGGAGGAGACCATTCTGGATCGGCTCGCAGCTAAGTATTTACCACTTAAGGATAGCAATGAGAGTACAGACCAGCCTGAATATACATGGGAAGACTGTGAGGCTATGGATCAAGACTTCACAGAAAGCGAAGTTCGCACAGCCCTGTACGACCTCAACAGTAGATCCGCTGCCGGTCCAGATGGCATTTCCAATAGGCTATTGAAAAATCTGGACGATGATTCTATAAAATAATTAACAGAGTATTTCAATGAACTCTGGAAACACGGTGATTATATCTGGAGGAATGGAGAATTGCTAACACAATTTTTATTCCCAAACCAGGCAAGCAACTCAATCTAGATAACCTAAGATCCATATCGTTAACATCATGTCTGGGCAAAACCATTGAGCATGTCATACTCAATAGACTCACTAATTAGGTAGAGAAAATAAATGTTCTTCCGCATAACCTCATCGCTTTCCGTCCTGGACTCTCGACTCAAGATGCAATGCTTTTAATCAGACATCACCTTATTCTTGCTAGCCCGCTACATACGAGAGCTCTCCTAGGCCTAGATGTAGAAAAAGCCTTTGATCGCATAAAACACAGGGCCATATTGGATATCCTCTCAAAGCTGGGGTTGGGTAAGCGATTACACAATATAGTCAAAGTCTTTCACGGTCGCCGTTCTTGTTGTGCCAGGTTAGGCGAACTCCAATCGACAACCCTAGAACTTGGGAATCGTAGGGCACCACAAGGGTCTGTCCTATCTCCCATGTTAATTTGGCAATGTCAAAAGTGGCTCGAGGTCTCGCGCATATTGAGGGTATCCACTTTGCAATATATGCAGATGACGTTAGAATCTGCAGTGCTGAAGGTAATACAGGACAAACGGAGACCAAGCTACAGAAAACCATTTATATGGTGGAAACAATACTTGAGGGTATGAAACTGAACTGCTCTGCTAAAAAGTCAGAACTATTGGTACTACGGAGCAGTAAGCGTAGGCGCAAGTCGAACAGATATATCCCGGAGGAAGAATCCCGCATTGACATATACGCCAAGAATGGAGAACCAATCAGGCAGGTGGTCGAGACTATTTAGAGTGCTAGGAGTCCTCCTGGAAGCGAATGGCTCTAATTGCAGGATGACACAACACATCTCTAACAAGTAAGAAGGAGTCATTAGCCTTCTGCGTAGAATTACCACCAAGCATAAGGGGCTAGGAGAAGACAGTGCCATAAGATTGGTACATGCATTCGCCTTTTGCCACTTCTCGTACGTGGCAGGCATGCTACAATGGACACAGGCTGATAAGAACTAAATGCTAAAATCAGACGACTTATAAAGACTACACTAGGACTTCCAATCAGCACGGTCAATTATATATTATTGCGCCTAGGGGCTAACGCATAAAAACGCACTAAACGCATAACGCACTAAAAGAGATAGCTGAGGCTCAACATGGTGGCCCACCAGGAGAGACTAATGGAGACACGACCTGGGAGGGCGTTACTTGAAGAAATAGGCATATAAATTAACAGCCAAACCAACAAAGGAGAATTAACAGAATTACAAGCGGGACTACGAGAAACAATTAAGACGACCCCGTTCCCTAGGAACATGCACCCGACACATAAACTCGATAGATGGAAGGCAAGAGCTGAGGCACTCCTTCAAGATATAGATCAACATAAGCAGCAGGTTGTGTTGATGCCGCAGGGGTTAAAAATAAGGATGCGTATACTTCAGTTGTTGTAGACACTCAAGGTAACATACCGTCTACACCAAGCACCCAACAGTAGCAGAACAAGTAGCACTCGCCTTAGCCATCCGGGCCAATTGGTGGACACATATTTACAGCGATTCTAGAACAGCCATACACAAGTTTACTAACGGTTATGTAACACGGATAGCAACCAGGTTACTAGACAAGGTCAACAGTGAGAGGATGGAAATCCGCTGGTTTCCTGCACATCTGGGGGTGGTGGACAGAACTCGGAGAAACCTCAATGACGTGGAAAATGAAGCAGCACGAGGACTTTCTAGCCGTGCTCTTCAAGACCGAGCAACTTACACTTCACCCGGGGAACACAGGGATCGATTATTAACCTATAACGAAATCACGAAGCATTATTATCTAAGCAGACGGGGATACCCAATGCCCCAAGGTAAGCTTTGCAGAGGGCCCAAGTGGTCACATTACCTTTGCTACAGAGAAGGACATACCCAAATCTACATTTTATTAGCAGGATCTATCCGGAGAAGGAAATTCAGACCAATTGTAATAAGTGCAATGGCATCATTACTCTTGACCACATGCTTTGGCAGTGCCCCGCGGTCTTCACAGACTGTGACAAGGAACAACACTGGTGGCGGCAAATTCTACACCGTGAATCACTCTCTGACCAATTACGGGCTGTCCAGAAGGCCCGCGATGTGGTTGAAGGGCTTGGCCTGACAGTCCCAACGTGGGAGCGGCCCGCGTCAACCCAGGGTTGGCCTTCAGGACCCAATAAAGTTCTTCATACCATACCATACAAACAAGATTCATTTACGCATTAACGGTGCGTAACTAGACGTTATACTGCAACGAGTGTCGTTTAACTCAAATTGTTTCCAATTCGCTCATTTCTCTACTGCTGTGTGCGACGGAAAGTGCGTTAAGATTCCTGCCGGTGCGCGGGCGCTTGCCAAAACGATTCTGTTGATAACAGTCCAGCGCTTTCTGAGTGAGTGTCACAAACTGTCATTTAGTTCAACGAGGCCTAAAATTACTGTAATGTGCAGGTACCCACACACCCCTACGTTCAGGTAGCTGCATCTTTTTACGTCACGATAACTGCCCACCACGTGTCAACGTTGAATACCCCCTACGCGTTTCGCGTGCTGCATCCGCGCCGGAGACAGGTCGTCACTCGCGTCTCCTTCCATGTTTCGTAGCCCTGCTAACGCCAATCGAACACAATCTTCTTCGCGTACTTGCTTGTAGCTTAGCGTTGCGCTACATTTTACGAATAAGCAGCCATAAACAAATTCGTCAGTTCCTTTTCTACCTACCTGAGAACCACGGCACAAGGCGATTTCGCTATCTGTAAAACGGTGTCATTGTATGACTGCCTATTACCGTCGAGTGCCGTCATACACATGGAATCATTTTTTTTTCTTAAGCTACGCTAAAATATTTTAAATTGCGGCAATTAACTTACGATGACCTTACGTTTACCATTTGAGCTTCGATATTGGTATCGGCTGGATAATGAATAATTGCGTAACTATGGACGTTATTTACGGACTTTCTTTAACTTTTTAGTTATTGATCATGGAATGGTAATGCATTTGAAATGCCGTCCTCGACATTATTTAACCGGAGGATTAGATTTTGAATAAATCAGTTTTTGTGGGAGCTACGACACCAACTAGTTCGCCTTACCAGGCTGCCTGGGAGAAAAAGCACCCATGACGTTAACCTCACCGCTTTTCGTCACACCTTAACTGTCACCAGTGGCACGAGCCTGAAAATTAGGTGCTATTCCGAATTCACATGGCGGATCTTTGGTCGCCCTTATCCACCAGGGTTTCTTTCTCGTTGACTTTGAAAGGGGTCACATTTCTTTCAAATTTTGCGATCATAAAAAAAAAAAACTTGCAAAAACATTTCTGCGCTTTTGTCAAGATGACGAAACGTGACGTGAAGGGGTGGCGTGGATCATTTGAAGAAAATTTTCTTTTAGTCCTCAATGGCTACATCGTGATGTTTGTGATGGAAGATGAAAATAAATGGTTGTACGCAGAAGTCACTACAGTGGATTTACATAGTATCAAAAACATTGTGGCGGTCTGATGTAACAGTTGTATTAGCTTGTTCTTTGGCTGAATAAAAATCACGCGAGTCGCGTCAAAGGTAGCATCTCATCAACATCATTTTCACATTACATGATGTTGCGCTGAGCCAGCAGAATTCGAGATTTGCCGTAATAATTTGGGGAACAACGAGTATAATAATATGTGCTAATAATCAACCGTAAGTAACGTTGACCGAGAGGGAAGTGCTCGTGGCGTTACGGATCATGATTTTATTTATTTCATGATTCATGCCTATAGAACATTTGCACCTCTCTCTAGAGAGGTTGACATCTGTTTTTAGCAACCTTTTTTTTTCTTTTCTTCTAAAAGAAAGGTGTACCTCGGCTTAAAATGATTGAACGCTACAAAGCAGTTGCGACTTTTCATACATTTGATTCCTGCCTTCGTATTGTCCTCTCTTGGTGCGACTACATAGCAAAGCAAACGATAGTCGGCACGGGGGGCACTTGCGTTGCGCAAGCGCCCGCCTGTGGCGCAAACGTAACTGTTGTTTCACCGCTTCTAGAAAAGTTGAACGACTTGCGTTTCATGAGACAGCTGTATCGCGGTAGTGGAATGCGTTTTTTTCCCCTTTGGTCGATCGCTTGCGCTGTCTTAAAAGAGAAAATAAGCGTGTTGGGGCGTGGCTGCGTTGCCTGAGTGTTCCTCGGAGCGACACATCCTCCCTCGTATGGCCGACGACGGCTTGTAGTACGCAGCAGATGACGCTCACGAGAAGTGTTTTCGGACTATCAAACTCACGCTTTCGGGCAGCGGCCTTATTTTACTGAAGAGCAGAACTGTATTACGTGATCGAGAGCCTAAGATTCGCTGCTTCCAAAACAGTTTATTAGGCAAAGCGTCAAGATTGTGTCACGTTACGAAAGCAAATCGTGAGCTTACGTTTTCCACGGCACCATGATGTTGGCGTCACGGCTGACATTACTCCTCTCAAGGACGAAAATTTAGATTAAATTCTGAGATTTTGCGTACCAAAACCCCAATCTAATTTTGAGGCACGCCATAGTGAGGGACTCCGGATTAATTTTCACCAGCTGGGGTTCTTCGTGCCCCCAATGCAAGGGACACGTGCGTTCTTGCATTTCGCCCCCATCGAAATGCGGCCGCCCTGGGCCGGGGTTTGATCCCGCGACCTCGTGCTTAGCAGCTCAACACCATGGCCGCTAAGCCACCGAGACGGGTACGCATCTCAAGGAAAACGGCAGCATATGCAGAACAGAGCCGCCGGTGACTTGTGACCGGTTCGCTTCCGGGTTTTTTTTTTTATTATTATTATTATTTTCTTTTAGACGTCAAGCAGCCTAGAGTTTTGATGCCTGTTCCGGTGAACGTTAAAAACCTTCCTGCTGCGCTGAATCGATGCACGGCGGAATGATGGTGTAGATTTGGTACGGCATGGGCATTAAGCTTATAGCATGGGCACGGCTATACGGTGCCGGCGAAAGTAAATATATATATATATATATATATATATATATATATATATATATATATAAGCAGAAAAGCGAGTTCCAAGGCGGGCTCACAGCGATGAATGGAGTTTACTACGCGATGATGTGCCAATGGTTACGGTGGCAGCGTGACGAGAAACGGGAGTTGCGAGATTGACATCATAAGCCCTCTTTTGCCAGTCAGTTTTGATTTCAGTAAGCTTGCAAATGTAAAAAAAAACCCTTCACGTAGCTCTTACATCAACTAATTTATTCAGACTCTTATCACCTGGCTATAATGTTGAGTACGCGCTTATAATGCTCGAATGTATAAGCTCGTTAAGATGATACCTCCTTGTTTTATTGGGGCAATTCGTATAAATGAGCATATAAATACACACATGTCTCTTCGTCTACAGCGACTACAAATGCGGAAATCCACATGCTAAATATAAAGTCAGCGTAGCTTTTGTTGCGCGACCTTTACAGACTTGGTGCAGTTGAGAAAAAGAAAACACCCGGTATATATGAGGTCCGACTCTGGTGTTCCACTGTAGCTATGATGACAGCATAGCACGGATGCATTCAGCCCGATCAGAACCTTCAGTGTGCGATAAATGGTGCATAGTCACGGAACTACACTGGTCTCAGTGTAGTTCCGTGACTGCGGCCACTGTGTCTATGATTAACGGCGACACACTTCCGTCTCTACGTTTTTTCCCCCTTTTATATAGTTTTTACCGTGTTAGAAGACTTCTAGCAAAAGAATTAAATGTAAAGTGGTAATTATCCAGCAATTTGATAAGCACGGAGCATTACATCTTTAAAAAGCTGCTGAGAAAACTTAGACAACCACAGCAAGTCAGGAATGCTCGAAAGAGCACCTCTCACGTCGCCTCTAAATCACCATCGTGGGTATGGGACTGCGCGCGCAGTCCAGACTCCACGGAAGAAAACAACAAGAAAAAAAAAAAAAAAGAAGGGAAAAACAAGCAGCGAAATTGTTGACAGAAACCGCACCAGTGCATATCTGGCGTCGGCAGCGGACACCACAGGGATCCGCGCGCTCGTTCTTCAGTGGCCCAGGCAGCCGGGCACGTAAGCAGGCGCGCTTTTCGGCCAGGGTTCCGGCGCGAATGTTGCGCGCGGCAGCGCGCAGGCGCATCTTGGCGAAGAAAAGCGGGCCACGGCGGCCGCTTGAATCCGGTGAGACGCCGGATCGCCTTCTCCCGGGGGCCCCTTTAGGAGCTGAAGGCGGCTGCATAAGCGAGGCCGACCGGCACGCGCCAGAGACGGCGAAAGGGCCATTAATCGTGCGCCGAGCTGCTTGACGGAGCCCCCCGTCTCCTTTCTCTCCGGACGGCCCTTGATTCACTCTTTGCCCGCGTGAGTGCTAATGGGCAATTTACAGTGACTGCTACGCGCCGTGCGCGCTCTCTGAGTGAATTAGCGCAGTAGGGAGGCCCTTCGGGCCTGATACGCGAGCGCTTGCGCGAACGTCGTCGCCGGGCCCGCTCCTTTGAGTCGTACAGCAGCCGCAGCTCGTATAGAGAGCGCACTATGTGTGGCTACTCGCTCGTCTGCGCCGACAGCTCACGGGGCGCTCGGAGGAGAGTAAGACGAGCCCGGCGTCGAATGTTCCTTGTTCCGATGCGAATCGCGAAGGCCGTCTCTGTCATATTGATGTTTTGAGCAGCCAGTGACAGTCGGACGTCGGAAGAACATAACGAAAATGTGACTTAAGGACGTTGCAGCCTCAAGGCTGCAGCGCTAAGGTCGGTATAAGCTCTTCGCCACATTTCTTCACCCCCACATGTCTTTCTTTTTTTTTTTCCTTCTTTTTTTTTTCTGCGTGTGGCACTGAGAGACCAACACTTTAAATGAAGAAACGAGTCGTCTGTGCCGAATCGCTTTGCACCTTACCAACCCGTTTGATGGTGCCTCGCAATTAGGGCAAGTAATGTCAAAGCAAAGCGCGTTCGTCGTCCGAACAACTAATCCTTGTAAAACCTACCCTGATGTGGCTTCAAGTGTCTTCGCAGAAGTGACTTGAGCAAGCTAGAGAAGTGTAGGTATCACATCTGACGCATTCGAGCCCTTCGGTTAAAAAAACAATAACAGTTGCTGGATAAGGTATCTGGGCTGATTTAATTAACCAACTATCTAATTAGCTCTTAATTGCAAAGCTGTACAAATTGCTGAAGAACGAGCCGGGTTAACTTTGCTATGTACTGCTTGCCTAGGAGGGAAGGAGTAGCGGGAATCACTCCTCCTGCCAAGCTCTCCTACTCCTACACAGACATCTAATAGCACACACACACACACACACAAAAAAAAAAAAAAAACACCGGTTCACATAAATTTTCAGCTATGAGGCAAAAAAAAAAAAAAACAAGATGAGGGTACAAAACCGAAACCGTAAAGAAAAATGGAGGGATAATTAAGGTGGGATGGAGAAAGAAGTGGCATACGTCTACTTTACATACTGCCGCTATGTATATACATATAGAGAAAATGGAGCTAGAAATAGTGAAACAAAAAGAAAAGCACGTTTTTGATAAGTACGACGTTTTGTTCCCAACAACAGCAATCCCGTTGCTAGAACAGTGTTTTTCCATCTCTTCTCATGTCGTTCTTTTCTCTGTCCAGAGCCGTGCGTTGCGTTATACTGTCCGTTTGGTGTTGCGGGCGGTGCGGGCGAACTCAGCTGCAGTGCTCTCGAGAGGGTCATACTGCGGTTCGCTCTCTTTAGCCCTCATTGCCCCTTTGGGCTAGTGGACTGGCCGGCGACCTTCGTTTCGCATCTTCTGCGCGCGTACTTGCGGTCCCAAGTATAGTGAGAGGGTGGATGTTTACCTCAGATGGGACCGCTCCTTGTCACATAAAACTGCCTCTACTCATGCTCCCTATCATGAGCACAAGAGCCCCAACGTAGTGCCATGTAATGAAATTACGAGGTAGATCATATCTGGCATTATCCTGTAAGCCCCGAGGTATAACAGACGAGAAAGCACTTAGCGCTACGATAAATTGCACAGATCTAACAGTTTTTCGCACAGGCACTAAATCGCAATCTCAATGTCTCGCTGCCTACGCGCGGCCACAGTACTGAAATCGGTAAAACGCAAAGACCCGAAGGTCAGTTATCGAAAGCGATTCAAACTTCTTTCAGCGGCACTCCTCGTATCTTAACCCCCCCCCCCCCCCCTTTCCCCGATTTGGGGCGCATAAAAACTTAAGCTTCATCTCCTTGTACTTTTTTTTTTTTTGTAAATGTGAAACTGCTGCGTGAAACCGTAAACGCACGCAAAACGCGCAGAGCGTCGGCCTTTCTACACTACCATGATAAATGTAGTTGGCTTTATTCCAAGTTCCAAGTTAGTTGCAGGAAGTTGTAGCGGTGATCATCACAACGTTATTGATCAAGTGCTATTTTATCTCCCCTCCCCCTCTTCCTCACAAATAAAATATGAAAAAGAATCTGAGCGAGATTCTCCTTCGCATTTAGGCTCAGCCCGAGTGAAGAATTTAATATGAAAATGGAACCCAGAACCTCTGTGCAGCCATCCGAACTCGTTACAGCTATCCTGTTCAACTGTGCATGTTCGAATTCAGTGCGGCGAAAAGTTTGCAAGGTTAAGCCACATTGAAAAAGGTACCGGCGCACTGGAGTGCCCTGACGGCCAGCGTTCCGAGAGAACGAGTGCGAGCCATGCTCTCGGCTGCTTCCCCATTCCTCGCAGCAAACTCAGCCACGAGCGGAGAGCGCGAGCTGACGAAAGTCGTGGTAGTGGAACCTGAGCGAGGTCCCTCGGCTTTTCTTTGTCTCAGCTATCTTCCCCCCGGCACGCGTGAGGCGACCCATCGTCTCCAAATTAGCTCGTCACGACGAGGGCAGCACAATCTCAACCCGACACTCGCTCATTTGTTTGCGTATATGGTAGCTTACAAACAGGGTCGCTCTCGGCTGACTGGCATAAGATTCTTTTTTTTTCTCGCTCTATTTGGCGCCATTTTGTTTTTATTGCGTAAAACAGCGAGAAAAGAATCGCTCAACTGCATTAATTGGCTCATTTAATGTTACAAGAAATGTTGCCTTGCACCTGACTGCCCTTTTGGAGGAATTTAATCGAGCGCATTCCTGAAAATACGCTGCATGTTAGTTGCATAGGAGAGCACTGTGAGTGATAACTTCCCCACACATGCGTCGTTCTAGTGTGAGCGACCCCTCCTAACGAGGCGGCTGCTTCTAGTTTTACCCTGTGGGTGACGGGAATTCTTCACCGCACCGCGGATGGATTACTAATAACGGTGTACTGCTGAGTCAATCGGCTAAAGCATTTTTTTAAACGCTACAAATTCAATACGCGTGTGCATCGTGCCCTTAGGTTAGCACTTGGACACTAATGTGCGATGATGCAATTATGTTCACTATAACTAGGTCTTATGCTACAGGCAATAGCATGCGCAGGCCCCAGAACACTTGTCTATTGAACAGTGAGCGGTGCACACAGCAATGCGTTTACGCCCTCAGTCGTAAGGCACTGATTCGAAACAACTTGCTCTCAGCATGCTTTGACATATGGGCTGGCTGCAGCTGCTCGTGCTTCTCGTTCTGCAATTGAATTCGACGAAGCGCCTTCGTCAGCGACGCCACTTCACGCCAGGAAAGTCTTAAGAGTCGCCAAGCGTCTAAGAGAAGGCGACTCGCAGCGATCTGCCAATCACGTACCGCTCGCTCAGAAGCAAATGGTTTCAACCCAGTGCCCTCCCGCACAAATGTAGTCCGCAGCACAGCGTCCCGGCTCTCTATACAAATGCGCTAGGGGTTGTATACACAATACTTGGTACGTGCCTGAAGATATGGGCACGTACGTCGCAAGGAAGCTTCTGCTAAAGTTGGCTTCACTACTATCAGCATCATTAAGGGGTGAAGCCCACTTTAGTTACTCCCTTCACTTCAGTACTGCATAGTGGAAGTGTTTAAAAGTGTGCGTGGAACAGAGAACGTTCCCATGGCAACGGTGTCTTTCATCGGGGGGGGGGGGGGGGGGGGGATTCAGCTTGGGCCATCTAGATTCTAAAACCGGTGTTCAAACGATCCGGACATCGGTTAGCTGCGTGCTCTCAGCTCCAAATAAAGTCTCACGTTGCCTAGTGCAGAGTGTGCGTTGCATGCTGAACGGTTATGATTGCAGAGTTGACTACCGAAGTAGTTATTAAAATTATCAGAGGCGGTGACATTGCTGAAAGCAAAGCACACGCGACAACACACATCACTTTAAGTATAAAGAACAAAGGCTGGGCTGGCAGCTCCTTTTGAAAGAGTAACTGCCTGTTTCGTGTTTAACTCAGCGTTTAGACTTCTCGTACTACCATTGGAGTGGTCATTCCCGCCAAGTTTATCAATGTCCAATTCAAGCAAGAAATCTCATTTTATGACATCGACAGCAACAGAACTTACAGCCATCCGTGCGGCGCTGGAATTCGTTATTAAGGAGTGGACACAGTCATGATCCATCTATCCCTCTCAAGCAGCTTTAAAGCGTATGATGTCGCCGTTCCATCACGGACCTTGCTGACATCAATCGCTGCCATCACACTACTACATCCTACATCACTAGGGAATCTACATGGTACACAACATGGTTTATCTTCGGATACTGGACATTTTTCAGCCTCACTTGTAACATTTGTGCGATAGAGGTTACCCGATCTGCCCACTATGGTGTCTACCGCATAGCAAAATCTCAGTCTAGAGCGAGTGCGGTTCGCCAGGCTAAGTGGTAGTCGACTTAATTCAGCAAAACTCGTCTTAATAATCCCTATGCACACCCGCAGCACTGTCTTTAGTGTAACACTACTTTGCCGTCTACGGCTCGCTGTGTTGCTCCGGAATACCTATTCCCTCGGCACTAAAAGGCTGAGAGCCCTGCATGTGACAACTGTGGCTGCGAGGAAACAGTCAGACACCTCCTCTGTGAATGTCAAGACACCTCGACAATGTCAAGATTATTGAATCACGACGCACATCGTCGTCGAGACAATGCGTGCACATGTCAGGCACATTGCCCGGACCCCTTGCCATCACCTCGCCGCACTCACCGTGGAAAGATCCCGCACGTCATATGGCACAACTGTCATTGCATATACTGCCTCACTTACATCGGGGTACGCACCTGCGGCCAGGCCGGTGTCTCCTCCATGGTGTTTGTGCCGTCCTGAAGTACACCTCGGAATTCCAGGACTTCAGATAAAGTCAGATCTATCACCGCCTGCACTAAAATAATTGAGTTTACTCCTGTTTTACGAGAGATATAGCAGTCACGCGCACGTCTATACGGACGGATCGACGACATCGACCAGTTCTGGCGGTGCTGTGTTTATACCGACGAGAGGAGTAACAATGCGATTCAAGATGTCACATGTCACGACGTCCACGGCTGCAGTGCACTTCAATTTATTGACTCGGAGAGCCCTGGTACATGGGCCGTGTTTTCCGACTCGAGACCGGCTTTACACAGTATACAGTCAGTTCTCCGGCGTACGAAATTGTCAGCTAACGTACGAACAGCTAACGTACGAAATTGTCAAACTTCACCACGACGCCAAACAGAAAGGCCACAAATTTATTTTCCAGTGGCTACGTGGCCATTGCGGCATCCGTGGAAATGATCACGCAGACAAAGTGCTTCGAGAGTCACATCAAGAACAACACAGCGTTCCCATTCCTCTTTCCAGGACAGACGCTGCAAGGCAGCTTCGTCACATGGCACGCAAGCTCATTTTAACAGAGTGGAACGCACCAAATATAAGGCGCACCACTACACGAACTGAACCCTTCGCTCCAACTCCAACCTCCACCCGGGCTTCACCGACGTGAGACATCGCTTCTATACCGGCTGTGGTTGGGAGTAGCTTTCACAAAGGCGTACACTGCTTTGATTGGAATGACCGACAGTGCTGCGTGCGACGTCTGTGGCGGCGAAGATTACATCGAGAATTTTTGTGCCACTGTCATCCATTTGAGTCGGAAAGACAAACATTATCTAACGCATTGCGACGACTGGACGATCGGCCGTTGTCCGTGCAGGTGCTACTTGAAGACCGTCCCCATCGCTCGTCGGCCCACAAAGCTGTGAAGGCACTGTTGTCTTTCTTGAGGGCCACAGGCCTATGGTAACGCCTTTGACTTGCTCGGGCTATCCGCGTGGGTGCGCGAGCTCACCGTGTCCTTCCTCCTCCCGCCTCCTCTCTCTATTTCATCTTTCCATTCCCTCTTCCCCGTCCCCCAGAGTAGGGTAGCCAACCAGACGCATTTCTGGTTAACATCCATGTCTTCTCTCTCTCTTTCCGCCTCCTCCTGCAGTGGCTATGGAAAAAAAAAGATCTTGACCGCTCCAGACAGACTCGCCCCTTGTTGGAGGAAAGAACCCTGGGTCGCTGATCGAGACCATCGTCAGCACAGAGGGCTTTAAACGCATTACTCAGCTTCTTGAGAATGTGCCGACTAAGTGGCAGACATTAGATGTCACGGGATTCATTCTGTTCATGCGCACAGTTATTATTATTATTATTATTATTATTATTATTATTATTATTATTATTATTATTATTATTATTATTATTATTATTATTATTATTATTATTATTATTATTCACTCTATTTTCTCTCATACACCAGTAGAGGATAGCCAATCCGTCCTTGCACTGGTTAACTTCCCTATTTGTCTCTTCATTGCAATTTGGCACGAGTAGTATAATATATACAGGGTGTCCCAGCTCTCCCGATACAGCGTTCTGTTGCTCAATACGTGCTACATAACAGTGTTTTTCCGGGTGTGAAAGTAGCCCGTGAATACACGCAGAATTGCCGCGCGACTGGCCGCTCGAGGCATTTTGCGTGTATTCGTGGGTTCTTTCACGCTCGGAAAAACACTATTATGTAGCACGTATTGAGCAACAGAACGCTGTATCGGGAGTTTTTCGCGTTGCTCTACAATTTTATCATTGAACTCCACGGTTACACTTTGTAAATTGCACTATGGGCCATCAGGTAATTAGTTAAAAACCTAATTAGTGATTTTTTGTTAATTATTTGATTATTCATTTCAATTTCTTGTGCACGTAATGTCCGCCTCTTCGAGTAGACCAACTCATGAACTAGAATTAGGCTATCTGCCACAGGCAACCTTTAAGAATTTTTGAAAGTGTTCGCTGAAACACCCTGTATGTATGTATGTATGTATGTATGTATGTATGTATGTATGTATGTATGTATGTATGTATGTATGTATGTATGTATGTATATATATATATATATATATATATATATATATATATATATATATATACGGGTAGGGCCGGGTAGGGCAGTTTTTTCACGGGCTAGGGCCGGGCTCGGGCATGGCATGGACTTTTTGACCCGGGCCGGGCTCGGACTATCTGGTGGTTTGCATGTAACGTGCAGCGAGTTATCCTCGCACGTCTCGAATCTGAAAAACATGTTGCCCCGGCGCAGCTGGAAGCTAGCAGTGCTACTCCTGTGTACTTCCCTTTTCTTCTTCAGTCGTATTTTGCGCTGTTTGAACACAATGTAAAAGTCCAGAAAGACCAAATTCGCCTCAAACCAAAGGATGCCATTGTATTCCTTACCTAAATCAATGCAATTAATGCTTTCAGCGCGGTGCAAGCGCCGTTCGCGACTTGCTGATTCTTCAAAGGCGAATTGGAAAAACGATGACTGGTAAAGATAAGATAATTCGTCAAGCGGCTGAAATATGGCACTACGTCCATCTATGATTGCACGCATGTTCTCAACCGGCCGCCTAGCAGCAGCGCATTACGCTGCGCCATGGAGAAACCAGAAGCTTTCTTTCTCCATTTACTCCATCCATGCGCTGCGCTCAGGACCTGTCGTGGCGTGGAGTTCAGTGGTCGTGGCTGCGCTTCGGCTACAGTGTACTAGAATACGGTTGAGTGGGACGAGCGGCTAGGGCGGCGCATGCTTTGCAGTGAGCCGCCCGACGTGGAAAAATACTGTGGCGGCGTGGCGATAGAAGTGGATTGAGTTGCATCAAAGTCGCGCCGTTGGAAAGTGCTGGCGATACTGCTCGGCAGGGTCAGTCGTTCTACTTCGCGCGCTGGTATTTGCGTTCAGACCGCTCAAATAGTGTTCATAATTGCATATTACATGTATTTATGCCTTAAGAATGCATTCCTTTCATTCTCTTCTTTATTTTATTGTTTTAATGCCACTCAGTGGTCTTTTTTCGGTCTCGGGCCGGGCTCGGGCCTAAGGTAAAGGGGTGGCGGGCCGGACGGGTAACGTAGATTATTTCCGGGCCCGGGCCGGCCCGGGTCTCGTCATAAAACTTTTGGCCGGGCTCGGGCAGGTAGCCCGACGTAAAATCGGGCCCGGGCCGGGCCCGGGCTGAAAAAATCGGCCCGTGCAGTGCTCTAGTATAAACATACTCCAAAAAACAGTACAAAAATTCTTGACAATGAAGTTGAATATGGAACAAGCACGGTTACTCCTACATAATAGAGTGACCAAAACTTCATCGTTTCTAAAGTGTATCAGCTGTAATACTCCAAATTCAAGTTTACGGTAATGAACTTCGATGCTCTTTTGAGTCTCATTTGGGCACCTGCAGTGCACTTTACAAGCGACAGCGTGTATTGGAAGTGGTTGCCGAGAAAAACGATTTATTCGTTTTCATGCATTTGAACAGGAGCTCCCGAGCTAAATAAAGCTTCCTCCCAAGGGGTTCCTTCTTTCTGTAACCGCGTAGGGGAACAGTGAGAAACACAAAATTTCGTGGCAGCACTGGGACTCAAACTCGCGTCCTCAGGGTTTGAAATCCGGTGCTCCAGACGACCCTCGGCAACACAGCTTTTCTACTCAAATTTTGTGTCCTTGCAGTTCATTTGCAGCATATAGTCAGCAGGTAATCACACATTATGTCAGGTGCATATGGATACAGATGCGCACTTCACTAAAGAATGATGATAATACAGGCATGTTTATTTCGCCCTTCTTCATTGTGAACTATGATCCTGTGCAGGAGCCGAAGCGTCAGGTCTTTAATAATTATTTTCTCAGTCATCGGTGTCTTCCTTGTCTCTTCATAATTCTGCCTATACCTTTAAAGCAAGATGGCCTCATGGAGCTCCGAATCGCTTAAATATTTCTAAGGTTTAAAAAAAGAAAGAAAGAAAGAAAGAAAGGTCAGGCTTTAATACCCTGTATCGCACCTCCTGTTTCCGACCAGCTGCGCGAAAAAGGCCGAACGTCGTCATTACTCAAATCATGCAGAAGCCAGCATCGTGCAACCTTTGTCAAACGTTTAATATCCTGCTCCGCAGGCGACCAAAGCTGACTCTGAGAGCTCAGAAACGTACGAGACCACCGCGCGGCTCTGTTCACGCACACAGTGCGCCGCCTCTAAGCACTCAACAAAGGCTGCACCCGGGGAGCTCTTTCCACCTTCTGCCCGTCAGTGCAGTCGCGGCGCCCTGCCAGAGCCCGCCTAGGTGATTTCATTACCGGCCGGTGTCGTTGCGTCTCGGTGGCCCAGTCGCAATCAGCTGGGTCGGCGAGGCGCGCGGTCGCGGAGCACGGTGGAGAAGGCAGCTGGCCTCGGTTGGCGGGTGCCGAAGCGCACCAGGGGGAAACCTGTCGGCCGTCCGACGAGCGCTCGAGCAAAAGCAAGGCGAGCTCGACACCTGATGCCTCGTCGCAGTCGCTGGGCCGTTCTAATCCGACATGACAAATGCCTCTCAGCGCGAGGATAATCCGCACGTAATCCGCGTGACTTGCGGGAGCCGCCACCCCCTGCTCGCGCGGCCCGTCACGCGGCCTCGGCCAGCCGGCGTCGCCCCACGAGGAAGCCCTTGTCTGCTTCCATTTCGATCAGGATCGCTACTGGCCGGTCGAGCCACCGAGGGGTCTCGCGATCGATGGTCGGTCCACTCGGGGGCGCACGCCGTGGCCCCACCACGCGCGCTTAAGCCCGGTTTGTCTGCCTCCAGAAAGCAAACATTCGTCGAGTCGCTGCGCTGAATGTATACCGGCTCCCTTGCCCAAATGAAAAAAAAAAAAAAAAAAGAAAGGGTGCGTCGAAAATAAAGCGTCGCGCCTGTCTCACCGTGGGCTATAGCCTCTTTCTTTTGTTTCAAAAGGCATCCCTCAAGCCACAAGGAAAAGGCATCCGGACATTGAGCTACTGCTGCAGCAGACAGTTGACATAAACGGACGGAGGAGAGAAGGAAAATGAGTTATACGAAGCTGCACGAAATAAACCATCGTTACTGCAGTCACCGTGCATAGTGGGTGGGACTCGCAAGTGAGCGGATGGCGTGCCGTGGGGGTTCCTAAATGCAACACTTGACTTTTTGTTAGTGTCAGAGAGCACTCGACGGACTTGGCGTTGTTTTAAGCGCATTCAAAGAACAAGCAAATGGACACACACAAGCACTATACTGTCGCTTGTCCCCTTTCAGTAACTGCGCTTAAACAATCCTAAGTATTTCTCACCAACGAGGCCGAACTTTAACGTCAGACGGACTTATTTGAGAAGACTTAAAAGGACTGCTAAATAGGCATATCCAGTACTGCTGTACTGCGCATAGCATAAATTGGATTAAGACCATTTGGATCTTTGTGGATGTTTTCATCTGTATACGCGTTTATGAATGACGGTTTCGGGGTCATTGAAGATTCAACAAATTTGTTACTGAACCTTCGGTTTAAACGAAGGACATACGGAAGGAAATAGTAATTTAAGCGCTATTCTACTAAATTACGATAGCAAAACCACTGTTCTTATCTTCAAAAAAAGCTTGGTGAGCGCGAAAGACACGGAAGCGCAATACAGGCGGTGACGCCGCATTGAACTTCTTTCACCAGTTCGCCATGCAGGAAAATAACTTTTCCTGCGCTAAGACAGCCCAAATACGAGAAAATACATGGAAAACTGTGACGTCATGGTGAGGTGCCAGCGCTGCGGTTCTGGCGGAAAATTAATTTTTTTTTTTTGAAAAAGTTTGTAATTCTTTTTGTTTTAAATAACGAACCTTTCCCGCCAAGTGAAAGGAAATAGTTCTAAAAGAATTATTTGCCAATGTCAGCTGATATAGCTCACTCTTTAGTGTTCACCACAACGAAAAGAATCGGAACTGGCTAACACTCCCAAGGCTGCGTTAAAAGTGCATGTATATTAATACCGAAGAAAGTCGACGGGAAGAAAGCAGTTGCGGTAGATCAGTTGGTAGAGCACCGCACGCGATGGGGAGATCGTCGGTTGTTCTCCCACCTGGAGCAAGTTCTTGCACTTTCATTTCCCTCTTCCTTCATTAAAAATGATAGTTATAATGCAATTATACATGTATATATGGTATATATATACATATATATATATATATACAGGAGGAGGTGCGCATCCCTGGCTTTATTGTCCTTTACCCTTAATAGGCCGATGAGCCATCCCTATCTCAATAAAGCGTTAACATACCATTGTCTGTTGGCTTTACGTGGTTGTTACTTGTCTAACAATCATGCCCTCCGGTCTTTATTATTATTATTATTATTATTATTATTATTATTATTATTATTATTATTATTATTATTATTATTATTATTATTATTATTATTATTATTGAAAATTGTTATATTTGCTTGTACTTCGCCTTCGTGCATTCTGGCCATACTGTGGAGGGACTTGATACACCTGAAGGGGGAAGACTAAGACGTGTGGGCGCAGCTTTACTCTTAGTTTGTGCGCACATTATGAATAATTTTTGGTCGATGAAAGCAGAGTTTGCTTTGTCTTTTTTCAGTTGAAAAAATAATATCACATGCACAGGTCAAGGACAGAAGAAGAACGAAGAAACGAGCGTTATTAAGAACTAAGGAGCGAAAAAAAAAAGAAAGAAAAAGACGCGAAGGGCACGAAGAAAAAGAGTGCGGCAGCAAATTGCTTTCTAGACACACAACCGAAGCTTCTGCCAGCGAGTTTGGATGAGCGCACGCTTGACATCGCTGGATTTGAGCGAGGACGAAAAATTCAAGGGAGAATATGGAGATGGAGCTGCAGTTTTAGTGCTTGCACGGAAATTGTGGTCCATGCAGCATTCACGATGAGTACCCAGCCATCGATCAAGAACATGAAAGCGAAGAGCGGTGCATGCAGCCACCGTCGGAACTGACTGCCGAAGGAAACTAAAAGATAAAAGGAGCTCACGGGGGCACCGCCGCTTTCGGCCTGCCTTTCTTTATCCCTCGCCGTAGTCGTGTACGTCTTTCCTTGCGCGCTCGCTGCCTTTCTTTACCGGTGTACTACACGCGCGTGTACTTTCGGCGGCTGGGATTGTTTGCGGAACTCGGTGTACGGAATTCTCTTTTAATAACGGAGAGTGTAATGCTGGGATACCGGTATGCGACCCTTTTTAACAAATGAGCGCCCCCCCCCCCCCCTCCCCTCCTTTCTGATGAAATTGAGGACGCCGCTCTATACGCGGAGCGTGCACCGTGCCAGCGTTTATGTTCGGCATGCCCACTGCCTTGTTTCGGCCTGCCTTCTGGTTCAGACTTCTCACGGGCTCCTGCGGACTAGTTGCGGGCGCACAAATGCTTTCCAAGATCACGTGGGCCGACTTCGCTTGATCTCAGGCATGCCGCGCAAAGGCCGGAAGGTAACATTGTTGAGGAAAACTCTTGTGCCCGTGGTGACGCTCTTGTTTTTGGTTTTTTTTTTTTTCTTTCATCTCATGTTGTTGCCATTGTTGACTTTTTTCGATAGCTCATCATCTATCGATTATTTTCTACAGTCGTCATTATCCTAATTACGTGTTTCTTCAGAACATTTTTGTCACTGCAATGATAACAAAACATTGTTAGCTCTGGCTGCACCCTGTGCGGGTGCTGTGGACATTGTTAAGGCTGACTAAATTGCGTGTAGGGTTTTATTTGTTTGTTTGCATGCTTGCTTATGTTTTTTCATTTCATTTTTTTTTTCATTATTGAAGCTCGTTGGTTATGAATATTCAACTGGTTCCGAGGCATACAAATACATTTTTTCATCAGTTATGCTTTACAGAAACAAAAAGTCCGCCTATAAGTATACCGACACAGAGCTGGGAGCTGGGCGAAACTCGCTGGAACTTTTTCTAGGGAGGGCGCTGTGACACGCTCCCCGAATGGGTTCAGGCCAGGCAGACGCTTAGAAGACAATATGTTTGTACTAACTCAGTGCATGGAGATTTCAGTAGCTCAGAAAAGACCTTTATGGATAGCATTTCTAGATATTAAAGGAGCTTATGACAACGTAGACAGGGAATTGTTGTGGGATATTCTTCAATACGAAGGCATAGATGACGATTTCGTGGAGCTGCTAAAGGAGATATATCGAGACAACCAAGTACAAGTGGTATGGGAAGGCCGAAAAGGAAATGAAATGGTGGGAATTCACCAAGGATTGAAGCAAGGATGCCCTCTGTCACCATTGTTGTTCACGCTTTACGTCAAGGGTATAGAAAGACGACTGGAAAACAGCGAATTAGGTTTCGATTTATCCTACATGCGTAATGGACAAATGGTGCAACAGAAGGTCCCTGGACTGATATACTCAGACGACATTGTGCTACTAGCGGACAATAAAAAAGATTTACAGATACTTGCGAATATCTGTGGGAACGCAGCGACAAATCTAGGCCTTAAGTTTAGCACAGAGAAATCAGGGATTATGATCTTTAATGAACACACGAGTAACTTCGTGGTGTCAATTCAACAGCAAGTAATACCCATAGTGAAGCAATATAAGTACCTCGGCGTACACATAAACGAAGGAAAGAATTACTCAAGCAACCACCAAGATAATCTGAAAATAAAGGGGAAGCGGAATGCAGCAATAATGAAACACAGAGCACTATGGGGTCACAATAAGTATGAGGTGGTGCGTGGAATCTGGAAAGGAGTAATGGTGCCAGCACTAACATTTGCAAATGCCATTATATGCTTAAAATCGGATATATTGGCGGGTTTGGAAGTTAACCAAAGATCAGTAGGCCGGTTGGCTTTGGGAGCACACGGTAATACGACAAATGAGGCAGTGCAGGGTGACATGGGTTGGGCCTCTTTTGAAGTCAGAGAAGCACAGAGCAAAATTAGTTTTGAAGAAAGGCTCAGGAACATGGATGAAAATAAATGGGCGGCTAAAGTGCACAAGTATCTCAACATGAAAAGCGTGGACACAGAATGGAGGAAGAGGTCAAGGAAGTTGGCAACCAAGTACAGGATAATCGAAACTCTAAATAGACAACCAGGGGTCATCAGAAAGAAAGTGAGAGAAATAGAGACCGTGAATTGGATGCAAAGAATGGAAACAAAAAGGACAATGGAGATTTACAAGAATGAGAAGAAAGAAATTAGAAGGGAAAATTTGTACAATAACACAAAGGGCAGTGCCTTGCTATTTGAGGCTCGAGCCGGTTGCCTAAGGACGAAACATATTGGAACAAATATTCGGAACTAGATGAGACATGTGTATGCTGCAGTAAAGATCCAGAGACCACTCAGCACATCCTAATGGAATGCGACGGGATCCACCCAGCGAGAACCGTAGGTAACGTGCAACTCCCAGAAGCGCTTGGGTTTAAAGTGGAAGTAAACATAAACAAATCAGCCGTAGAGATCAGCAAGAGACGATTAGAGTACTGGTGGAAAAAAAAGCAGGGAAAAGATGGATACGACCTGATCTCTTAAAATCATAGGCAGCGGTACAAGGTAAATTTTTGAAAAATAAAAATAATGAGAGGTATACAAAAATGCTAGATAAAGAACATGTATAATATACCTGATTAAATCAAGCAGGCTAGGTGACTATTTGTCGCCGCCCCGTTTCAAAGGGGATGCCAATAAATCATCATCATCATCATCATCATCATCATCGACCTCCTTCCGAAGGGACGAATGATAACGTTATACCACAACGTTTCGAATCCTTGTGGTGAGACGTCTGAGCACGCTGACGGCAGCCAAACAAGCTACGTATCGGCGAAAAAATAAGCAGCGCCAACCTAGACGTGGAATAAATGGGAAGAAACACAGGAGACAGGCGCTATACGCCGCTTCACTTCCTTCCTTCAATTTTTTTTTCGTCGTCTAAGTTTGGGCTGTTTATTCTGCCACCAATATTAAACTATCCCAGGAACACATATGAAGCAACACGCCCATACATTTCAGAAAGTTAACCATTGTGAAATATTTCTGACATTCGACACTGCGCTGTACTTATAACGCGTTGTGTCTTTCTGATAACTTTAAAAAAACTGTCATTTGCATAAAAAAAGTAAGAGCATTCCGACACCATCAACGTTCCAGTTTATAAGGGACATCAGAAACCTGATTTGGCTCGATTTTACTACTCCTCAACAGACATCACCCACCGCCGAGAGCATGGAAATAAAAGGGCAATCGATGGATCCACGTGGAAATGAGCCGCTTCAAAGCAGGCGTCGCACTTCGCTTTATGCTGTCCTGATAATCTGTCCGATAGCTTGCATGGAAGGCGGGAAGAGCATGTGGAGAGGGAACAGTTTTTTCCGATCGTCTGATATCACGCGTCAATTGCCGAAGCAGAGTCTGCGGGGAAAGTTCTAAGCAGTAACGGAAACACAAGAGAAAAGGAAGACAGCTGACGGCCTGAGCGAGTCTAGAAGACAAGGAGAGAGAAAAGAAAGAAAGAAACGCAACCACATACGCAAAGCGGCGCTGATAACCTTTCGGCGGAGGAGGAGAGAAGTACGAAGTTCTTTCCAAGCTTGCTGCAGCGTCTCGTTCTGCGTCTGGCAAAATAAAAAAAAAAAATCGTATACTTTGGGTCTTCATCATCCTTTTAGCACGGTTCATCTGATCCTTCATTTTGGTAGCACGCTGCCTGAGACTAGCTGTATTTGCTTTCCTTCGTCAACGCGTATTTGGGCGGCCGTGCTCCACGCACGCCCTCCCATGCGCGAGCGGGTTCACTTTTCCGCGGTTCTTCGGCGCTTAACGGGCCGGCAAAAACTGTTCGGTGCGTATCTTGCTGGCGCTCGGGCGATCGGCGCCCTTCTGTTTGCAGCAACGCGAGAAAACTGCTGTCGGCTCCCAAGTAGCACATCGGCTCGCGCGTTTGTGCTGCGCGTGAAAGCCACGGCAGCGGTGTCGTATATTTCGGGCACGATACATGTGTGTACTATACGGCCCATACAGCGGCGGCGGCAGCACTTTATTGCCCGGAGCCAATTTGGTAAATTGTGGCCGGATTTCCCGCGGGTTTCTTGCTCACCTCAGGACTCTGTGTGGACTCGACAGAGGAGGAGCAACAATGGCGGCGAGAACGACAGCAGTATATACAGACGGCGACCGCATTTCAGGGGCTTTACGTGTTATTTGTTTTTTTTTTTTTAGCTTACGCATCAATTTGTTTTTCTTATTATTATCTGTTTTGTAATGTACGACACGGCGTTTTCACAACAAATGGTTCCCCGCGCTGCGCCGTTCTTTCTCGTGCTTTGCTTTGCGATGGAAGGTTTGCCTCTTAAATGCGGCGCAGCTCAGGACAGTTCGTCCTGTACTCGTTTCGGTCAGCATTCCACGTAACCAACCCGTGATTCGCAAAGCGAACGTGTGGGAAAACTGCTGCTTTAAGAGGCAAATCTGAAAGCGTGTCAAATCTTCGAAGAACTTGGAGAGTCGGTGGGAGTAGTGCCAGGCCAACGAATGGCGGCATTAGAGATTCAGAACGCTTATTGTTTAATGTTTAACAGGTTGCATGCCTGGGCAATTTCCGTGGGCCAGGGCGATGCCCCGAAAAAAAAAAAGAAAGTGTCCCCGGCTATACGTAATGCAGTCAACATATCCCTTGTTGGTTATACCTTGGGCATGCAGCACCACGTCAATACGCTAATGGCAACACACGCTGCAACCAAACCCATCTCTTGTTGTACCATTTAACCTGCTGTCACTTCGAAAAAGGGCGCCAGAGCTCGGCGAGTGTAGAGTTGCTGTCGAATTAATCTAGTTCTACCGGACTAACCTGGCGGCAAGTTCGAGAAAGGTGCACCGGCCGCGCCTTGTGTATGCGCTTGCACACATTTCTTTTCACCAGGCCACTTTTCGCAATGGTGTAGCCTGCATCAAACTTCCTGATTGGTTCTGGGCAGGCCAGCCGATTTCACTGACCTTTCGGATCTCGGAACAATAGCCTTTGTAAAAGAACGCGACGAGCCGTGATCTGATCATTCTCCCCTTACTTTTTCCTTACTTAATTTTTTTTTCTTTCTTTTTTTTTAATCTTTACTCTGCCATAACAAGTGGATGACCGTTCAGTTAGGTTAACCGCGTAAAGCGTCTCTCCGACTTTTCGCGCACCATCAATGCGAAGCTGCGACCTACGGAGAGAGAACTCCAGGCCCATCCTGGAATCCCGAATCTTTCAAACAGCAAACAGCACAAAAACTGCACGCGTACCTAATCCTTACACGTAATTTATAATGTGTGAGCAGCTCCGCACAGGGATATAAGATTTCTCGCGAAGGCTAGCTAACTGATCCACGACGGCGCCGGCTGCATTCCGACGAGAGTGGAAAGCAAAAACATTTCTGTGCTTGGGTTTAGCATTAAGTTAAAGAAGTCAATGCGGTTCTGATTAATCCCAAGTCTTCTGCTACATCCCTCAATGCCCATTGTGAAGGTATGGCAAGTAAAACCCCATCGATAATTAGTGTTGCTCAGTTGTGCACAACGTGGCATGCTCCGAGTGCAGTCATGTGTGACTCATATGGGGACAAAGGAACACGCGTTCACCACTCTTGTGTAGTATATTGCCTAATTGTTATTCACACGGTCTATGGAAAGTAAGCTTGCTATGAACCAGGAAGCAGTGAAAAGCAGATGACTTCGGAACTTCTGTTACCTTCTTTGTTAAAGGCAAACGTTGCCTAGGCTCATCCCTTTTAGCACGTCCACCGCAGGTAACTGTGGCTATCTTGAATGCAGTAGCTGTGTTAGTTTTGTTAATAATGAAAGAATAAACATATAATTTCGACACAGACCGCCAACTGCATCCGTAAGGGGCACAATGCCTACGCACGCGTGCAGCAACAAGATAGTTTATGTAGTTCAAGTTTACGATGTTTAGCAATCACTCCGGGAAATTTATGTCTACCGTCGGTCGTTGGCAGTGTTGTTGCTACACACAAACCGGTAGCTTACAGTAAATAAATTCCACCTGCAAGCTTTCCACGCCATGTCTCAAGTTTCTTGAGTCAGGTAAGGGATCTGAAGATGCAGATTGTGGCATGATGCGCAACCTCCTTGAAGATTAGCCTCCAAGATTAGCCTCCTTGAAAACTGTAGAACGGTCATCCTCGCTGACTGCTCTAATTGCAGTAACTTTGAACCAGTTACAAGCTGCTCGGTGACGCCAAGCCGACAGCGTGTCCACGGCAGGTCCTCGTTTTTCGGGACCCTGAATGACAGAGGTGCGTTTCGAAGGGCAACCCTCGAACGTCGACAAGTTTCTGAACGCTGCGGTCGAGCAGAGTGTAATCTATTTCTCCCTCCGGCGAAGCTTATGAGATCTGACGTCATCGCGAACTGTTCCCTCTCTCTACACAGAAACTTTGCTCTGCTCGACCAAACCATGTCCCCCAAAAGCGGGCCTCCGCGCGGCCATTTGCATTCCCGCGGTGGCACGAAGAAGCGTGCGCGCCCGAGCTCAGGCGAAGGGAGAAACCAAGCGTAATCGAATGTTATCCTGTCCCGGACCGCGCGGCCGTGACGGCCAGCGCTTTGGCGCTTTGCATGGTGAGCCTCCGGACGGCTGCTGTTGCGCTCTGCCTCCGCCGGCCCCTCGAGACCAGCGGCCGCGAGCAAAGGCGAGCGCTTCGCCGTGTGCGTCCTCTACTTGTTTGTCTTTTCATTGTTGTCAGAGTCGCCTGGGACTTGCAACCTTCGAGTGGCTGCCTGTGTGGCCACTCGCTCGCTCCCCTCCTTGCTAATAACGCTCGGGCTGCAGCCGCATCCGCGGTACACCAGCCTCAAACCTTGAGCCGGAAAGGAGGGGGAATTCGCGCTCCACGGAAGCAGACTTCAGGTACGCGGAGAACGGCCACACGCCGACCCCGGTCCACTCTGCCACGCGCACATGGTCCTGACATTTAAGTTTAGAGGACAGAATTTACGCCTTGAAAATTCTGGACTGCGTCCTACGTTTTTCTCGATGTCGCGCTTTGTTCCGCCAATCTAAAGCACGTTATATAGTTAAACACCAAGCGCGTCTGTGCATATATCTTCCTTTTCTCTTTGCATGCACTGCAGGACTTAATCACTACTCGCTGGTGCAGTTTTGTTGCACTACTTTCTTCGCGTCGTTCGAAAATGTCTGTAGCGTGGTGTAAATAAAATACTCGTACGACGAATAGTTGAGGCGCACCACATTTTGGTTTCCTCCTAACCTCGTAGTTAGAGCATGGCCTGCGCACGCTCGGTACCGCGACGTCGTCATGAAATTCAGACCAATATTTTCATCGCAGGGCAGATATTACGCCAGTATTCGACTGCCGCGGTGTCCACACTTCATTACATGACCGCCGGCCGAGCTAGCCTAACGTTGTAATACCGGATGCAGACGCTTTGTATGATCTGGGAGACGTTTGTCAAACCGAGGAGCACCCAGAGACGACGCTGCGGGACGAAACGCCCCCCGTCAGCCCTATCTCGTGTTTTAATCCTATAGCAGTCTTTTGTCTCTACCGTTCCGGCAAATGTTGCTTCTGGTACGTCGGCGATGGTAAAAGACGCGAATGGTCGGTTGGTCTTTTTCGCACTGGCGAAGGAGAAGCTATAGAGATAGGGAGAACACAGCGAAAGCATGCGTGGCTGTCGAACCATCGAGTGCGAAGGCTCGCGCGGCCCCGTTCTCGTCCCTGTAAGCAACATCCGTCGTGCTGGCAGCGAGGAGAGACAAAGAGGGGGCCGGAGCTGGTGTTCCATTTGCCCCACTTTCGACAAAAGATGAATGCGGGAGAGCAAAGTTGGTATATTCATCCGCATTTCGCTCCGCCGATATGAGCGACGCGGTTATGATAGTGAACTAGTCCGATGCAAAACGTTTGTCGGTGAGGCTTCGGTGGTTGTTCAGTTGACATTAACCGTCATAATAGTCTTCCGCAAGCTACCGAGAACCATTGCCGATCTCTTTTTTTTTTCTTTTTTTTTAAACGAGTCATTTATTCGCTTCTCGCTATTTCAGGCCGACGCAGGCAAAACAATTTTGCGCGAGCATATTGACGGGAACCGCTAAACGTGGCTGCAGTAGAGATGAATCCACGCGGCGTGCTTATGCAGCGCCGCGGATTTTCCGCATAAGCAGAGCTCGTCTTGAGCACCGCATTATTTCGATTTGAAATTCGTCGTTTTCCTGTCAGAAGAGAAGGGGGTGGGAGGAAACGAGCTTAGAGCGGCGCAGAGCCAAGAGGTGGCACTTTATCTTTATTCTTCTCCGCACGAACAGCTGGGCGCGCAGCGTGCGGACCGTGGCTGCTGCACGCATCCGGTGTTCAAGGGGCCAAGCGGCGCGCGCACGTGTGGTGCTCGCACACTGCGGAGAATCAAAGATTGGGCGCCTTCCGCGGCGACGGCTCGTTCATTTGCACACATACGAGTCTCCATTCGCGCGCCGGGATGAATCATTAAACTTGAATCAAAGCAGCGTGGAAATGCGCTTCCGCGCTTGAGCCACCGAGCGCTCACGCGGCGTGAAGCGTGAAGCGAAGGGGGGGGGGGGTACGTACTACAAAGAAGAGACGATGGGGGTAAGGGAGTAGCGACGGTCAGCGCATCGAACGGTCAGCGCTGCCGACGCACGCACACTCAGCCCATTTCGCCCCTGTTCGTACAACGCGCGATGAGCGACCACAGCGACGGCAAGCCCGCGCGGATCCTCGCGCGCCACTGCGCGCTTTAGGCCGCAGTCATGGCTGCGCGCACCGCTGTTCATCGCTGGCATAGCGCAATTAAGACGGGGCACCGGCGGCTGCACGCGGTACCGAGAAAGATGAGGGCACAGTCTCGGCGCTCCGCTGGACCGTGCCGTCCCAGTTTCTGCGGTGCATCCATCACAGCCGTGCACGCCACTGACCCTGCCCAACAGCTTTGCACGGCTTTGCTTCAACTCGCGCGAAATGCAATTTTTAAATTCCTTCATGCACCCTGCTGTCATTTTTTATTATATATACTTGAGCCCGAAGAACAAATCGGTTAACAAACGCGCACGGAATTCGTGAGTGAGCGGGAGCACTTTAACGTGGCGTGTCGTACGTCAGCGGTTTTAAGGGAGAGAGAGACACACGTGAGAGTTCTGCGCTCTTTCTGTTCATTTCTTTTTTCTCTCTCGCTAAGAGTGATCGACGTTTCTGAATGGCAGTTGCGCACGAGGCTCCGGCGGGGGCCTCGCCGAAGCCCGGGTTCCTTCGGCACGCCATTTCCGAGACGCGCCCTCGACCGCGAGTTGAGTGGTTTAAATACATTTATTTCTTTATTTGTGCAAGTATTTTCTGCGCCCGCCGATGGCAACGCAGCGCCATTCTCGCCACTTAAGCAGAGGTGACATTTTGCGTGTCGACTGCGCGCGCCGAAAGTCAAGGCATTCTTACTAGCTACGTGCTGCGGCGTCGCGCCTCTGCAACGGTGCACGCGCCTCTCGCAGGAGGCACTAAATTGCGCGAAATCTGGCGTGCAAGTCTCGAATTTATAGATCCATGCACGTGTCGAAGAAGATAACAGCGCGCACTTAGCCGCGCTCGCGTTTCTCGGTCCTGCAGCATCCGGGGCTCGCGCGCACGCGACGCCCGTTGGCAACGCGCAGCTCGCATGATGTACCGCCGGCCTCGGAATTACCGTTCCGGGCTGCACGCTCCGCTAGTGCGGGGCACGGGCTGGTGCATTTTTGCTTTAATTATACGGTCCATTGAGGGAGCAAAGCATGGAAGCCCTGCTGCGAGCATGACGTGAGGAATAAGTGTGCAGGTTAGGGCAAAACAGCGACGGGCCTGCCTGATTGAGTTGCGAAAATGGGTTTCCACGCTCTGCCGCCGGGAATACCGGAGAAATTTTGCCATCCAGGTATAGATGACCTAATAGCGGAAAGACGGTCGTAGTAGCCTTCGACGTGATGACGCTAACACTGAAAAATGTTCATCATCATTATTAATATTGTTGGTCGCAAACTCCAAGCCCCCTACCCCTTCCCTTTAGTGCGGGGCAGCTTGGACAGTGAATTCAAGTTTCAACTGGAATATTTTTATCTATCACCGAAGCCCCCTTAATTACACATGTAGACGCGATATCGTTCCGCAAGCTACAACAAATGATCTTTCAGGTCTTCTCAACTTCGCTGGTGGGATTCTTGGGGGCTTAGCCTATGACTCACCCCCACCCGAATACGTGTTCAGGAAGTAATAACAGTATACCGCGGCTGTCAAGAGCATGTAATAGTATTGTTTTGCCAGATTTAAGCACCACTTCCAATTTATTTTTCTTGAGCTATCCATCGGCCCGTCACTGCAAGATCTGCAATCGGACAAAGCGCCGTTGCCGCCTTATTTTAAGCTGCTCGACTGTGTCGTTACAGACCGGCGTCTCCCATCGCGACCGCATTAAAGCAGAGCCGTTTATTTCCCCCCGGGCGATGCGCCCGGCATGCATAAAATTCCGGGTCTCCGATAGTCCGGAAGCCCTCTTCACTCAAGGAGCCACTGACCCCCCTCCTCCCCTCCCACCGTGCCTTTTTCTCCTCCCTTTTTATCCGTTTTATCACCGTCGCTTCTTTTTTACGGAGAGAAAAGGGGCAGAAAGATGCGTACGAGAGAAGAGGTTAGAGGTACTTCAAGACAACAAAGACAAAAACTGGCCCTCGAACCCTCTACTTCATTTTTCTCCAGCGACAGGTCTCTCGATGAGTGGCTGTGATGAGGCTCGGGTGAATTTTAAGCTAATCGGAGGCACATTACTAGCTCTACTTTTTCTTTCGCTCTCTCTTTTGCTATCCGCCTTTCTTTTTATTCCCACTAGTCGGAAGTGTATCACTTGTCTCTCTTTGTTCTGGCATTTTTGTTGCTGCGTAGCGGCTCGTAATTGTGCCTGCGCGCCCACCCATATATATGGCCCCAGAACTTCCGCCCCTCCGCTCGGAAAACATAGGCGCCCTCTTGCAACCGCGGCTGCGCTCTCTCCGATCCTAACCGCCTCTCTCTCTCTCTTTCTTTCTCTCTCCTTCTCATTTTATTTTTGGTTCCAGCTGTACCTCGGGAAATGCTGTTCTTCAATTCTCTGTGCACTCAACAAAAGTCTGCGACCCCTGCCATTTTTTTATATTATTGCTTGTTATGTTACTCCTCACTCGGTCCCGCGCACGGGTTCATTGGCGTTTTAAGAACGTTGGCAGATATCACCCGACATCTGCCAGACGCAAGTCAAGATTTGCTCGACAAGCATAAGAGCGGGTTAATTGCCGTCATATCATTCCTTTTGCACTTGTGATGTGCCTCGATAAGCAATAACCAGTCAGCTTCGAGTTCAGGTGCTTGCTCCCATGTGTTAGCCCACTTTTAATTTGGACGCCCTGACTTGTAAAATCCGGGACACTTGGAATGCTGTCGGTCCTCTGTCGCCCACCCTGCCTATCTCTCCCTTCTCCCAATCCTGTATAACTCCGCGACCTTTTCTTCTTTCTTTTACTTTTTCTTTTTTACCGTTTCTGCATATGCTAAAATTTTACACCAAGAAAAGAGAAATACGCTACGAGCCTGATTCGGTTTCTTAAGCACTTTTTTTTCTTCTTTTTTTGTGCGACTTACATCCGGAAGTACGACTCAACAAATGCTAGATTAGGAGCAAGAATACGTAAGAAAATGTGCCAAGCTGCCTTCGCTCTTAGAAGAGGTTACGCATCATTAAAGTTTCTTTTTTTTTTTTCTGCCGCAACTCTAGAATGAGAAAGACGTTAAGGAGATGAAACGCGGTAAGATTAACACGAATAATATCCGGTTTGATACCCTTGCCAAGAACATCATTTACCGTATAGTATTAAGGAAAAAGTGTAGAAATTATACGCTAGCAGTGCAGCACTTTTTATGAGGTGCCTTCTATCAGTGTCTTCTCTCTCTTAGAAGATTGAGCTCAGCGCCTCTCTTCGTTCTTTTTTTTTTTTTCCCCTTCATTAGGGCTTTCGTGGACGGACAGAATTCATAACCGTATCGCATCAAATGAACTCTAGCGCAAAGATAATTTTCAGGAAGAGCGTTAATCCGATCAGTCATGAGCTTGGTGAGAGCATCAGAGCACCGCTGTTCGCCGGCAGTCTCTCTAATAGAGGCGTACCAAGTTTTGCGCCCCACTGAAACACTGGGTAACATGCGGGGCCCCAGCAGCACGAGGCCCGCGGATTAATTCGAACAGTATTTCATTTTTGGCGTGTTTTCATTACGGAGAAGCAAAAGCGTCAGCTCGCGGGGGCAGTGCTCGTCAGAACGCGGTGGCCTCCGAACTTGCGCACCCCCATTGGGTAGCATAAAAACGAAGAAGCGGCAAGCATCGAGTATGTGGTATAGGTCCGCTCTCTCTCTCTCTCTCTTTTCGTCTGACGTACGGCAGGTGTGATGGTTTCCATAAAAAACGCGATCATCGCGGCATCCGTTAACTCGTGTATGTTAGCTCCTGACTGCGCCTAGCGCGCACATACCCACGTACGCTTCGCGCGCGCCGGTCGTTTCTGGTTTTTCTTGGCGAGGGAGCGCCGTGTAATGATCGGAGCGCCATCGCGGCTTCATGACGATTTATTAGGCCGCCAATAAAAAGCCCCCCCCCCCCCCCCCCCCCCCCCCCGGGCTCGGGAATTCGTCGTTTTCTCTGATTTACGAAGCGCGAAGGCTAATTCGAGATATTGAGGGCCGGTCGGCCCACCGTGCACTAGAAAGAGGAGCGCATCGGATGCTGATTTGCGGCGCGAGCCCGCGACTAATTAAAACTCGCGAAAGAAGCTAAATCTGTGGGGGAAGGGAAAAAACGGGGAGGAGGGGGGGGGGGGGGCATGCAGGGCATTATGCGGCACGGCTTGCCGCCAACACGCGACAACATGAGCGTAAGTGCGCTATAACGCGTGCCGATGTGGTACTTAAAAGCTAGATTTTTTTCTTCATATTTCGTATGTTGTTTCAGAGAAAGGCTATACAGCCAACTGGACAACACAAAGCTCGCAGTAACCGCTAGACAATCCATAGATAGACTCGAACAAGCGACTCCGCCAAAGCCTTCATTGCAACTTTGTCTCTCTTTCATCTTAATTTTCTTTTCTTTTTTTCTTTTCTCAGTGAGAACGGCCCCTTTGCATTCTCCCGTATTCCGGTCGCGTGCGCCTTCCGATGTTTTTGCTTGTCCCTTCGCTCTCTCTCTCTCACAGCTGCATACCTCTCACCTCGTTCGAGCCTTTTTAGCTGGCACGCTGTGCAGCGTAGCGATACATTGCACGTGTATAAATATGTACGCACAACTTCCGTCGGCTGTGCGCGCACGAACTGACGTACACGCGCGCACTCGCCAGAAATTGCAGACGCGTAAGCGCTCTTGTTTTTGCGCACCCGACGGAGTCGATATAACGTCGCTGGAAATTCAATTAGAGAGGAAAGTCGATGAGATAAGGAACGGGGATCACATCCTTCATGCTGCACTTCCTCGCGCTCTGTGGAGACTCCCCTCGTCCCTTCTGGCCTGATCGAGTTCTTTCTTTACCTTCTTCGTGCGCCGACGTGGGTAGCAAGCCAGTGTAGTGGAAGCTACTACTGCAGAGCCAGCACGTACCGTTATGAAGGTTATTGAATTATAATTGTAGAGTTGGCGGTACACGTTCGGCACCGCAGTATACATACGAATGCAAGCGAATTGAGAAAGGCGAGCTGTACGCGAGAAAAAACAAGGGTCTCACCTGGCCGCCAGCCTGCCGTGACCGTTCATTTGGTTTGCGCGACTCGTTCACCAGAATGCATGCCAAATGGTGGAGCGTGTTACACACCGGCATGTGGTGCGTACGGCCTATGAAATTAAAAGCGTACGTGTTTTTCTTCCTCTTCCGAATTCACTGCGAGGGTCATTTAATTGAGTCCCGTCTCAATAATAAGATTTCGAATAATGTCATGCCGTTTCACTAATAATGCCTTGTTCCGAAGGCACCTAGGGCCCCGAAGCGTCCCAAGTGCCTTCCCTATCAAGTTACGTGAGTGCGTTACTCTCTGTAGGTGCGTGTGCTGCGTGCGCATGCGCTCACATGGCGCTTTTAGTGCCTCGTGATCAGCACCGTCGACGCCTCTGTACCAAAGCTCCTTGCGCGACGTTGTTCTACCGGTCCATTTTGTGAGCTTATTTATCGCCTTCGAACAGCGCACTCCCCCGCCCTGCCCTCCGTCCCCGGCTCTCCCGATCATCGCGTATTCATGGGAGCGCGTGCGCTTCCTTGCGCCGGTGCGCTGCTCTTCGCTGAAAACCGCCGCGTCGCCCCCGCAAAGACGCGCGCGCATGCGGAGGAGGCAATCATTCCGCGCCAACAAAATGTACACAAAAGACACAAGGGAGTGGGGTGGAGTGGGGATCTCAGGAGGGGACCGTGCAAGCGTGCAGTCTGCTACGCGCGGGTCATCGATTGTTCCTGCGTTTTCTTCGCGACGCCTCTTCCTGTCTTGTACGACTGTAGCAAACAACTGTTCTTTTTCTTTTCTCTCGCAATTCAAATTCCACGCTCCCCAAATGTGTAGAAGAACGTGACAGAGTTATAAGAGCAAATAAAAAAGAAATGTTTTCTTTTCATCGCAGTCTAGAACAAAGGGAATGTTCTCGAGGCCTCAGAAGCAGCACTTGCATGCGTACGCACGTATGCGCTTGCACGTTCAGTTTCGTCACGCAGTACGTTCGTAAAACTTGATTCCTAAAGTGGCGGAAGACAGAATAAGAGCGATAGCGAAAAGCAAGGAACAGAAATTGTGCGGAACAAACAAATTCGCAGTGGTTGCCTCAAATGCTACTCGCCGTCCAGTTCATTAAGCCGGCTATTTGCTTGTATGTGGACGCGCACAGAGCGCGCAGCGTCGGGACATCGTTTGCGTCTTCCCTGCTGCAGCCGCCATTCGCACGACACTTGGCTGTTTTTCCTACGACGGAGTGGCTTCCAATTTTTGCGCCCCTCGCGCGTGCACCAAATTCTGATTTGGCGCTGTGAGCGCTGGAAGAAAGCGTGGCGGCGTCACCGTAGCCTTAATTCAGTGAAGCCCTGTTGCAGGGAACGCTCAGGAACATCTTCCGTGGAACATCTTCTTTGCGCATAAAGTAGCAGTCACACGGAGCGCATGTTTTGAGACGTTTTCAGCGTGACGTCACCAGGTGTCACGAAGTCCATTTTACGCTGCGCGAAGGCCGCGCTGTACAGCTGTCAGCACGCTTAACACGAACGCTCCGCAGCGTGGCCTGGACCGGCTTGGACTGACGCCAGCGCCAAGGTCGATCCACATAGGTCGCGAAGCTTCGGGCGAAAAGCGGTTCAGAACCAATTGTCACCGACATCAGCAAGGGTGGTTATGGAAGCCGCGATTGAAGCGCGACTATGTTTGCAGGGAATAAACACTGGGAAAGAAAAAAAAGCGTTTTTTTTTTTAATTAAAGCGAGACGCAGTTAGATTCATTCAACTAAAATAAAATTCCTAATCCATTTTATATACGCATGGCGAGAAAAGAAGATACAACTCTATTTTACTTGATCATTATCAATAAATACCTTTTTCAGCGCCCACCGTGCGAGCGCCCATCGATAGCGGCGGGCGTTGACGCCGCTATCGCTTGATCCAATGCAGCTCTTGAAGTGCGTGGAAAGGCGCGCTCGTAAAGTTCACCTGTTACAATACGCCCCCCTCACATGTGTTGTTTTGCATGTCGACGTTTGTCTAAATTAGGTGACGCGGGTAGTTTTATTGTTTCTTAACCTTTGCAGTCAAAAAGTTGTGAGTTACGACCGTCAGATACTTGTTTACTTTAGTTGTTTTCGTGCGACAGCGCTGGCCGACGGGCTTGGCGTCCGACGAAAGGACAAGCACTCTACGCAATCTACGCCTTAAAGCGTTGGTCGGCCTCCAAAGAAAGTATGTTTTGTGCAGCAATGCGATTTCGACACCCATACGGCTGACCTTTTCCTGCATCGATTTTCGCGCTGAAAGCTCGGAACGCCCATCAAGTCGAATGGCAGAGCACTCGAATATACAGCTCTAATGGCAGGCCTCCGAAAACAACTTTCGCGCCTATGAAAACAAAATGACGTCACTTCTGTTTTTTACGAATATGACGTCAAATTATTTTTTTTCCGCCGGAAGTGTTCCCTCCTCACACAGATGGCGCTAAGCCCCATGAACCGCCGATAAGCCGCCATCTTTTGAACGTATGGGCTTCTATGGAAGCTTCGCTACCAGGTGTATTTACCTTGCCAGCGCCGCGAAGCGTTGTGCACTGTTACCTCGGTATGTTTGCGGTGGCTGACGATAGCTGGAGCGCAGCTCGATTTGACTGTTCGACTTCTTCGCTTGTGTCTGACCGGCGGGGAGAGTGCACTCACTTGACATGTCGGTTTCGCCACGTTTCGCTCGTGGCTGCGGTCACACGCGCCCAAAAAACACGTTGCGGTTTGCATATCTCGGCAAACCGAGCTGTCCCACGCCGTTCTGCTTTGCCGAGATAAGCAAACCGCAACGTGTTTTGTGGGCGCGCGTGAGACCGCAGCCACGAGCGAAACGTGGCGAAACCGACATGTCAAGTGAGTGCACTCTCCCCGCCGGTCAGACACAAGCGAAGAAGTCGAACAGTCAAATCGAGCTGCGCTCCAGCTATCGTCAGCCGCCGCAAACATACCGAGATAACAGCGCACAACGTTTCGCAGCGCTGGCGTCAGTCCAAGTTGGTTCAGGCCACGCTGCGGAGCGTTCGTGTTAAGCGTGCTGACGGCGGTACATACCGGGCGAAACGTGTTCCGTGTGGGCTAACGACTGAAACGGAAACCATGTGTCACGTAATACAGCCATCTCGGTTTTTTTTTTTTTCGCGCGGCATGTAATGGACGCGGTGACGCCTGTGTAATGCCATGCCGAAAATGCGTCGCCGATACGTTTCATGTGGTCGCTACTTTACGCTTTACGCGGTGAGCGCGCGTGCGTGCGCGAACTCACCGCGTCCTTCCTCCAACCCCCCCCCCCCTCTCTATCTCATCTTTCTATTCCCTCTTTCCCGTCCCCCAGTGTAGGGTAGCCAACCAGACGCATATCTGGTTAACATCTCTGCCTTCTCTCTTTCTCTCCTCCTCCTCTGTGTTTTCGTCACTGTCGGCTCAATGGCTGCATCGTGTAAGGAAGGGTTCAGTGAAACGCGCATGCAGCACCCTCATGAGCATGGCAAGTCATGTGCATCTGTACCCTGTCTTTCTTATCCGCCTTTAGGCTAGTACGTGTGCGAATGTGCACTAAGCTCCTCTAAGATCCATTCGCGGCCTACCCCTCAAATGACGCATCAGTGGGCATGCTGAAAAGTGAACGAACAATGTATTACGAAAGATTGGAGAATTGAAAGGGAAAAACAAGGGCCGTGTTTTGTAACTTTTTCCTTTCTCTCATTTTTCATTTTGCTTGCCCATTGTCATTGACCCCTCACGAAGCCACGCCCCGCTACGTCCGGGATCTGTATCTATGCAGTACGGAAGACGAGAAATGAAGTAGAAATGGAGAAAGCAAAATTCATACAAGATATGACTGCAGGACTGGTGCCGTGCCTCGGATGGAGTTCGAATGGAGCAGGCTTCTCGACCGGCGATCATAAAGATGACCGCTGTAACAAAAAGGGGCGTAGGCAGAAAAAATAAACAGAATTTCTTTAAGCATTCGGTGTCAGTGCGACGTTTTGCATCGCCGATAATGACCTGCAGCCTGCTTCTTCGACATATTTATAGCTTCTCTGATGATATTCAGCCAAGAAATACTGTGACGACTCAATGCCGGATAAAAGATGTGTTCTGCTCGCGCAATATTTGTTATAACAATAGGCATAAAAACTACTAGAAACCAATCCGAAATAGGGCCAGTAGAAAAGGCACTCGAATACTAAGGATGGCGAAATGGGAAATTACGCTGTTGAAATACGGTGAATTTTGGGATTGCTGAAATCGGGCCCCTTTATAAATGTACCACTTTGAACCTTTCGTCCTGAGCTTCATTATACGAGCGCAGACAGTGGAATACGAAGCTTTAAGTTTAAAGCGTCATTGCTGGTTGAGCGCACAATTATTTCATGTTCTGTGAAGGATAAGGTAATATTGGGCTGACTGTTGATGACGTATGGAAAGATCTCCGCAGAGGACATGTGGGAGAACACCTTTTTACATCTACCTGCATGGCGTAACACGTATATCATGATGCTTTCACAATCCGTAAGCACAATTGCGGCCGCGATAGACAAAACCTGCTTTGTTACAATTCCGTGCTGCATGAAATCTTACTTTGTTGGATTCGTTATACATGGAGGGCGCCCAATGAAACAACGAATAGCAAACCTAGTTTTTTATACTCTGCCGCTCAGCGCAGTATGACATAAAAGAGACCAGGGCCGGTATTTTGTAGCGATGCGTTATGCTTTATTCTATACTAGTCTTATCATCCACCGCTCACAGCCGGATGATCCCGTTGATAACGTGAGCGGAACGTCGCTCTGACCACTGACCAAGCGCGAAAAGCGCGAAAAGCGCGAAAAGGCATTAGCATCGGAAAGGCATCGCTACAAAATACCGGCCCAGGAAAGACAAGGTGTTGCCGACTATGATGTACATGGCAACATTTGGTAAAACCGACAAGGGAAAATCAAATTGAATTGCTATTTCCCACCTCAGCCATGGTCGGTCAGTGTCTATCGAACGTTCGCATCGCTGCATCCCATAACTTCCTGTAAAAGGTGAAGCACATGTACGCGTCAAAACTGTGCCATTCGTCGAACGACCTGTCGGAAGGATGGCGGCTGCTCGAACAGTTGGAAACTTATTGGAAGCATGGTGGATTGTCTTGCTATGCGATCAGTCTTGCGACAGGTCGGATGTCTGTGAGGCACATTTGTTTCGTGCTTAAGAATGTTTTCTATGGTGAGCTTCGAACGCTTCCTTTTTTCTGTTTTTGTTTCAGTTTTATCAGCTCCGACAACGTACGGCTGTATGTTGGCTGTTACCATTAGATTTCGTGCTCGTAGTAATTTTCCACGATGCCCATTGCATGCACAATTGCATGTTATCATTGTTGCAGGCGTTGAGGGCAACGAAGCATTATGGCAGGTTCCGGGTCGCGGTTCTTTTTGCGCTCCAGTGACGCCACTGCTGCGGCTCGCCGAACTGGCAGCCGCCGAAGGAGTATGTACTTTCTACCTGTTTTCAAGGTGCTAACGTCACGGCTTATAAATGCTTGCATATCGTGCGGGGCCCTTCTGCCCTGCAGCTTACAGCACTCGCACATTCTTTTCGTCTGCTCCCACCCCATGAAATATTTTGTTTCGCCTTGTCCCTTATATTATGCCACATCGGCTCCTTCGACTTTACATACACACGCACCGTACCGTGGAGTGGATCATATATATATATATATATATATATATATATATATATATATATATATATATATATATTGTTTTGTTGCTCTCGCGTCGAGGGCGGCACTCGCTCGTGCTCACTAGTGAGAAAGTGCTGTTCTGCGAGGCCAGGTTGGCCGTTCCACGGTGGCTCTTGAAAAATGGAAGGCTGGTGTGGGGTGAGTGCAACTTTTTTTCCCTCTTTTTTTTTTACCTTATCGGCGGCCTGCGAAAATAGGATCGGGGAAGTTATCGACGACTCTGGGGGCGATATCTGGGTTCCGCAGGGGCATGTGGTGCAGCCAACCCCGCTCTGCCTTAGGCTCGAGGTGCACGTCGGCTCGCTCTTGGTCGGAATTGCAACGCCTAGCCGAGTGCAATAGGTGCGGGCGCTTTGCGTGGGCAGTGGTTAAGAAACCAGCATTGGCTGGGCGTGAGGTGGAGCCACCGTTAATGGGAAAGGGCGGGGGGGACTGCTGTCCTGCAGACTCGGTGGTGGTGGTTTATTCGAACGAGATCCGCGGGAAATCACGACCAATCAAGCACTGCTGAGGCGCGCTTTAAGCTTGCTTAATCCAGCGTTCTGGGCGATGTGTTTGCCTGCACTGTGCCCGCGGTACCTGCATGCTGGTAGGCATGCCATTTGAGCGCTAGCAGCGGTTTAAGATAAACCAGGTTGAAGTGAAAATCGCAAACGCAAACGTAGATCCTATGCGAATGAGGGTCGACTCGTCAGTAAACAGGTCTTACTCGCTCCTTTCAATAATTGTAGTGCAGCCATTACGCATCTATAGCGCTTCAAGTGAGCAAACACATCGAATGAGCTTGCGCGCGTGTGTATACGTGCGCGTGCATACGTATAAATGCGTGCGTCCGAGTTCTTGTGCTGCGTGCTGTACGATACCATCGCCCATAGCCGTCCGATATTTTCTACCCATTAGTTGGCTTCACCGCACGCGCGCGTACATTAGGAGGTGCATTCTTTTCAGGGTTATGGCAATTTCGAAATTGCAAACAAAAATGCCGGCGCGGCGAGAACCTTTTCGGAAGGACTACGAGGAACCATGGTGGGATTTCACTTATAAGAATTATTATATCATCTATTAAAACGTGCTAACACACAATGCGCCTCCACTGCCCGATGAAGGAGTCGGAAAAGGGTTCAGAGATGTGGAAGCAGCGCTTGACTAGATCGCAAACCGTGCGAGCTGCACTTAAGAGAAATAAATATGCAAAAGCGCTCAAACAAAGAACAAACAGATCATGCCTTTCAAACAGTCGCTGTTCCTCAAATCAACTCCTTGCTTTGTGCGTATGCCACGCCATGCGTCATTTTCGAACATGGAATACCATGCTTGGTGCTGCGGCCAGGCAAACCTTGTCAGCTTCCATTTAGCCACTCTCCATTTTGTCACCTGGATTTAGTTGTGCTCATGACCAGCTTCCTGGTCGTTTATTCTTTATATTGCGATAGCAATTATACCGACGAGGCGCGTTTTCGCCGTCGCCGTGCTGTCCCAGATGCGACGACGCATGCGCGGCCCAGTTTCGGAAGTGCTTCACAGTCGCCATGGTGAAGGGAGCGGCAGCGCGGAACGTTCGCTTTTCCAGCTGTTGACGCTATTCATCACGCCAGTGCTGTGACCGCGAGAGAGAGAGATAAAACTTTATTTTGTCCATGATGGGGTCTGGGGGCGGCGGGGGTTGGGAGACTAACCCCCAGGCCTCCCCTTCCTCAGACGGCGGCCAGCCCTTGTTTTCTGGCGGCGTCTTCGGCCATCCGGACGGCCCAGAGCTGCTCTTCTGGGTCCAAGCTGAGCAGCAAAGTCTCCCACTGCTCGGCCGTAGTTATGATGTGTGTAGTGTTAGTGCGGTGAGTGTTGGTGGGTGTAGCTTTCGGGCATGCCCAGATGATGTGATCGAGGTCAGCGCGGGCCTCGCAGGCTTTGCAGAGTGGGGAGTATGCATCGGGGTAAATTCGGTGGTATAGCACGGGGTTTGGGAAAGTTCGCGTCTGAAGTAGTCGCCAAGTGGTGGATTGTGATTTATTCAGTGTTTTGTGTGCTGGTGGGTAGCGTAATCGCTCTCTGCAGTAGTGGAGGAGGATTTCTCTGAATGTGACCATGCGGTCGCGTGCGTGTCCGCGGTGCAGAACTAAGGGCTCATCAGGACTGGAAGATCCAGGAGACGGATGATGCGCCTGGTGTGCGAGAGCTCGGGCGGCATCGTGGGCGGCTTCGTTTCCAGCCAGACCCGAATGACCAGGGGCCCAGATGATCTGTACGCGGCGTTGCCTTGAGGCGGGAGTGTCGGAGAGTATTTTCTGTGCTTGGGGTGCTATGAGTCCTCTTGTGTAGTTGCGAATGGCCGTTTTTGAATCGCTGATGATGTAGTGTGCATTGGTAGAGGCATAAGCCAAGGCGATGGCCGTTTCCTCTCCTTCTTCGGGTTGAGTGGCGAGTATTGATACGGCCGCGGCGAGGCGGTACTGCGAGCCCGCGACTACGGCGACCGCCATGGCGTTCTGATGGGGGTATTCCGCGGTGTCCACGTAGGCTACATCTGCGGCGTGGTCGTAGCGCTTTTGTAGATGTTTAGCTCTGTCTGCACGTCGCTCCTGATTGTGTTCTGGGTGCATATTACGAGGTATGGGCGATATAACTAACTGAGCGCGAATGTTTGGAGGGACGGGTACTTTTGGTCCGAATTGGGTGGTGTAGGTTATGCCTAGGGTGCGCAGAATGTGTCTGCCCGTGGTGGAGTTGGCGAGTCGTTCATATTGGCTTATACGCTGAGCTTCAATAAGCTCGTCTATGGTATTGTGAAGGCCGAGGGCATCCAGTTTCTCGTTAGATGTGGAAATTGGAAGCTGTAGGGCTTGCTTATAGGCCCTCTTAATCATGGTGTTGAGTTTGAGCTTGTCAGTCGCATTGAGGTGAAGGTACGGGGCGACGTAGGTGATCCTGCTAAGGGCGTAGGTGGTTACCAGACGAATGAGGTTGTTTTCTTTCATGCCGTGATGTCGATTTGCGATGCGTGCTATGAGGCGAGTTGTTTGGTGTACATGACTATCTAATTGCTTGAGCATCTCCGTGTTTCTGCCGTTTTGTTGGATGCGTAAGCCAAGGATACGGATGCTAGGCACTGTAGGTATGAGTTGCTGATGCACGTAGAGTTGTATCTCGGGGGGATGAGGGTCTGGGCGTCGACCTCCCCACGTAGGCCTGTATAGAAGGAGCTCCGATTTCTGTGGGGAGCAACCAAGGCCGCGTGGTTCTACGTATGCAACAACCTCGTTGATGGCTTGCTGCAGCGTGTCTTGGATGTCCCCGTCGCTGCCCCCGGTGACCCACAGGGTGATGTCGTCCGCGTAGAGGCTATGCTTGAGGTTGGGGATGCTAGCTAATGCAGGCGGTAATCCGAGCAAGGCCACGTTAAACAGAAACGGGGACAGAACCGATCCTTGCGGCGTACCTTTGCTGCCAAGGTGAATAATTGGCGACTGCAGCCCTCCGATGGTGATGGTGGCAGTGCGACCTGTCAGGAAATCCTTGACGTAATTATATGTTCGGTGTCCAACCTGGAGTTGTGCCAGTTGGGTCAGTATGGCCTCATGCGTGACGTTATCGAAAGCCTTAGTTAGGTCTAGCCCCAAGATGGCTCTGGTGTCCAGCCTCGAGCTTTTATCGCCATCGATAATTTGGTGTTTGAGCTGAATCATGATGTCCTGAGTAGAAAGTTTAGCGCGGAAGCCAACCATAGTATTGGGGAAGAGATCGTTGTCGTCCATATGTTTGTGTAAGCGTGTGAGAATGACGTGTTCCAGGACCTTTCCGACGCATGAAGTAAGTGAGATGGGGCGGAGGTTTTCGAGTAGGAGGCGCTTCCCGGGTTTGGGAATCATAATGATTTTGGCTTCTTTCCATTGTGGAGGGAGTTGTCCAGTTTGCCAGTACTCGTTAAAATAAGCCGTGAGGGCTGTTAGAGAATCCTCATCTAGGTTGCGAAGCATTTTATTAGTAATGCCATCAGGTCCCGGGGCCGAGTTAGGGCGGAGTGCGAGGATGGCTGCACGTACTTCTGCTGAATGTATGGGCGCGTCCAGATGGTCATTAGCGGTGCCAGTGTATGCTGGAGCGGGTGTAGTAGGTTGAGGTCCTACGTAGCGGTCTATTAGCTCTTGAAGAATTTGTGCGTCCGTGCCCGGATGGGTGTGAATAATCTTTTGCAAGTTGTGGTGTTGTGTGTTCTTGCTGTTGGCCGGATCGAGGAGGCAACGAAGGATATTCCACGTTTTGGGTAGGTTTGGTTGCCGCTCCATGCTGTCGCATGTACTGTGCCAATTTTGACGAGTAAGTTGTTGTGCATAGTCTTCGATATGAAGGGCGAGCGTGGCAATGCGTTTTCTGAGCGTTCGGTTGAGCTTGTTGCGTTGGTATCTGCGCTGCAGACTGGCGAGGGCTTCCCACATATGCAGTAACTTGCTATCTGCCTCCTGCAGATTGGCTTCCTCTGGCACCGATTTAGTTGCTTCGCTCACATCTTGCAGCAAGGATGCGACCCAATCTTCCAAAGGCTGTTGGGTACCGGAGAGAGAGGTGATGGCTCTGGCCTGCCGGAAAGCGTCCCAGTCTGTGAGGCGGAGTTGACGGCCCTTGGGCTTTCGCGGGCCCGCTCGAACTGTGGTTTGGATTATATAGTGGTCGCTGCCCAAGTTGACTTGTGTGTTAATCCAGTCTGCCTGTTGTATTCGTTTTGCGAATGTTAGGTCCGGAGTAGTGTCTCTGCTAACGCTGTTTCCCATACGAGTTGGACAGGTTGGATCCGTGACAAGAGTAAGACCTAGGTTCTGTCCGTCAAGCCATAGTTGTCTTCCCTTTCGGCGGTCCACCGGGTATCCCCATGCCACCGCAGGGGCGTTTAGGTCCCCTACAATGAGCAGGGGGGCTCCTCTGGCTACTTGATCTGCTTTGGTGAAGAGTTGCAGAAATCTATGTTGTTGTTTGGGGCTGCTATATACATTGAGGATGAAGAGGCTCTGTTGCGTGCGCTTTGCAGACGGGATGATCTCCAGGAGAATGTGGGCTGCTGTATCAATGCTTGTGTGATGTTGTATAACCGGAATGTTTCGTTTAACTAGTGTGGTTACTTGGGGCCTGCGTCCATCATCCGAAACTGCGGTGTACGCCGCGTATCCCGACAGCTTAGCCGGTTCTCCTGTCTCTTGTAATGCGATAATATCGGGGGAGGTATGCGGTGCGAGAGAGGTAATGTATTGCTCTAAATGTGCTCGTTTTCGCCGGAAGCCCCGGCAGTTCCACTGCCAAATGCAGTAGGTGGCTCGTTCGCGATTACTCGCAGCCATCTTTGTCGGGACGGGAGTACGGCTTCTTTAGGGGACCTGCTCTAGGACGGAGTAGGGAATTTTCCAACTCTGTCAAACGGGTATTGTGATTTTGAGCCAGGGTCGCGACCATGTCTTGAAAGGCTTTGTGCGTGACGTCCATTTTTTCTTGCCGCTGTTTTTCTCTTGCTGCAAAGGCCTGCTCAATTCTGGGTAGTAGTAGCGTTTCGAGTTTCGCAGTAAGGAGGGTGTCCATAGCGCGTTCGAGAGCCTTTGTAATGGAGGCGTCGAGCAATTCGGCGAGTTTGCAGTCTAATGCTTCGCTGAGTTTACGTTCGATCCGCTGTTGCAGCTGAGTGAGAGCCTCAGAGTTGACACTCCCTTCTGGAGTATATGCTGATGATGTCGCTTGTGTGATGGGTTCGAGGGCTTTGCGTTTGTGCGGGGTTGATTGTTGGATGGTGTGCGGAGACTCTGCTGCAGGGACAGGAACAATGTCTGCATTCGATGTTAATCGCTTGGGTTGTGTGTCTGCAAGTTGTGATTTGAGCTTAACGTTTTCTGTCTTGAGGTCTTGTATCTCAGCACGTAAGGATCGGAGCTCCTGCATGAAGCTGTGCATGGTAGCGACAGCGAGCGCTGGTGGTCATCGAGTGAACTTTGTTGATGCGTGTCCTTGGGCGCGGAACACCATACGTGTTTTGTGGGTAAGCGAATGTTTACTGCAATTTGTGCTGCCCACAAAACTACGAGCAAATACTTCGCTACCGCTGTCAGTGTTTGGTGCTTCGGCCGAAACTGCTACTTTTTTATGTAAAATACAAAAGCTTTGTAGGTCTTCGCTGTGCCGGGAATATATGCAATCATAAAATACATTCATTTGCTGAAATTCTTTGCTTTCGCACTCCCAGTTCAATTCCAAATAATTATTGTTATTAATATTGTTACGGGGATAACGTTTATTTAGGGAGTATTGCTATATAGAAGGTTTGGACAAGCAGCGGCGACGGATGCAAGGCTGGCGCGCGCCTCTGGCAACTTCGTCGCCGTCGTCTTCGTCCGACCGAGAGTAGCAGCCCCCCTTCACTGTCTTGTGGCACTACCCCCCCCCCCCCCCCCCCCCCGGGGCGAGAGCGCCGACCCGGTGCTTACTACGACGGACCAGAGGGTCCAGTTACGTACGGCTTAAGTCTCGCAACGTGCACGATAGCAGAGGGTGGGGGCGTAGACGGCGCTGGCGCGGTGACTGGCTCGATCTCATACGTAACGTTGGTGACTTGACGTAGCACCCTGTAAGGACCATCGTAGCGGGACAATAGCTTTTCGGAGAGACCGATGCGGCGGGACGGATACCACAGTAGCACGAGGACGCCTGGGGAGTAAGAAACGTCTCTGTGGCGACTATCATACAGGGCTTTCTGGGAAGCCTGAGACACTGTGAGCCGTTCACGAGCGATCTGGCGAGCTGTGTCGGCGCGCTATGGCGTCGCGAACGTACGTGGTGGTTGAGATGACAGGAAGTAAAGTATCGAGAGGCAGAGAAGGTTCGCGTCCATACAGGAGATAAAGCGGGGAGTAGCCAGTGGTGTCATGTCGGGACGAGTTGTAGGCGAAAGTAACGTACGGTAAAGTAGCGTCTCAATCGCAGTGATCGGTGGAGACGTACATTGAAAGCTTATCGGTCAGAGTTCGGTTCAGGCGCTCTGTGAGTCCATTCGTTTGCGGGTGATAAGCAGTTGTGAGCTTGTGGTGGGTAGAGCAGGAACGAAGGATGTCATCGATGACGCGAGACAAAAAGTATCGGCCTTGATCGGTCAGAAGCTGTCGAGGAGCACCATGATGCAGGATGATGTCATGAAGGAGAAAGTCGGCGATATCCGTAGCGCAGCTGGTTGGGAGGGCACGGGTAATGGCGTATCGCGTCGCGTAGTCGGTCGCGATGGCGACCCACTTGTTGCCTGATGTCGAGGTTGGAAAGGGGCCAAGAAGGTCGAGCCCAACACGAAAGAACGGTTCGGAGGGAATGTCTATAGGATGAAGTAGACCGGCAGGTAACATAGCTGGCCTCTTGCGGCGAGCTGGCATTTGTCGCAGCTAGCGACATATCGTTGGACGGAGCGATAGAGACCAGGCCAGAAGAAACGGCGCCTGACGCGATCATAAGTGCGGGTGACACCAAGGTGACCAGCAGTGGGCTCATCGTGGAGCTCGCGAAGGACATCTGACTGCAGATGGGCAGGCACGACAAGGAGGCGTTCAGGGCCCGCAGGATGCATATTATGGCGGTATAAGGTGCCGTCCTGAAGGAAGAACAAGTGGAGTGAAGGGTCGGGTGTGGCGGAGTTGAGACGGTTGATGATAGACCGTAAAGCCGAGTCGCGGCGTTGTTCGTCCCGTATATTAACGAGGTCCGAGATAGACAAGACGCAGGCGTCGGTGTCTTGCTCGGTGACGTCAGGGGAATGCACGGGATGCCGTGAGAGACAGTCGGCATCTTGATGAAGCTTACCGGACTTGTGCACCACTGAAAACGAGTATTCTTGGAGGCGCAGAGACCAACGACCAAGGCGGCCTGTAGGGTCTTTGAGCGAAGAAAGCCAACAGAGGGCATGATGATCAGTTACGACGGTAAAGGTGCGGCCAAACAGGTAGGGACGAAATTTGGCGACAGCCCAGACAAGAGCAAGACACTCTCGTTCCGTGATGGAGTAATTTTTCTCCGGTGCGGACAGGAGGCGGCCAGCATACGCGATAACACAGTCGTGGCCGCTTTGACGCTGAGCGAGGACGGCACCGATTCCATGGCCGCTGGCATCTGTGCAAAGTTCCGTCGGTGCAGTCGGATCAAAATGCGCTAAAATAGGGGAAGTCGTGAGGGCATCTATAAGCGCCGAAAAGGCAGCAACTTGGAGTGAGCCCCATGTAAAAGCAACGTCTTTTTTGAGGAGCTCAGTAAGGGGACGCGCAATGTCGGCGAAATTACGAATAAAACGTCGGAAATAGGAGTACAATCCTATAAAACTGCGTACGTCTTTAGCCGAACAAGGTATAGGAAAATGCTTCATGGTGCGAACTTTTTCAGGATCGGGCTGGATACCTGTCGCGTTGACGAGATGGCCAAGTACGGTTATTTCCCGGCGTCCGAAACGGTATTTTGAGGCGTTGAGTTGGAGACCGGCATTGCGGAATACCTCGAGAATGGCGGAGAGGCGCTGAAGATGGCTGTCAAATGTTGGCGAAAAAACAATGACATCGTCAAGGTAGCACAAGCAGGTTGACCATTTCAAGCCACGAAGAAGCGAATCCATCATGTGCTCGAATGTGGCCGGTGCATTGCAAAGGCCGAAAGGAATCACTATAAAGTGATAGAGGCCATCGGGAGTTACGAATGCGGTTTTTTCGCGGTCCAGTGGGTCAACAGCAATCTGCCAATAACCTGAGCGAAGGTCAATAGACGAGAAATATTGGGCGCCGTGAAGACAGTCGAGTGCGTCGTCGATACGGGGCAAGGGATAGACGTCCTTTTTCGTGATCTTGTTGAGGTGTCGATAATCAACAGAAAATCACCAGGTGTTGTCCTTTTTCTTGACCAGCACAACAGGAGCGGCCTAAGGACTCGAGGACGGTTCGATGATGTTCTTGGCCAGCATTTTATCGACTTTCTTTTGGATTATGGCGCAAATTTCCGCAGCGGAAACGCGATAAGGGCTCCGGTGAACCGGCTGAGCATCACCGGTGTGGATGGAGTGCTGAACAACTGTTGTCTGGCCTAAAGGGCGATTTTCGAGATCAAAGATATCGGAATACGACAGCAAGACCCGGTGAAGATCCTTATGTGGGAGCCTGCTTATGTGGGAGGTCGGCTGATATCATTTTCTCGAAATTGGCACTTAGCGACGAGGTGGCTGTGAGAGTGCCGGAAACAGTTCGAGGGCCGTCGACGGCTAACACCGAAATCGCGCATTCCTGCAACGACGACACAGTGGCAAGCGCGATACCAGCAGGTAGCACGTGGGTAAAAAGACCAAAGTTCAAAAGCGGCAGGCAGGTTTTGTTGTCGCGTACGGTAACCAAAGTGTGCGGGAGAACGACAGAGTGCATCAGGACCACGTCGAGAATCGGGGAAACAACGTATTCACCATCGCACACAGGAGGAGAGGGACTTAATGGGACGTACATGGAGGCTTGCGGTGGCAGGTGGAGGAAATCGACAGAACATAAGCGGCTGGGAGTGTCCGATAGTACGTGGGCGTCAAAAGGGAGTTCCAGTTGAGGACACCTGTGGAGCAGTCGATAAGGGCTGAGTGCGTCGAGAGAAAGTCTAGGCCGAGGATCACGTCGTGGGGACACTGCGCAAGCACGGCAAACAAATCAATGGTCTGATGGCCAGCAATGCACACTCGGGCGGTGCACATACCAAGAACGGCAGACGAGCTGCCATCAGCGACCCGTACTGTGCTCTGAATTGCGGGCGTAATCACTTAGCGGAGCTGAGTACGGAGAGCAACGCTCATTATTGAAATCTGCGCACCGGTGTCTATGAGGGCCGTAACGGTGACGTCGTCCACTTGAATGTCCAGAAGGTTTCGGCGCGTAGGTACAGTCAACAGAGGATTTGTATATCGGGTCACTGATGCAGCGTCACCTCCGGGAGCTGCACGGCTTAGTTTTCCGGAGCGTAGGCGCCAGGCCGTGCAGGGGACGATGACCGGTATGGTCGCGGCGATCGAGTTCGACGGCCTTGTGGGGACGGTGAGCGGCTAAACCTGGAGTCTGGAACGGCGGCATCGGAAGCATGTGAATCAGAGCGAGGGGAAAACCGTCGAATGTTGCCTCTAGGACGACGCCAAGATGCAGTGCTCCAGTTTAAAGGCGACGACCAGCTACTGCGGCAGTGACGGGCAATGTGTCCAACGCGAGAGCAGTTGAAACATATGGGTCGGTCGTCTGCCGTCCTCCAGTCAGCCGGGTTTCTGTAGCGCGAAGGGTAGACCTGGTTCTGGGTGACATTTGCAGGGGTTGCTGACGCGTTCGTACATGTCGATCCAGTCTTCGACATCCAAGCCATCTGTGCCAGAAAAGGTTCTCGGGTCTTGTGGGTGCAAAAGAATCACAGGAGCCGGTGGCTGCTGCACCGTCGGCACTTCACTGGTCATCGCGGAGCAACCAAGACGGCGACCGCTTGGAAGTTGCGTGCTTGGTTGACGGAGCCGGCACGTTGACAGGTTTGCCCAGCACTTCCACCAAAAGATGTTACGGGGATAACGTTCATTTAGGGAGTATTGCTATGTAGAAGGTTTGGGCATGCAGCGGCGACAGATCCAAGGCTGTCGTGCGCCTCTGGCCACTTCGTCGCCGTCGTCTTCGTCCACCGACAGTAGCAGCCCCTTTACTGTCTCGTGGCAATATGTTGTTGTTGTTGGTCCTTATGTAGCTGTTTCTCCTGATGTTCTTTTGTTTTTTAGGGGCGAAGCTCCTTATAGCGGCACCCGTTCCGTGCCCGTCGTAGTAGTAGTAGTAGTGTGTAACCAGTCTGAGAAAAATGAGAAAAAAATTCCGAAGTTGTGTCCGTAGCGCGGAATCGAACCAGGGACCCCTCGCTTCCGAGCGCGCGGCGTTAGCCCACTACGCCACGAAGCGGACATGGACAAACGCACCACGATGGCTATAAATACCCAACATTAATGAAAGGCCGCGTTTCCAGCGCGTTTCTGCTAGCGCGTTACGGCCCGTGCAAGAAGGTGGTGTAAGACGCTGTGGCCTCTCCACCTTACCTTCAACGCGTTTCGAACGCGCTGCCCAAAGCGGTGGCAAGTCAAGTTCAAGTCGAAGAGCGTTTATTAATACGGGGGGTATACTCTCTCAGCAGTCATGTGATGGCGTCGGCAAACGCGGTGCACGTTCCGGCATGTGTAAATGGCTGCGTAAGACGCTGTGGTCGCTCCCCCTTACTAGAGAGTACTGCACGTTTCTAACGCGTTTGTGCTAGCGTACCCTTAAGCGGGAGATCCGATGATTCCCTCCGGAGCTTCGCCCACTCATCATCATTCACCTCGTGGATCTGCTGTCATTTTTTTATTCTATTTCTTATCCTGTACCTCTTGGTCGTAGTTGTTTTAGCGTTTCATCTTTTTCTTTCTACTCTGTGCATCAGTATTTGGACCTCTGGTTGTTCCTGGGCACACCAAATATTGATTGATTGATTGATTGATTGATTGATTGATTGATTGATTGATTGATTGATTGATTGAATGACTTGCGCGTGGACCTAGACCGAGCCCCGTCAATATACAGAGGTCCGGAAGTTTTCTTCATTATCATACTGTGTATGCAATTACTTATCGCGAATGCTAGTCTGCCAAAGCGCAATAGTTAATTTACAGCAATAACGTCTGAAGCTATCGAAGCGAGCGCTGTTGGCAGTGGCGTGACATAAAAAAAGGTGCACACAAAAATACTAGAATAAAAAGCATGTACAGCATACCTGATTAACTCAAGCAGGCTAGGTGACTATTTTTCACCGCCCCGTTTGAAAGGGGATACAAATAAATCATCATCATCATCATCATAATCATGACGTGACAGCTGAAAAAATCTTATCAGGGACGCAGTCAATGCCACAGTGCACACGAGACACAAAAAGGCACGCGTTGTGACTTACAGAGCAGTTGGGAATGTTTACTGAAAAGTATTCATTCTAATAGCCGCGTTACCGAGCCGTGGCCTAGTGGTAGAGCGCCCGCCTCGGCTGCGGGAGGCTATGGGTTCGATTCCCACCGCCGCCGGGCACCCACTGGTTCAAATGGGTACAAGCGTGCCCCGGCCTGGCGTTCGGCTTTCTTCAGGGGTGATGCGCTTGGGAAAGGAGCCTGCGCCCTGAATTCCCGTCGAAACAAAGGTGAGCACGAAAAAAGAAGAAGAACCGATGTCTGGTTTAATACGTACCCGGCCTTGTGACGTCACATTGGTCGCCTATAATCAGAAAACCGAACCTCGAAAGATTGTAAAGCTCGAAAGAAAGTCCAGACTGCATGCGCAAGATTTTTCGCGATTACGCATTACATTTCTACCCCGCCAAGCACAGAAGTAAATTAAAGCTGAAACTCTTGCGTCAGTTTCCAATAAAATTGAGGCTCCACACCACGCGATGGCACGGCCAACATGCGACCCTTCAAGCCAATCACGCAAAAACGCTTCCGGTGCTTTCAAAGGCATCTATAACATGGCTTTCGCAGGAGGATCTCGTGCGCAGGTCTGGGCTTACTTGATTTGATCCGCTGCCTTTTATAAAGCTCTCTGAGTGGATCAATGGCGTGCCAAACGAGCCTTCGTCGTTTCGAGCGCAAGACAATTTCTCGTCTTCGTGGCGTTTCGGATGCCGACACCGGAAGCGCGTTTAGATAATATGCTCCTCTATTCGCCTCCTCTCTCTTCTGCGCAGAGGACATCAAAAACTGCCGCGCGCCATCGTCGAAGCCACGCGGATTGCCTATACGGACGCGAGGGCGACTCGCGCTGCTGTAAGGGCCTCCCATTGTTGGGCCGCGTATATATTCGCCGGGGCCCGAAGTCAGATGCGTAGGATGTTTTTAAGCAAACTCTTTCGCTTCTAGCGTGTTGACATGGGGCGGGCACACAGGGCCCCCCGCCTTGGTTTCGGCGTTTCCTTCCGGCGTCAGCCGGGGAACAAGCGCAGGCGAACGTCGGACGTGATCCACGTGTCGGGTTGCTGATCGGTTCATCTTTCTCCCACTTCTTTCATCGTCCTCTTCTTCTTTTCCTTTCCCTCGGCGTGATTTTCGGGGGAGCGAGGATCGCTGAAGGAACCGTATTTTATTTCTTCCAGAGGCGAAGCGATGTAGCTTGAAGAATTTGTGCTCTTTTTCATTCGACTTCGGTGTCGCTTTCTTGAGGCCTACTTGCCGATAGCACGAGCACGTATTGTTTTTTCCGTTCCTATTGGCTGATGAAATACTAGACTTCTGGTCGGGAGGACGCTCCTCTGGAAGCATGTAAGTCGCTAGCTGGTTGGCAAGCACGCACTGGAGTGATGTAATTATGCAGTGAAGGGGTATCTTAACGACCAAGTGTTCAGTGTCAGGTACGTAGAGCGGTGGAAGACCGAGTTATCACAGGCGTCTAAGAATTCGGAAAAACTAGGCCTTCTCCAAGATCCACCACGCTAGCAGTGTTGCCACTGTCGTCGCTATTTAGGGTGATACCGGGATTGACTAAGTAGAAAAGAGCAAAGGCACACAAATACAAACTCACATACGCACGCTCGCACGCACGCACGCACACACGCACACGCACACGCACACACGCACACGCACACACACACACACACACACACACACACACACACACACGTATACGTGGGTGGATCATGAGCTAACGATGGATCATGAGCTACCTTACTGGTCATGCGATCTTCTTGAGAACAGCAGATGTTGAGACGTATCTTCGCAAGGAGTGTCGCTTTGTTCCTCAAGCTACAGTCCTCAGCCGTGAAAGAAAAAAAATTATGCACATCCATTGCACATCTTGGAATACATGTGAAGCGAAGCTTTCGTCAAGCGATTGATCAAATGCTATAATCAAATGCGTCTTTGGCGGCGTAAACGGAAGAGGCGCTCACCCACCCGTGCTACGCAATGCGACACACGCGGCGACCATTTCAAAGACCTAGTTTGCGTTGACATAATGTAACTCAGCGTTACGAAGTGGCCTATTCGTTAGAGCATTCGGCTGCTGTGCTGGGGGACCGAGGTTCGAGCCCACTATAGGGCACTTATTCATTTTTCTTTGTAGAGCGCATCTCTTAGGCGCTCTTCAACGACGATTGTAATCGTCGTTGAATTTTTAAGTATGAGCTCTTCGGCAAGACAGCTGCAGCACCCAGCAGCCACAGTCAGGAAACTCAGGAAGGGTTCGCGAAGAAAACATCGCTTTAAATATTGTCGTCCACACGACAGTGTAGCGCGAAGCTACAAAGGAAACCCGCACGGGTTTGTCGGGTGGGTGACAACTTTTCTCTTTCTTGAAACACCCTACATCTTGCGGATTTCCGCAGAACTGATTCGCCAGTCCTCAGCCTTACGTTCTTCGATGCAACCCTAATAGGTTTTGCAGAAGTGACCAGGACCCGCATTCACAGAAATATCGTACGGTAAAATTGTCCCAACGAGAAAATTTCAGCCAGTTCTGATGCTGGACATATCATAAGCGAAGGCGGCGAGACAATGGCAAAGAGCACTTACAAACGAAAAGGTTTGTGAATTATGCTCCAGAGGCCGTACAAATCAGTCTGTAGACTGAAAATATATGCGCTTCAGTTTCTGGAGTATCACATCCTCAGTTTCATGCGAGACTGCGACGTACTGCATCTATTACTTAGAAGTCCTTACACCTTGCAAGATCACATGTGTAGAGCGCCAAGTGTGCTCTGCTCGCTTTTACACGCAGGGCAATGAACCGACTGATCTCAATGTTATGTGATGCCATGCTTAACCCACAATAGATTCTATGGCATTTTCATCCACCGAAATGTTTCACAGTCTAAGGAGGCTCTCGTGGTCTACTGAACATTACGAATATATAAAACAAAGGAAACTGAAAATGCTCTAAGCATACAGACCATGTCTTGAATTTTTCAGACGCGCGACGGAGTATCCCTACACCATGGATATTGGACTGAAATTACGACCGCGGCATCAACAAGCGACGCTTACATGCAGGGCCTTGCGTCTTGTCCTGTGTACCTTCTATCCGCTACGACAGCACTGAAAGCCGAGTAAAGAGCTCATATGCTCGAATGAACCTCCTTTTCTCGCCTTCGTTGTACGCTTGCCAGGGTGTCAAACCGAAACTTTTTCAGTTTGGGTTCGGGTTTTGATTATGCACAACGTTCACTAGAAACACATCCGCAGCCACCTGGCAGAACACATTAGAGGGCCTAGGAAGCGACCACTACATCATCGTGATACACGTTCAGGGCGGCCCACGTAAACCCACGGGAAAACAGCGCAAGCTAGTGGATTGGACTGAGTTCCGCGGATCACGCGAGAACCAGGTCCAACCCATCGACGACATAGAACACTGGACTGACACCCTTAAACATGATGTTAACAACGCCACACACATTGTACCTCCTGAGGTACACCTGGAAGAGATCGATAGCCGGCTCCTCCACATGTGGGAGGCAAAACAATCGCTCAAAAAGAGATGGGAGACACAGAAACACAACAGAAACCTCAGAAAACGCATAGCGCTCCTCAATAAGGAGATAGAGATGTATGCAACACAGCTATGCCGACAACATTGGGACGAAACCTGCAATGCAATGGACGGGCAATTAAGTTTAGGTAAAACGTGGCGTTTTCTCAGATTCCTACTCGATCCAGAAGACAACAAATCTGCCCACCGACAAACCACCAACAAACTCATACACGCGTACAGGGGCACAGAGGAGGAATTCCTTAGGGAGGTAGAGCTCAAATACATCTCTTAGGTTCCTCCGCAGCAGCACCCAGACTACGCAGGCCAGGCCAACACCACCCTAGACGAGGAATTCACCGAGGCGGATATCCGCGCCGCCCTGCACAGACTTAACTCCAAATCTTCCCCAGGTCCCGACACCATTACCTACAAGACACTACGTAATCTTGACGACGAGTCAATCACGCAACTCACAAATACATTAACCAATGCTGGACCACCGGCAGCTTGCCCCCGCAGTGGAAAAAGGCCCAGGTGATCCTCATTCCTAAACCAGGCAAACCACTAAATACTAACAATCTTAGGCCCATCTCCTTAACGTCGTGCATGGGCAAATTGATGGAGCACATGTTCCTGGATAGACTAACAAATTACCTAGAGGACAATGACCTATTTCCACACACCATGATCGGCTTCCGCAGGCATCTCTCGACCGAGGATACCATGCTGCAGCTGAAACACCACATCATAGACTGCACAGGCCGCTCCACTAAGGCCATTCTCGGCCTAGATCTTAAGAAGGCCTTTGATAACGTCACACACAGCACCATCCTAAATCAGATCAACACCCTAAACTTGGGCCTTCGCACGTACAATTATATCAGAGCCTTTCTAACGGACAGGACAGCCACCATCACCGTAGGAGCGCTCACATCGTCCGAGATAACCATGGGAAGCGTGGGCACCCCGCAGGGTTCCGTGATCTCTCCGATGCTGTTTAACCTCGCCCTCCTAGGCCTTCCGTCACAACTTCAGACAATCCCCGGACTCCATCACACTGTTTATGCCGACGATATCACCCTCTGGGTATGCCAGGGCAGTGATGGATCCATAGAACAAATATTACAGGAGGCTATTGACACAGTAGAACGGTATCTGCAAGGGACAGGGCTATCCTGTTCGGCGGAGAAATCCGAACTACTGCTATATCGCCCTACACTCAAGGGCCGACCACCCAAACATCACCAAGCACAGACACACGCCGATATAACACTCACGACAAGCGACGGTCGCATCATACCAACCGTGGATAAAATTAAAGTGTTAGGACTGATCATCGAGAGTAAGCGCACAAACAGCGAGACAGTTCGCAACATTGACGCAAAAGTATCGAACACGATGCACTTTATTAAACGCATCACCAATAAACACAAAGGCATGAAAGAGGCTAGCATCCTCCGCCTCATCCAATCATTCGTACTCAGCCAGATCACGTATGCGGCAGCCTATCACCGATGGTTCGTCGCAGAAAAGGCAAAACTCAACAGCCTCATTAGGCGAATACATAAACAAGCACTAGGATTGCCGCAACACGCCAGCACAGACCTCCTTCTTAAACTGGGATTACACAATACCCTCGAGGAGCTTATCGAGGCACAACAAATATCACAATACGAGCGATTGGCCAAGACTAAGCCAGGCCGCCAGATACTCGGGAATCTCGGCATCTCTTACCACACCCAACCCAACACGGCGACAAACATGACATACCACGCGATATCTGAACTAAAGTCACAGTTCCACCGATACCCAAGTACATGCACCCCCAACACAACGAGGGCAGACGCGTCAGTAGAGCCAAAGCTATGACTAAGATTTTTGGTCACAACGAGGAAGCGGTCTTTGTCGATGCAGCACGCTATCGGGACCGTCACCGCTTCGTAGCTGCGGTCGTAGACCACACACACCAATGCAAAGCAAGCGCATCAATCGCCACAAGACACGTAGAAACGGCGGAGGAAGTGGCTATCGCGCTGGCGATAGCTCACAACCAATGCCTTGTATATCATCAGCGACTCTCAAACGGCCGTGCGAAACTACGCCAACGGCAGAATCTCCCCTGGGGCATTGCGGATCCTTACTACAGGCAAAACTTATCAGGCATACAAATGCGTACAAATCCTCTGGATCCCAGCCCACGCACCTCTAGATCAACCGGAGTTCAGTCCAAACGAGGTGGCGCACAACGTGGTTCGAGGTCTCACGTTCCGAGCCGCGTTCGAAGAAGCAGCCACCCGAATGGACACCTCCGCGGTGGTGTGGGAATGGTACGATCGGCTCACTAAATTCTGTGACATTACTCAACATTATCGAATGCAAAGGCGTGAGTATCCACCGCCTCACCCCAAGCTCAATCGGGCCCAGTCCGTTCAATGGCGGCAGCTACAAACACGAACATACACGAACCCTGTAATCATGAACCATAGATACCCCGAATTATATACAACCAATCTATGCCAGTATTGTAACACCATAGCCACACTAGATCACATCCTATGGGCATGTCCAGCATTAATCAGCAATACTGGGGTCGCGGCCTCCAATGAGGGCCTTCGGGCGCGTTGGGGGACTGCGCTGCTCAGTTCAGGCCTGGACCAGCAACTGTGGGCTATCCAGCAGGCCGAGGAAGCTGCCGGCAGACACGGTCTCTCCGCTGGCTCCTAGGTGGGAACCCAGCCCAGCAATCTGCCGGAAATAAATAAAGTTCTCTCTCTCTCTGGGTTCGGGTTCACGCTTTTCGGTTCAGATCAGGTTCAGCTCCTGATGGAAAATTATAACGGCTCAAACCAGTTAGAAACTTTGTGAATCGATTCATTCGGCTTCAATCGGGTTCGAATTTTGAAAAAGTATACATTCGCGTGCCTCCGGTTTCCGCAACAACGCACAGTACGTTTGGAAAGACAAGTTCGCTTGAGTTATGTGTACTGAGCTCAGTTTTTTTTTTTTTTTTTTTTTTTTTGCACGGGCATTAATTTTTGAAAAATCACGAAACATGCGGCGCCATTCACTGTTGTCTATAGGCATGTGGGATTTGTAGATTCAGAAGGCTCCGTGGCGCTCTGTGAGGCTATCTGATGCGTTTTTCCAATGCGATTTTCGTGACGAGTCTACGCACTGTCTAGTTGGCACGCATTTCTACACAGTGCGTGTCAACTTTGAGCACATTGTACAGTCGAGCGGAACATGCGTACAGTTCACTGAGATCACTGTAGCCAGCCACGTGACTTTTTCCTAGGTCACACACCACGCGCTGCGCCGAAGTGACGCAAGATCGAGGCATCGTCTGCTTTCGTAGAATTTCAGCAACAACGATCCTGGGCTGGACCTGTGGTCGAACGGGTTCGGAACTGTTTCCTCAGAAAGTTCCACTTCGGGTTCGCTTCCAAGATGGCGCATGAAATATCGGTTCGGTTGGTTTCAGGGTTAGCTGAAAATATCGGTTCAGCTCCGGTTTTCGGTTCAGTTCCGGTTTGGTCCGACACCCTGACGCCGCTTGCCTACTCTTTCTAACTATCGCCATCCCTTCTCCCGAAATATTGCGGCCCTTGAGCCATTCGGAGCAAAGACCTCATCTCCGTCGCCGCTGTTCGCGCGTCGCATGGTACGCCTCCAGGTCCACCGACAAAAAAAAAAAAAAAAGGGGGGGGGGGGGGGGGGTAGGGAATAATAGTGAGGGGTTGTGGGAAAAGAGGGCAGTCTTCACGCGTGGGTGCCCGAAAAAGTGGCGCTTGGTCAGGAGCCGGCCACCTTGTTAGTGGGCGCCGATCGACACGGCTGGCCAAACTGTCGCACGTTTTTGGCTCGCAATTTGTTCGCCGGAGACTGACAATGTAGCGCCTGTCACCCGCTATGTAGGCGGCAGGGAGCTGGCGCCACGTGCGCGAGAAGAGTTGGGGGAGGCATCGAGCAGGTCTAGCTGGTGCGCGCTTTGCTGAATTCGTTGGCGCCGCTGGCCTCGAGTAATATGCCTCAGGCCATCGTCATACCGCCATTAGGCCAGCATGACGCGAGTGCACAACCGCGGTCGATGCAAGCGATTTGCACCCCGTCCGCACATCCCAAACACCCTTCCCCTCTCTCCGCCATTCCCGCCTCCGAAACCACACCATGGCAAAGGCGCATCGTCAGACAAAGCCCACCGCTGTGGGCTTCGTCTGACGCGGTCATACGTGGCGAAAATTTGCCACAACACCCGTAGTGGTTCGGTTCGTACCTTGAGAGGCATTTCTTCTGGAACAGCGGCTACGCAGTCACATTTATGCTTTCGCAGCCTACCATGGTGCACCGTTGTCTGCAGTGTTCTTACGTAGGTGCGCACGTAGTGGCGGTTGAGATTTGCGGACCATAGTTTGAACTACGCAAATTTCATTGTTTGGTTTGGTTAAGGCGTTTGGTTACAGGTACAAATACCTACTTGCTAAAGATCCTGGATTAATAAGATGTATGGCTGACTTATTTCGAATTTGCGACGGCTGAAAGGAATTTCGACGAACCGGAAAATGGCCGGGAGCCGAGTCCAGGGTTGCCACGCCGGTTTCCCCTCAAGATGCCGCCGGCGGCGGGTTCGACCCCCACACCGGTATGCCTTTTCCCGGTGTTTCGGTTCTCCCCAAATCGGCACACATCTTGCTTCGCAAGCGCTCTGTCGGGCATTTATACATAGCAAGAAACTGCATTATCGCAAGAAGATTCATTATGAATTCTTTAAACTGTTCACTGTCGTGAAACCATCGTGTTAGCGAAGTTGCGAGGCTGAGTGGTCCACCCTTTCACTTTTTTTCTGAACTTTTTTCTCTGAGTCGAAGCGCCGAATTTCTGGCTGTAATCGATACATCGTCTCGGCGGCCACCAACCGTTGGCACTTATTAAAAATTAATTAAATTATGGGGTTTTACGTGCCAAAACCACGATCTGATTATGAGGCACGCCGTAGTGGGGGACTCCGCAAATTTGGACCACCCGGGGTTCATTTTATCAATTTAACAATTTTTATCTCACATGGCCAAACAGTAGTTCATTGAAATAGAAATTCAATTACACGAAGAACGGGAAAGGTTAGCCAGAACAAACTCTGGCGGAGTACCTTGCACAGCTGTTGACGCTATAATAGAAGACAATAAGACAGGCCGACATGCTCATACACGCGAGGAAATGCGCAACAGTCTAATGTGACTTATAGTACAAAGGTGACGTTGACGACACTAAAAACACGCAACTCTTTTCGTAGTATATAGGATAAAAGTTGAGGCGATAACCCCTTTTACAAAATATCCCTTTCAGTTGCTATGTGTACAATTGTACACGCCAAGATATAGCGCACCAAAAGCACTGATCAAAATAATGGGGATTTTTTCTTTTTTTTTTCAAAAGTGCCGTTCTCATCTTGAGACACTTCTTATTAGAGCTTTGCTACAAGTTTGAATATTTGCATAGTGCATTATAGTGAAAGGAGCTGGAAGGTAGACGTCTCGGTGTTTGCTCTAGTTTATGGCGTAACGTAGCGAATTCATTTCTTTCAACGTTTCTGACAATGTTTTACATCAGGCATAATTTTTCGAGTGGCTGGATGGGTACGTTGTAAGTACGCTGTGTAGTAGATGATGTCCTGATGCCTGACGTTCCCGTGGTGCGTTCACTCATGGAGTCAACATTTTTCAAACTTGACAAAACACACTGAAGAATCGAAATTTCTTTTGAAGGTTGCAAAACATAGGGACAACGCAAATTTTTAATGGACCGGCACCTGAAGGGGATATTTGAGATTATGTGTGAGATGTTTCTGCGGCTGATGTGATTTTTTCTGCTTTTTTCTTTTTTTTTCTTTTTTTTTCTTTTTTTTTTGCGGCGCCCCTTGCGATTCGAATAAATGCACTATCGAAACTCACTTTCTGATTCGCTTTGGCTGTCCCCTCGAGCTCACTTTAGTCCTCTGTAACGGCCTCTCCTCTTTCATTTGATTAGTCTGCCGTGGGGAGTCTAACCAAGCAGGAACTGAACCGAAAACTACAACTGAACCAGTATTTTCAGCCGAACCGGAACCGAACCAAACCGATATGCTTTCGCCATCTTGTAACCGAACCCGAACCGGACCAATTTGGAGGAACCATTCCCCACCGGTTCGATCACAGGTCCAGCCCAAGGTCATGTTCGCTGAAATTCGACGAGCGTGCATGCCACTGCGCTGACGAAAGCAGACGACTTCTCGTGTCAATTCATGGCATCGCAGCACCTCTGTAATAGTCATGTGGCTTGCCACTGTTAATTATCTCGGCTAGGTGGAATGTTGCATTCATGGTTACGAAAATTCAGCGCAAACACAAGGGACAAAGAAGCAAATGCACGACACAAGCGCTGTCTTTTTCTTTCTTTCTTTTTTTTTCTTAGCCAGTGTTGACACCTCCCTTGCGGTCGCTTGCTTTTCAAACGGGTTGAATGACGGCTGGAAGAAGAATTTCGGACCTAATTGAAGGAGTCCCAGATGCTTTTTTTTTTTTTAAACCGGCAGATGAGGTCATACACTGCGAACAGTTTTCCGACTTCTTGTGGAACAGTGCGTGACTTCCATCTGCGGGTTAAGAAAAAAAACCATCCCTTCCAAAGGAAAAATCCGGAACCTTGCGTCTGCCTCGACTACGGAAAAGCATCTGGGACTACTTCAATTAGGTCCGAAATTCTGCTTCCAGCCGTCACTCAACCCGTTTGAAAAGCAAGCGACCGCAAGGAAGGTGTCAACACCGGCTAAAAAAAAAGAAAGAAAGAAAAGTACAGCGCTGGTGTCGTGCATTTGCTTCTTTGTCCCTTGTGTTTGCGCTGAATTTTCGTAACCATGAATTCACTGTTATCTCATTGGCTGACTCAAATGTATTGTCGACGCGCACTGTCTGGACCCGTTAATGGATACTACATACTTACATTTCACACCTCAGAATTGGTAGTAGCAGTGAAGTACGTGAGTCTAGGTTTTACATTTGTGATCAGTGCAGTTTATACGCCACCTCATGCTCCACTCGACGCATTGCTCGACGAAATTCAAGTTTGCATCACTCACATGATGTGCTCATTTGTAAACATTGTCGGCGACTTCAATGCAAAACACTAACTTTTGGACCCGGAGTCACCACATTCACATCAGCCAATGATCTCGTAATATTCAGTAACCCTCGATCCTACCTACATTTCAATCGCACGTTGCTCACAGCTGGATCGATGGCACGTTAGCATTTCTTGCTCTCGCATCGTATGGCTACGACTGGTTCATTAGCGATTCCAAAACTCTTACCATCAAAACATTCAATTCTCTCTTTTCTGTGAAAACAAGCTCAACTTAAATGCCTTAAAAAATTTTTGAACATAAAGAATTCTGGAATCGCTCTATAATTATAATTGCTTCCAATTGGTTCAACAATCTCCCCTTCATTCCAAAGCAGCCCCGAAGTTTTTCATTAATAAAGTCTGTAATAATTTCAAACACTTGCGTAAAACTCATTTACGACCCATTGTTTCGCAACCAGGCGGGAGAGATTCCTGGTGGATGCCAGATTTGACGATTGAACTTAAACGCATCCGACCAATGCGTAGGCGTTTTCGAAAAAAGGCACAATCCCAACTCGGGGACCTTCGCAAATCTCAATACTTCGACGCCTTTGCCACTTATAAAGTGCACATTTATCTTGATAAAACATCAGCCTCCAAGAGGCTTTGCACACCGTTAAGACGGCAAAATATATTCGGTCTCCCATTACAAATCTTTTTTTGGAAAACGGCACTCCAAGCAACAACTTCCATTGTTCCACTTCCGCAATTACAATCGGCTCCGTCAATTAAAGGCTGACGACCGACTAACGACATGCTTTTCACCATTGAAGACATCGAACAACCTCGGGTAACACCCATTCTGACATCCGTTCTGGCCTAGTCTAATGAATTCCATTTCTCGAAGAATTTTAGAACGACTTTTAGGTTTCCGTAGATAATATTTTCTACGTTCTGATGGTTTACTCCATCCTAAGGAATTTGGTTTTACACATGGAAAGAGTGCGCCCCTCACCTTATACGCGTGCCGTAACGCACTCATTGAAATTATACGTAAAACGCTACGTGCCTCACTCATCTCTCTGAATTTCAAAAATGCCTTCAACAGCGTTTTGTATCCCACAGTATTACAATTTTCCAGGTCTCATAACTGCTCTAAAACCTTTTGCTATCACTTAACAAAATCTTTCCTCAAACACTTTCGTCTGTCGTTTACTGCACTAGCGCCAGCGAGGCGCAAGCCACACCTGTAATCAGAAGACCAATATGCTCTCTACTGTTAATGAAATCTCCCCTTGCCGCCCGGTGTGTCAACACATGCATACGCCGACGATAGCTGGTTGTCATTTCCGCAACCAACCGATCGGACCAAAAAGCAAAGACACGCGAGGCACTCATGTCATCTCCGGCTGGGCGTGTCATGCAAAAGTCACCATCAGCACAGAAAAAGCATGCTTCCTATACTTCCCCAATAGCCATGCCAATACCTCTATCCGAATTTGTAACTCCACTGTTCCTGTGAATAGCGTAGCCCTCAAGTGCCATTAAAAATTTTTAAATCCTCGGCGTTAATTTTTATTCGAACTTGACCTTTACTGAACGTGCAAACTACCTCCGGACAAAATAAAAAAAATTGTTTGCTCCCGTTTACTCATTTTTTTTTTCGAAATGCGTTACTCTGAATCCCCAGTTGACATGCGTCTTTTATATGATATGCATCACCCCTTTGGTGGCCAACATTTCCGACCTTTCAGTTTACTTAATATCTCACCTCCACACAACGCACACTCCTACTCACAATCAGAGGTGCACAACTCGTGCGGAATGCACATAGTTATGAGTCGAGTCGAGTCGCCTCACTCGTCCTGTCTTGTCCTCGTGCTCGGCTTTTAGCTGTGTACCAACTAGCCCAGCAGCTCCGTTTTACTGTGATGTTACATGTTCTCTTATTACTAGGTACCTTATTGAAATAAAATGAACTCGTAATACACGAGTAGGTAACAATAGATTAGATATTCATTTTGCACAGTATGAACAACGGGCGCGGGCAACTTCAAGAATCCAATGAAGGAGAAAATAGAATACCACTGCCATATGTGCACAGGGTGCCACAAAGCTCACCGAGTGTACAAATTCCTACCCTGAGATACAACTGTGTATCGCGCATTACTTTTTCTGATAACTTTTCCTAGTTAAAGCCCGCGCAAGAGAAGACGCTCTTACACAGTTAGTAGCCAACGTATCTCTAAAAGCAGCGCGAATTTTTCAACCGGAGGCACGTGAATGTTGTTATTTTTCTTCGAACCAATTTAAACCTGAATCAGGTTCAGAATGCACCGAACCGTTATTATTTTTGCTCCGTACCAGAACCTGAACCGAACCGAAAAGCGTGAACCCGAACCGAACCCGAAAAGAGTTCGGTTCGACACCCTGGCCTGCCGAATGCCAAGCACTTCAATCCATTTTCATTGTGAGCAGCGTCTTGGTCAGCCTTGAACGAGCCCTCTTGGGCAACTGGCGCTTAAATATATGAACCAGCAAGCAGAGTTCACTCCAATCCACTGTGTATGTCATACCTAGATGGACTCGTAAATGAGCTGTCATTCCAGTACAACTCGATACAGACGCCAACGATCGGTTAACACGTCGGCAGACAGCGTTGTTGGCAGGGGTGCTGTCACCCTGTTCAATTTTTTGAACGACAAATCCTGCAAGCAGCGTGATATCGGCGATGCTAATATACAGTTAAGCAACATATATTGTTAGGATACATGACAACAACGTGTATCCTAATACCTTTGTAGCTTCGGTGGGACAGGACTGTAGGTAACATGCTTTTTGCGGGCTATGTTAAGCAACATGCTGCCTATGTTGCCCACAGTCGTTGACCAGACCGACGACTCGAATTCTCCGCCGAGTTACAGTCTTGCAGGCCGGCGACACCGGCAAAACTGTTCTGCTGTCCTGGAATTAGCGCTGTGAAGCCACGGAACATTTCTTTTGTATTAATTTTATACCGCTCTTCTGGGAGCATTCTAGTACGAAGCTGATGTTGATAATGAATCAGACTGTGTTTTTTGCCGTATGTATTATTTTTCTTCAGCTTTCTCCTTTTTTTTCCCTTTCATCACTTGTTTATGAACAGAGTGACAGGCACACACCGTAAGACTACAGTATTCAGGCCTGTAGAACATTAACCGTTTCTTTCGTTATCATCCGGCTTACGTAACTGATAGCGAAATGCCTGCCTTTATTTATTTATTCCTGGTCGTGTGCTTCAGCTAAAACGAACACTCGTGTGGAACTACGTGTGCGCCATGCAGGTACCACATGTCTCTTACTTCGGAAAACTCCTACGTTATACATTTTAAAGGGTAAATAAAAATGAAAGTAGAAGAAAGAAAACTGTCCCAGATGTGTTCTCCTATTGGGTAATAGATATATACACTCAATAAAAGAAAACATGGCACGTGTGCTCCCTTTAATTCTATCCTCGACAGGACAAAAAAAAGTAAAGGAGGGGTAAAAGGAACCGTTTTTTCGTGTCTTTCTCGATGTGGACTGCGCGCGGAAGTAGGAAGAAACTGTTTCCTTCCAAAAAATAGAAATATAAAAGGCACGGCCGCTGCACCTTGAGCGAGACGCCGGCTGCCCTGGGGATTCAAAGAAAATTCGACCATTGGCTGGAGGCAGCTGCCGGAATCCCCGTCCGCAAAGGTGCTGGAGGCCCACTTCTCTCGCTTGTAACAAACAATGCCATTGCCGGGGTCGAAGGAACACGCCCGCCGCGTCCACACGTCGGTAGCAGCCACGTACATCTCGCTCTCCTAATTTCCGCTCGAACGGTGAGAACAGCCGCGCACTTGGGAGCAGGCATGACGTCGCTTACTGCCCGCTACGCAAGCCTCGCGGAATGGTAGTGGTAGTATAGGCGCTGACGTGCAGCAAGCGACATCGACGTCGTGCATGTCTGAAGAAAGAACGAAAGAAAGAAAGAAAGAAAGAAAGAAAGAAAGAAAGAAAGAAAGAAAGAAAGAAAGAAAGAAAGAAAGAAAGAAAGAAAGAAAGAAAGAAAGAAAGAAAGAAAGCACTCGGCTGGCAGGCTTCTTAACACGCCTGTTCGTATACCATAGAATGAGGGAAGGAAAAGTGTGGGAAGTGAGAAAGCAGCGCTGAGGAGGGGAGAAAAGCCGGCGCATTGACGGTAACTTTTCCGACAAAATTGCTAAGAACACTTTAAAGAGTGACTCATTCTGTCCACCTGTCAGAACACACTACAGCCCTTGTCTTTTAGAAGCAGATTTCGGGAGCGACGTTAAGTGTGTCGTCAAAATTGAATTTGAAGTTCTTTTCTTACTTGGTCTCTGGATCGAGAAAAAAAATGTATATATAGTAACAGATGGAAGGGGAGTGCTGAATAGTGGGCGATCGTAACATCCCACCGCTCGGCCGGCGTTCTTCGTGAACAGTTCCTTCGGGTGGCACCCATTTGCGTAGCGTTCCATTACACCGCGCTCGCCGTCTACTATAAATGCGCGGTGTTTTCGACTACGCTCCCATCTCACGCGGCGCGAGGGGGAAACCCGAAAAGGCGGATACGTGATGGCCGAAGAGCGAGAGGCGCGCGCGGAAATGTGGGCCAGTGGAACCCGGGGAGTCCTTTCCGTCGGCCCATGTTTACGCGGGAAAGACGGCCGATTTGCGTTTTAAACGTCGCCGGAGAGGATTCGCGCGGCCGAAGAGAGAGCGCGGGCTGCGCCCTTTCGTTCCTCCCACGCGCCGCCTCCTCCTGCGCTCCTTTTTCTTTTTTTCTTCCTCTCGCTGCTTTGTTCCCCAAGGAGGCGGAGACACCCGCGCATGCCGGGGAAAAATATGCACGTGACCCAGATATTCTAATCGACCTCCTCATCTCCCCTTCCCAATCCCCACCCTTTATATTTTAATTCCCGACCATCCGGCGGCATACTTGATAGAGCGGAGTCATGCGCGCGCGTTCCTTATTACCTGACTGCCACCGGCGAGAGCCTGCTGATCGGCGAAGACTGCGGCCAAGGCTCGGCAAGGAAGCCGCGCATCGTGAGTAGCCCGACTTCCCTCTTGTTCCCGTGGTTCCCGATGGGCCACGCGTGGCTCTGGCAAGTCGCCAGCTGCGCGCGTCTATGCGCACGTCCGTGAACGCTTCTCCAAACTGATCCTGGCGCGTCATCACCTTTTCAGGCCATTCAATTGGGCGAGTTTGTTCAGCATGGGAGAGCTTGAATTCACAAGCAGGCCACGACGCAAGCAGGGAGCGAAGATGAAACACGAAAGCGCTCTTTCGTCTTGTGTTTCCTGCTTTTCCGCCTGGCGCATTTAAGTTCTACCTGGTATACCATTCTATACTCGCCGAGCTGCGATGCCGCGATTTACGTTCCAGGTGTGGTCGCAGCAGGTACAACAACGTTTTCTGCGCCGTCGTAAGTGATGAGGCCAATTCGGGTGCATTTTTTATGTGCCACTGGGTTTCGTCCGGTCTCTATTTTTGCGCGTGACTTTAAGCCCTCGACAACCGAGCGTGTTGCTGTGAGCGTGTTGCGCCGACGTCACAGGAGGTGTCTCGCCTGCGAGTAACGTCTATCAGATGGCGTTACAACTTGTAGGGAGGTTCACTGAATGAGGACGGGCATGTATTCATTGTTGTCTGATATAACGGGTGTCCCAACCATCATGCACTAACATTTTTTTAATATGCAAATGCCACGTAGCTAGACAGAACCAAGGTAGTGTTGTTTGCCGTCGCTTGGAGATACTCAGATTATTTTTTGCATTACGCCTAATTACATAATTAGTCTTAATTATTTAACCAACTTCTCAAACATTATGTTTAGATGAAAAGTGTCAATGAGAAAATTGTAGAGCAACATGCAAAACTCCCGATACAGCTTTGTGTTGCTCAATACGCGCTACATAAAAGTGTTTTCCGAGCATGAGAGATGCCCGCGAATACACGCAGAACTGCCGCGCGACTGGCCGCTCGAGGCACTTTGCGTGTATTCGCGGGCTTCTTTCACGCTCGGAAAAACACTTTTATGTAGCACGTATTGAGCAACACAAAGCTGTATCGGGAGTTTGCATGTTGCTCTACAATTTTCTCATTGACACTTTTCAATTAAACATAATGTTCGAGAAGTTGATTAAATATTTAAGACTAATTATGTAATTAGACGGAATGCAAAACATAATCTGACTATCTTCAAGCGACGGCAAACAACATTACCTTGGTTCTGTCCAGCTACGTGGCATTTTCATATTTTTAAATCTTGGTGCATGATAGTTGGGACACCCTGCATACAGTTATAAAGAGAATCAGGCAGGAAGGCACTCATTCGAACTGGTTGCGAGTCACGCTCAAACGCTTGCAGCGCAAAAAGATTAAAAAGAACACAAGGAAATATACCATGTCAATAAGACCATTTGATCGATTATTTCTTTACAGCTGTAAAAGCTTTAACTTTGACCTTTAGCACCCCCCCCCCTTTTTTTTCTCTCTCTTTCTCTCTTTTATTTTGACTCCTTGGCACATTTGCCAATACAGCGACGAACATGAAATAAAAAATCCAGGTCGTAGACCGGGATGCTTACTTTCTGCGTATTTTAGGAAAACTCGAGTCGTAGACGAAGAAGCGGCCTCACTTTCACGTCTGCGCCTCAGGTCGTGTCGGCCTCCACAAGATTTCCTGATCGAAAGCTGCCATCTTCATGAAACGGTTCCATGAATTAAAGCACGCTCTAGCTTGTCCTTTTTTTTTTTTTTTTTGCTGGCATCTTGGCAGTTTGAACACTCTTGTATAGTTTGAATGGTAGTTTTTATTCTGACAATGAAATCACGCAAATTATCGTGAACAGATATGCTTGCCCTCTTTAATTTCAATTCAAGCTCACATGTCGAACTTACGGCCCCTTATCATTTAGCTATAAACATGCGGTGAAGCCACACAGCCTTGAACGCAGTGAGCTATTTCCCGTGCCATAGCCTAGGTCTAGGCATCGAAACGGTTTGGTGAAGTTCGGATCGGTACAATGGATAAGTACGAGCAGTTGCATATCTTTCCCTAATGCTACAACCTAGATGAGTGCGCACGCTTTGGCCTCTAATGTGCCTGTGTCCGTGTGTCTGGGTGGTTGATATCCACTCGAAGACGGACTTAAGCAAATGAATAGCGCTGTGAACTCGAAAACTTGACCAGTGCACGCTGCCGATGTGTACAGTACCTGCTCTAAGGAGACTGCTTTGCGCAGTCGGCAGGCAGATTTATGTAAAGCAGTGGTTTCCACTTGACTCGACTGAGAGGGCAAGCCCAAGAGGTTTGCGAGTAGTAGTCAGTGTTCTTATTTGCGAGGGGCACGGTGTCATCTGTTCAAATCACTAAGAACAGTCATACTCCTTGTCGTTCAAGGACCTATCACGTATGCGTGGACGGCTAACGCGGCTTTTCTTTTATACTTGAGTATCAGTCAAACTTTCCTCCTAGTCTTCTATATATAAAGCATGAACTTTCGACTAAACCTGCGAACCTGGGTTTGTATATCGAGCTTTTCGGGCACTCGTTGCCTTAACCCTGCGTTCTTTGGTATAAAATTTAGGCAAATGTTTATGCTCCAAAACCTGAACTTGAAAGGTTTGAACTTGAGGCATTGAAATTTGAACTTGAACGTTGAATTTGAAAGACTGAACGTAATATGATAGGCGTAACGTCAACAGACCGGAAGATGGCAGTATGTATTAGATATCAAGCACAGACAGATGATATTCATGTTTAGATTAAGATGTAGAGTTGGCGCGGGTTATGGAATGCAGAGAACAGATAGCCGGTGATCTTTCCGCGAAACCAACGGCTGCCAAGCGAAAGGATACGTAGTCGAAGGCGGAATAAGATGGCGCAATGACAAAAGGGCGTTCGCGGGTACAAGATCCGATTGGGCCGACGCGATGCACGGGTAAACGGAAATCACTTTGTACTCCAGTGAATTTCGAGAACGGTGCTGCTGGTACGGCTGCTGCCACAGAGCGTGATGGCGATTGTGGCTACGACGGCGACGGTACGAGGAGCGAAAATTACCCTCTGACCCCCCCTCCTGTGGTCAAGAGCTTCCTTCGCAGCATGCGCTTGTGCAAGTTCAGAAAAACAAAATCTGCCCCCACCCTCTATTCGTCATGCCCTTCTTTGCCTTCTCGTATTTTATGAATTAAGGTACATAGGTTAGCTGAAATCTAAGTTGACAGGTTGAGAGCACTATAAGCTTCTGCTTACTTCATTTTATGTGGGAAAAATGGGGATGTGAGTTAAAAACAGTATAATATTTTCAATGAGGAATTGAGGTTAACAATAAATACAAGTTATCGCGCACAAGCACATATAGCAGAATCTCGGTAAACGGAAATTGCTTAAACGGAATTTCCGGCTAAACGGAACACCGGGCTCTCAATTGGCTGGTTTTGTATTTGAACAATGTAAAGAAACGTTCGTTAATCGGAACCAAAATGTTGTCAACTCCCCATAAACGGAACTCCCTATAAACTGAAAATGCGTGTTGCGAAAAACCCCGATATTATTCATCTATCGGAGTGCGACTGACCTCTGTTCAAAATGGCAGAGGATGCAGATTTGGAGCATGTATTGACCGTACTTTCATCTACCTACAGCGACAGAACGACGATGGTCGAAGTACAGACTGACCAGGTCGCACGCAAGGATATGTGCCTGCAGCGACACGTTTGACAAGCTTTTATCTTTTTCAATTCTTTCTTTTTTTGGCCAATTGGAGAAAAAGTCACGTAATTTCTGGTGAATCCGTAATTTTTTAGTTCTGTTTATTGGAACATGTAGGAGGTTGTTGTTTGGTCCGAATTGTCGGTCGGCCACTGTACTGGTTCCAGAATAATGTTTTTTAATGCCAAGCACCTTGTTATTTCTTTTTTTTTTTAACTAGGGGCTACATTCACTTCTTATACACAACATTTCTGACAACAGTGTTAAGAGGATGTAGGACGTATAGTGCTGTACCCCTGCACATATTTCTGGGTAAACGGAACTCCTGTTTATTGGGACATGTCTCTTCGGTTCCTTGAGGTTCCGTTTAACGAGAGCCTACTGTACTTGCAAGTGAAAGAAACAGGGTTAGAGAAAAATAGGCAGAATCCAGTGCTTCATTGATTGAGTTGACTAATTCGCGGGGTTTAACGTCCCAAAGCAACACTGATGCTGTATGAGAGACACCGCAGTGTATGGACTATGGCTTAACTTGAACTATGGATTAACTGCCAACGTGCACCTAAATCTATCAGTAAGCGAAGTTCTTGCGCATTTCGCCCCCATCGAAATGCGGCCACCACTGCCGGAAATACATCCCGTGAACTCATGCTTAGCAGTGCAACACCATAGCCAATGAGTCACCGCGGTGGGTGCTACTTTGATTAACTCAATCAATGCGAACAGAAATTATGAGCCTCAACTTCTGGATTCCACGTGATACTGAAAAAAAAGAAAAAAAAAACCCGCAGTACCGCCCGAATGGGCAAAGCATTGATAGCAATAGTAAATATTAGACTAATACATGAATTAAGGCTCGCATAGTATTATGGGCAGTGTAAATTCCAGTAAATTATTGCTTACTAAAAATTGTCTACTAACTAAACAAGCGACGACTGCGAGCGCTCATCATCACAATACTGGCGTGATGACGATTGCCGGCACCTGAGCGCGCGTATGCTTGTCCCAACGCGAACGCTCCGTGTTGCCACGTCCTTCACAATTACAACTGTGCCGCGGCTCTAAAACTCAACAGATCACCTGACTTCCAACACCGGGCGCACGGAAAGGCAGCGCGCATGAAGCCACCGGCTCCTATTCGGCTCGCCCTTGCACACTCGCTATTCGCCCTGGCATTCGCAGATCACGTGATCTCCCCCAAACATGGTGTGCGGGGTGGCGTATGCGTTCAGTTGCGCGGGTAGCGCGGACACGATCGCGCGACGTCCAGTAATACGCGCGCTGGAAGATGGCGCGCATCAAGCGACCAGCCTGCACGGCTCTCCCTCGCGCCCACAGCGATCACGTCCTCTGCAGAACACGGCGCGCGGGACCGAGCGGGTTCGGCGGGCTGGGTCGCGCGCGCTGCGCATGCGCCTCGCACTCGGGACAGCACGGCGGCGACGGTGACGGTGGCACCGATGGCGAAAACGCACCTCGAGTGTCCGCATAATTGCTATCGCAATAAAACACACTCACACACCAGACTCGTGCGACCTTGCAGAATCGCAGCCCAATTTTAGCCAAAGCTCTTTCTTTCGAGCTTGAGCAATAAAAATGTTAAATGCATGTAGTGTAACGGTTGTACCGCGCACATTTTAAGTTGTTTTCCCGCATGTGACCCATGACATGACCCTTGTAAATTAAACGACGCAAGAAACTCCTGGACAGCGCTAAAAAAAAAAAAAAAAAAAATCGCCGCCGTTTATCAGCGCCCAGTGCAAATTTTACATGTTCGCTTGCGCAAAGCAACAGTAGCGTATTACTGGACGGTCATAGTTGATACGGCGCCATAATCCCGTATATAGCTCCCAATCCTGTATATAGCTCCCGTTTGGCATATATCAGCTATTGTCATCGTAAAAATGCCATTAAAGAAAGAAAAGCGACCGTGGCATAATGGTTAGTATGATCCATGGTTCGTGCGATTCCAGGCCGGAAATGTTTCTTACGTCACGTTGTGCCCTGCCTGAATCAAAGCACGACTAACGAACACGATCGCCCCTTACCCTAGCTCATAACCGTGGTTTGCATTAATTATTAAAGAAAAGAAACAACAACAACAAATGTGTGTTATTGTACTATGAACCCATCTTATTGCTAATAAAGAGTCATTTGCGGCAATCAAGGCACTACTTTCAAGGCTTGTAATATAGGCCATAGTCCGTATTTATGAAATAAGGTAACCGAATCCATGAAATTCTGACTAATTATTCATAATCTCGGGGAGAATAAGTTCTCCGGGGAGGTAAACTGCATCGCATTATCCACCGTATATCTGCTGTCGCACTGAAAGAAGTATCGCCGCAAAGCCGTGCAACCAGCGCGTGCCGGGCTGCCTTATATAACTCGTCGAATGGACAAACATTAAAGTACCCGCGGCGTTCCCTGCGAAGCTCGGGTCCACACGTGTCCCTTCAGCGCGCCAAACAAAGCTCAGCGTTCCTCATCAGGCGAGATCGGAGCGTTGTGACCCGCATTTCTATCCCACGCGCAAGCGAAGACAGCGCAGGACGCGGGTCTGCCGAAGGTAGGCAGAATTGCCGGATTCCACAACTCCAGTTCAGTGACGAAACTTCGGGATAAACCCACTGCGCGGGTAATCAGCGCGCCTAATTAGCCGTCGGCCGGAGTTTCGCCCCGCGCTTCTCTGCGCCCGGAAGGGAGTCCCGCGTGCTGGCTGCATGTGCCTCCGGGACGCCAATCCGCGCCCGGAAACGATGCATCCGCGCTAGCCGGCGTGCCTCGGCCGCTATCCGCGAGCTGCGCTCAGTACGCATGCAGGTGAATCTTCATCAGACCAGCTGTCTGTGGCGCCGCGATGCTTCACGTCGTGAAACTGGCCACACCCACTGCCCAGCCTTCTACGCGCTGCAGATAAGTGCAGCACCTAGGTGCTAGGTGCAGATAGGTGCGGGAATTAGACACTATAGAGCAATTTGTACCTGTTGCTTCATATGCATGACCGGTTTGAAGTGACTGGTTTAAGGGCGAAATAATGTGTGCTGCGTCCTTTGTATATATACAGTGTTCGGTTGTTAAAGCACCCCTCCAGAGAAAGGATGTTAAAATTACAAAAATACTGATTATATGGGTGTTTTATTATCCAAAACATTATCATTGGCAGGGTGCAAGGGTGTGAATTATCGACGCGTTAAAACACCCTTAAGGTACTGGATTGGTTTTGCACTGATGCATAACAATGCAATACAACGGTCCTGCATTGTTTTGTGAACCAGCTGCTCTACGCAAAACGTGTGGCGTCTTTAAACTTAGAAGATGTTGTTCAGGAACTCAAAACGGGGTAAAACTCGGTGAGGCGCCCACGAAAGTGGGATTGGGAGCCGGTAATGTATACAATGTATACATTGTTGCACTCCACAGAGCATCGAGCAAATTTCAGTTTCAATTAGTCTCTTTATCTCTTTTTACCGAGGAAGAAGAGGAGAAATTTATCTGTTCTTTTCTGTCAAAGACTGCGGGCGCTAAAAATCTTGTGCGAGTGCTCATGTATGGTAAGATAAGCAGCTCGCCAGTTCTTAAAGTGCAGCTCGCAGTAAATTTCTACAGGGGCCGGCCTTCTATAACGATTGCCGGCGTTGTTAAGTTTCAGCCTTCTTCAAAGCTGCGGATGAAATTACCTGAGCAGATGCCTCTTTTACACTGACACAGGCAGGGAAAGAATCAATTCACGCCACTGGAAGCGGATCCTATGAGAGGGTGCTCGCTAATAATAGGGCTGCCTGTACGCGGTTTCGTAACTGCTGTCCAATGGGCAGCAGATAATCATTTGCCATGTAACTATAGCGCGTGAGTATTACGTGAAAAACACTGGCTGCATAGTGTAAAACATACAATGTAAACAAATAAATGGAAAAGTAAACGTACAACAAACAGAAATTTTCTATATTTACTACATAAACCTTCTTTGCACGGGATTTACATAGATTCTTTCATATAGAAAATTCTTTTTTTTTTTTCTTGTCTATGCCGAAAAACTTGGTTTTTCTTTGTTTAAACATAAACTTTCGCCACATAAAGTGAAAAACTTGTCAACATGCGACATGAATAGCGCATACGTATTTCAGTGAGTCAAATGAGTTTTGGGGAAACCCGCAAGAAGAAGGCAGTTTCTGGAAGTGAGGTTTGGCGTCCACCTGATCACCACATAAACATGCGAAGAGTTGAATTTGCAATCGCGCCGCTGCGACTCTAACTGTGTCAGTGTCCTGGTCAGCTTGGGAAGCCCAGGTGAGGCGAGGCGATGGTTCAGGGCTTGATCGCGAGACTATGCTGAATTTTTCATCCTCTGCGAAGCTTCTGTTTCAAGTAAACGGTACGTGCTTTCTTTGCAGTCTTATCCTGTTATATTATGCACGTCATATTATCCTTTCAAACGTATCCACATCTGCAAATAAAGCATGAAACTGCGAAAGGTTTGTATTTCTGTGTTATTCTTTTTCTCTTTGTTCAGGAGAAATTATAATGAAAAGCAACAAACAGTTACACAATGCTATGGTGAATTAGTGGCGAAATCCATTAACGGACTATTTTCTCGAAACTGCAGGAAAAGTGGAATACAGGAAATAGAAGAAAACAAATGTCGCTAAGATTGCATCACTTTTTTTTTTTTGTTTCTCCTACAAGTTTGTAAAAGCTCCTTGTTGAATTTTTTTAACATTTCAGCCTAGTTTTCACATGAACAAGCGTGTACTAGGATACCGTGCTGACAAAACAGCATGCCGGGCGCAAACTACGTGACCCCATTTGACCGTCCTTGGCTGCTTCTAGAAGTCGATGAAACTTGCCACGCTCGTGAGCTGTCTTTAGCTTTTGCCACCCAGCCAGCCAGGGGGGGACCCGTTTCTTTTTCGTCTATTCTCGTAGTAAACAAGTTTTGCCGCCGGCTCCTTTCAGCGCCGCAGACGCCGGAGATACGGTCAACTATGGCGCGTCGTGGCGGGGAGGCTGTTATAGTCTGTTTGCGATGCGGGGGAGGCGCCGCCTTGGTGTCGGGGTTGTGCAGAGAAGGCGTTGCAGCATGCCGTGGTTGGGAAGCCCCCTACCTTGTTCCGGCAGGCACGAAACGGAGATTGATTTCATTTTTCAGCGGCGTCGGGGTCCTATCGCACGCTGCGCCTACTCGACGGCTGAAAAGATGAAACCGCGCTGGGGCTGCACCTCTGCCGCTCCGAAGCGATGCTATTCAGTTTATAGCTGAGGCTGTGTGCAGGGATCGATGTAGGCAACGGCAATCTCCACAAAGGCGCCATAAATTCAATCTCTTTGATCCATCGTTCGTTACAGCACCCCCCCTCCCTACCCAAACTATATACCCTCTTCTCTTGGCTCCCACAAACCTCGGCCATTCTTGATTTACTGGCCCCGCTGGGCAGGAGATGCGCCGCCGCCGGGTTGCCTCGACTGCAGAGGCCGCAACGATCGCGATATCCCTCCGGCAGCGGACGTGTCGCCCGCCGGCTGCTGTTGCTCGAGCGCGCTTCCAGAGTATGACTTGCCTTTTACCATTCAATTTTCTCGCTTAATTGAAGCTTCGACTCGCGGTGCGCCTGCCCTGACAGCCACGACTTGGTCGTATAACTTCTCGAGCGTGGTGCTGAGGACATTTATTTGTGCATTTAAGTGCCGACAATCCCAAAGAAGGTGCGGTATTGTCTCTTCGCACCTACAAACTTCACATTCCGGACTTGTGGCCATTTCGATGAGGTAGGAGTAGGCATTTGTAAAAGCTACTACAAGCCACAGACGACAAATGAGAGTTTCCTCCACATTCTTGCTCTAGAAGTGCGCCAGTCCAAGTTGGGCAGCCAGATAGTCTATTACCTTGAGCATGACAGCATAATGCCTTGCATTTAAATTGAGAGCCTAAGAAAATAAAGAACTTCTGTGCAGGCTTTTTTTTTTAATGAGACAGAAAGCCAAGTCAAGCTGTTCCTTTGCAGCGAGAAGCTGATGGTGGGATCATTTCTAAATATACAGCGGGGGAAAGAAGGTAGTGTGCCTTTGTGTCCCTATACTGCGTAAGTTGTCGGAGTCATGAGGGAGGTAGTGGCCGAATACTGCACCAAGGAGGCCAATTCATGTTCTGGTGAGGAGTGACTTTTGATGAAGCTTTGGGTAGCAGTCGTCCTTATTAATAAAGCTGAATAGGAGGTACAAAGTGAAGGTAGTACAAGCCTACGCCCCAACCTCCAGTCACGATGATGAAGCAACAGAACAGTTTTGTGAAGATGTTGAATTAGCAATGAGAAAGGTACAAACTCAGTATACTGTAGTCATGGGCGACTTCAATGCAAAATTGGGGGAAAAGCAGGCTGGTGAGCAAGCAATTGGCAACTACGGAATCGATTCTAGGAATGCAAGAGGAGGGATGTTGGTAGAATTCGCGGAAAGGAATAGGCTCCGAACAATGAATACATTCTTCAGGAAGCGCAGCAACAGGAAGTGGACCTGGAAAAGCCCTAATGGAAAAACAATGAATGAAATAGATTTCATACTCTCTGCCGATGCAAGCATAGTGAAGAATGTAGAAGTGTTAGGTGAGGTAAAGTGCAGTGACCATAGGTTAGTGAGGTCTAGGATTTCTCTCAATTTGAAGAGAGAAAGAGTGAAATTAGTCAAGAGGAAACAGGCCAACCTAGACGCTGTAAGGGTAAAAACAGACCAATTCAGGCTGGTGCTCGCAAACAAATAGGCAGCTTTAGAACAGGAAGATGAAGAAAACATAGAGGTAATGAATGAAACCGTAACTAGGCTGATCCTAGAAGCAGCAATTGAAGTGGGAGGTAAGGCACCAAGGCAACCAGTAGGTAAGCTCTCCCTAGAAACAAAGGACCTAATAAAGAAACGACAAAACATGAAAGTGCCCAACTCAAGAGATCAGATAGAATTCGCTGAACTGTCAAAACTGATCAACAAGAAGAAAGTGAGGGATATTCGAAATTATAACGTGGGAAAGATTGAGGAAACCGTAAAATATGGACGCAGCATAAAATCAGTAAGAAAAAAGCTGGGCATAGGACAAGGCAAGATGTATGCACTGAAAGATAAGCATGGTAATATCATCAGCAATTTCAATGACATAGTAAAAACAGCGGAATAATTTTTTACTGACCTGTACAGTGCCCAAAACAGCCAAGCTACTTTCATTCGAATAGTGATGAACCGGATACAGAGGCTCCTTCTATAACTAGAGATGAAGTTAGAAGGGCCTTGAAAGACATGACCAGGGGAAAAGCTGCTGGAGAAGATGGAATAACAGTAGATTTAATCAAAGATGGAGGAGATATGATGCTTGAAAAGCTTGCGGCCCTTTATACGCAATGCCTCACAACTTCAAGTGTACCAGAGAGCTGGAAGAACGCCAACATTATACTTATCCATAAGAAGGGAGACGTTAAAGAGTTGAAGAATTACAGACCCATTAGCTTGCTTTCAGTATTGTATAAAATATTCACCAAGATAATTTCCATTAGAATCAGGGCAACACTTGATTTCAGCCAACCAAGAGAACAGGCTGGCTTCAGGAAGGGATATTCTACGATGGATAATATCCATGCCATCAATCAGGTAAAAGAGAAATCTGCGGATTACAATCAACCTCTCTAAATGGCTTTCATAGATTATGAAAAGGCATTTGATTCAGTAGAGATACCAGCAGTCATAGAGGCATCGCGTAATCAAGGAGTACAAGAGGCATACGTGAATATCTTAGCAAATATCTACAAGGATTCCACAGCTACCTTGGTTCTCCACAAGAAAAGTAGAAAGTTACCTATCAAGAAAGGGGTCAGGCAAGGAGACACAATCTCTCCAATGCTATTCACTGCATGCTTAGAAGAAGTATTCAAGCTCTTAGACTGGGAAGGCTTAGGAGTGCGGATCAACGGCGAATATCTAAGCAACCTTCGGTTTGCAGATGACATTGTCCTATTCAGCAACTATGGGGACGAATTACAGCAAATGATTGAGGACCTTAACCGAGAAAGTGTAAGAGTGGGGTTGAAGATTAATATGCAGAAGGAAGAGAGCGGTGTGGATCAGAGAACAAACGGGGATAGCCGATCGATATTCTAGTTGACATTAGGCGGAAGAAATGGAGCTGGGCAGGCCATGTAATGCGTAGGATGAATAACCGGTGGACCATTAGGATTACAGATTAAATACCAAGAGAAGGGAAGCGCAGTCGAGGACGGCAGAAAACCAGGTGGGATGATGAAGTTAGGAAATTTGCAGGCGCAAGTTGGAATACGCTAGCGCAAGACAGGGGTAATTGGTGATCACAGGCAGAGGCCTTCGTCCTGCAGTGGACGTAAATATAGGCTGATGATGATGATGATGATTTCATAAATAAGACGGGAACTAGTAACGGATGATGCGCTTGCTTTGACACCAAGAAGCGCAAGCCCAGAGTAGCTATTCAAAACTGCTGCTCTGGATGGCCAATTTCTCGGTTATCGTGCATTTTAGCAATTTTCTTCCGCGTACAGACCCAGACATGTATAGACGTCAATTGACAGACTAGGTAAGACATCCGACGTGGCTTTCAAAGCAGGTTTTACTTTGTTATTATGAATGAAAGCCTTACTAGGACGACTGTCTTCCCTGCAGTTATTCATCCGTAGAATGTCGGATCTTGCGTCCTTCGATAAGTGACGCATATCGAGGTTGCCATGGTGAGCATCAAATGATGTTCATGCAGCACACCACCACCATCAAAAATGTTACACAAACTGAATGAAACACTATATTGGCTGAATGTTTATACTCACAAAGTGGCACCAACCTAACCTGCGCATGATTTAAATCAATGCGCAAACGGAGCGAGAAAAAAATTGAAATTTTTTCCTCGAAATTTTTTTTTCTGCGCCCTCCCCTTATCGGCTGCAAGAGGTGTAAATAACCCACACTGTTCACGTTCTCGGTCATTCTTAACATGGCTGTCATTTTCTCCGAATACAGAATTGCTGTATGGGTAGAAAACAAGCATCTATCAAGTTTCATTTAGTCCTTAACGTCCCTAACGTCCTAAAACCTTATTTCCTCGAAATATAAACTTGGTGAATAATGTCGTTCTTTCAGGACACCTTGAAAACACGCTTAACTTAATCTTTACCTTGCATTCTTTTTTTCATTTTTTAAACTTGAATACCTTCGCGATCGGCCCACATTTTTAGACTTACACTATCTGCGGGATCAGCTTACGTTTTTCTAGGGTGTGTATCCGAGCTAGTTAGTACGGCGACACTTTGAGGCAGGTAATATGCAAATAAAGCACGGACAGCGAAAAGAATGAGGATATGCAGAACGCTCTGTATGTCCTCATTATTTGCGCTGCCCGTGTTTACTTTGCACTTTACCTGCCTGAAATGTACCGTTTTTCGTAGAGTAAAGCCATACTTCCGGTTCCGATTTCAGGCGCGCGCAATTTGAGAGCATCTGGGTTTCATTTCAAGTTTTTTTCGCTAATAACGCCATTATTACTTCTACGTAACCCTGCGCTAACATGGTGTGCATTTTTTAAGCTTCATTTTGACGCCTTTTTTGTTGTCCTGCGTGCACTAGAAGGCCTCACATGGTCTAATTTGAGAAACAAAAGTGGTTACATACCCAGATCCCACGACCGCCCAATCGATATGAAGTCGCCGAAAAAGACAGTGTCTTCCAAAATGAGACAAGAGGGACAACTGAACAGATACTCATCAGTGGCTCAGCACCTGTCCAGTTGTCTTTCTTTTTCCAGTCTTGTTTTCGTGCTCACCTTTGAGCTAGCATATCACATTTTTAGCGGCATGAGTGGAGATCTCGCACGAATATAACTTTTTTCTGGCATTCCATAACGATGCATGCTCCATCCTGGCTTTCTCCAGAAGCGCTCGCGCAAACTGCTTGACAAACAAAAAGTCGTCTCATCATCATCATCAGCCAAATTTTTATGTCCACTGCAACACGAATGCCTCTCCCAACGATCTCCAATTACCCCTGTCTTGCGCTAGCTTATTCCAAGTTGTGCCTGCAAATTTAGTAATTTCATCCCCCCCCCACCTAATTTTCTGCCGTCCTCGACTGCGCTGCCGTTCCCTTCGCACCCATTCTGTAACTCTAATGGTCCACCGGTTATCTGCCCTACGCATTACATGGCCTGCCCAGCTTCATTTTTTTTTTCTCTCTCTCTTAATGTCAACTAGAATATCGGCTATCCCCGTTTGTCCTCGGATTTCTGGACGTCAGATTAAAGTGGGTAACTTTTACACAGGTATTTCTGGAAACAAAAAAAATTAAATTCTGGGGTTTTACCGCGACTTGATTATGAGGCACGCCGTAGTGGGGGATTTCGGACTAACTTTGACCACCTGGGGATCTCGCGCGACTGGACGTTCGAGGCACTTTGCGTGTATTCGCGGGCTTCTTTCACGCTCGGAAAAACACTTTTATGTAGCACGTATTGAGCATTAAAAAGCTGTATCGGGAGTTTGAAGCGAAGCTTTATAGGCTCACAAGTGTCGACCGTGCTGGTGGTGGCGGCGGCGTTGGTATCACGGTGAAATGTGGGCCGATCCTGGCGACAGTGCAGAAAAGGTCCAAGCTCAATGGCGCATAGTAGGGACAACAAAGAGAGAGAGAGAGAAAGAGAGAGTGAGAAATTGAGAGATAAAGAAAGAGAGAGAGAGAGAGAAAGAAAATTACCACGAAGGTCAGATACATGTACACACGACAAGCTTTACTTACCCCCATTTTCTCGACAGGGGAAGGGCTGGTGATTTTTTTTTTCATGATGCTCTACAATTTTCTCATTGACACTGTTCATCTAATGGTAATATTGGAGAAGTTGATTAATTTATTAAGACTAACGGGGTATTTAGGCGGAATACAAAAAATAGTCTGAGTATCTCCAAGCGATGGCAAACAACATTACCTTGGTTCTGTCCAGCTACGTGGCATTTGCATATTTTTAAATCTTGGTGCATGATAGTTGGGACACCCTGTATAGCGCAAAGTGAGGTGTCACACCCTTGTCGCCTTTTCACGCTGCTGAGAACTAATGGATCCGCGGTAGCGCGCTTTGTGGGCTGGACAGCGACTCTCAGACAGAGCACTTTCCCGGCACTGAATTCCATACTAACACCGCGCCTGTATCAACAACGCAACCACAACCAGTACGTCAAATCTGAACCACATTTGCGCTCTATTTTCTAACATCAGTACGTACTAACTTTCTCAACAATGTGCACTGCTAAAAGTGTCCGTCATTTCTAATATTCATTCCGTTTCACATAACCTCCAGGGGCCGGAATAAAATTAATATTTTCTGTTCCTGAGCTGTGAAAAAAAAAAGAAATAAAAGTTGTGTAAGAAATTACTTCATCGTACGACATGGCATATTTCCGCCGAACTGACAGGCGTTCAAATGAAAGACGAATAAAAGACCAGAGCCAACAGAACAAAAATAATACCTGGCCTACCTCCGCCTTCGTTACAGGGAGCGCGATTGAGGCAGCGAAGTTACTGCTCGAACATGGTGATCAACTGACGAGAGTGATTGCAGAAGCATGACGAATTAAAAGACGCCGAGGGAAGCGCGAAGTATTTCGTCGATTGCTCTGAGAAAGATGTGTCCTTTCTCTCGTGCAGACGCAAGGAACTTACCATAGTTTCTGCCTTTTGCTTTCTTGTTCACATTTTACTGTCATTCTTTCTTTTTCTTCTTATCTCTTGCGAGCCAGATTTATTGGGTGTGAAGACATAATAAACCTTCAGTTATTACTGCGCCCGTGTTCGTCCTCACTTTATTGTTCATTTTGTATTTCTGGTGCTTTCCACGCAAGTTAAGCACACATAGAAAAAAATGTAGCAAAAAAGGTGCTAGCTGTTCAATTTGCTCGATTTTTCTATCTTGTTACTATATACTAACTTTTTAGTGGCGTCAGTGAATCATAGTTGATGGCTCTTAGAAAACGAAACTACACCGGCCCAACCTGAACTCTGTTATTCCGTGTGATGGCAATCTTAAGGCTTTAATGTCATAAAATACCGCTTCTTTGATGCTGTTGAGTTAGCAGTTGTGTTCCGCTTTCCTGAACACGCAGTAGTAGCCCAATTTCGGTCGACAAATAACGATACGCAGCATTCTGTATCTGTGCGAGACCCTTAAGGGCTCACTGCTTCTGTTGACTTCCTCGAAATAATGGATATAAAAATCGTCACGCGGCACTCGCGATAACCCGCGAAAAGCAGGCAATAAAAAAGCGATGTTGACACCTGGCTGCTTTCGTTGTTCGTTTGGTTACGTGTGGTGACGTATTGCGATTACGTATGTTATGTTTTGTGAACTCATGGGCGAGTCGATAGCCACATTACGAAAAAATGACAAGACCACCGTATACTCCGGGTATTGCGACATAGCCGAGGTCACCACTTTTAGTTTGGACAGAGAGTTCAACTTTTCCTACCGATGCCCAGATAGAGCTGTCGCCGGCGTAAGAGGCTTTATCTCTCTGTGGGAAAACCCTTTGATAGCTCTAAGACAGACGCTAAATGGGGTAGGGCTCAGAACACTGCGGAATACATTGTGGGACCTAATGTCGTGAAGTCTCTCCAATTGGTAATTAGACAATATTATGTACGTACATTCGGAGCGTAGTCCTAGCCTTATCTTTCCAAATAACCTCACGGGCTAGACTGCCAAGAGCAACCTACATGTCAAGAAAAACAACTATTGTGATGTTCTTCATAGCCTTCTGCTTTTTAGTATCTGCTACCAAAGCAATCACTTTGTGAACACTTCTCCTGCCCTTCCTAAATTCCGACATTTGCGCACGGCACATGTTTCTGTTTTGAAGGTTGAAAGCTCTGCAAAACCTTCGTCTCCATTGCTTTTTCGACACAACTATAAGTAGCGCGATAGTTCCACAGTAATCAAGTAGCTAGGGGATTTACCGGGCTTAAAAATCGGTATCACATGGGCGAATAATAATGTAATTGTGCTGCGGCGCTGCGGTAAATTACGGAGGATCACTGTCCCAGGAGGCTGCTTAATCTCTTTTGCCGTCGGTATACACGGACTGGAGCACCCCCCCCCCCCCCTCCCCTTTGCCTCGCGGTTCCACCGCTCGCCAATTTCGATGCTCCCATGGTACGAAGGCGTGCACGGTGCTGGATGGTCGCATGTCGGCTGACAAGGGCTATATTTCACAACTCCGTGCTTCCATACATGGGTGAGCGTTACGTACTCCCTCGGCTTCCTTGACCCATTTATATCGATTTCGGCTCTGATTCTTTCCTACATTTCTCTTTATATTCCCTTAACATAGATCACGTAGATTCAACATTTCAACCGCTATCGAGCAAAATTGCTTACGATGCCCATGAAATTTTCTGTGTGCGTGCGTTTTAATTACTTAATTTACAGACCGGTGCATCTTTCTTACAGGTCGCACCTCAAAGCTTCGTTCCTAACCAGAGCGCCTGCAGACGCAAGGTATTTATACCGAACGGCTGCCGCGATTGCGGGTGGTAAATCGGATCGCGGCACATGCTTTTTCAAAAAAAAAAAAAAAGCAAACATGCTTTCAACGCTGTTTTGTTTCTCGTACCGTCAGAGCTCAACCTTTCATGTGGCAGTGCCGTGTATATGGAAACACTAGGTTGAGTTTATTTGCCAAGCGCCAGTTTGTTTCTTATACAGCTTACATTTTCTGCTCAAGAGCGCTGCAAATGCGTCATACATGTTCGCTGTACTATGTTTACCGACAGCTGTCCGCATACCGAAATAGAAGGAAGAGCTCCGGCTTCTAAGAGTATTTTAACTTTTTTTTTTCTTCGTGCAAGTGCACTGAAGCGTTGGGACCGCGCACTAACCTAAGCGAATCGACTGTTTACAGCCAGCTGAATGGCGAGATCGTTCGCTTGCTCACTGTTTATGCGCATTTTTATGGGCGGCCGTGAACACGAGCGCCAGAGCCGAAACTACCACGCCGGGTTTATAGCGGATTTGTAGCCGTTGCAGTGAGTGCAGGCGCGCGCAGCCACATCATACAAGTCTACGGAGCGACTGCGTAAATGATCACTTTGCCATTCTGACGTGTAGTTTAGCTTGCCCCTGCTGTATGTTGGGCATGTTGGTGCTCTAACGTGGATAAGATTTTTTAGCGCCAGCGGACGAGGACAGAAGGGAGACGTTGACAACACAATGCTCTAAATATGCGCTAATTCTCAGCTTCCTCGCTGGGCCCTTCCTATGTTCGCAAGCGCAAATGCAAGGGGCGCGGCCGCTCAACGCGCGTGCAGAGAACGCGTGACCTCGGCAAAAGACTGGAGTTTGTGAACGAGAAATACTTTTACCTATCCAAGGCGATATTTTTCGTCTTTTTTTTTTTCATGGAAACAAAATATGAGGGATTCATTGCGCAACAGGGAGTGCCATAGGTGACTGCCGCGCATACTCTCTCACTCACCACTGTCACCGCGCCCATTTGTCACACTACGCGCCACACCCATGCTAGACGTGGGAAATCATCATGAGCATTCATCTCGTGAAGCGTGCCTCGCACACTTCACCGTGAGGCATCTGCTTAGCGCATCCCCTCCCCCCGCCCCTCCCCCCCGGTTCAGCTACGTATCTTTTCCACAAAACTCTCGCGTAAGTGGTGTCTGCTATTGCTCACGGCAGCGGCCATCGCCTCGCTATCACACCGATTGTTACCATGATAGGTGGGACGCTTGAACGCGGGCCCCCAATGCAGGAACGCTTTTACGTAAAAGAAATGTGATTACCAAGCCTGGTGCCCTGGTGGCGCAGTTATTTCTGGAACAAACTGCAGAAGAGATTCAAAGTAAAATTCACCGGGTCTCTTATGTTATTCCTAAGACGACTTGAAGGCGAAAGTCCCAAGTGCCGATGCATTAAAGACGGACACGTGACGTACACATCCCCCTTAATTCGCTTAGCCTACTTCGCTTAGTCATCCCTCTTAATTCGCTTACGCATCCTCTGAATTAGCTTACTCATCCGATTCAATTGAATTGAATTGAGTTTATTAATCACATGAGGATTTGTACATTGGGCATGATATAAAGGTTACTCATCCTCTTAATTCGCTTAGGCATCCCTCTTAATTCCAAAGGTCGAGGGTTCGACTCCCACCCAAGGTCGTGGGTTCGAGCGCCTTAATTAACTCTATATTAATTAACTGTGCCTAAATGACTTCACCTTAATTAACACCAAAGGTCGTGGGTTCGATTGCCACTTATGGTCGTGTGTGCGACTCCCACCAAAGGTCGTGGGTTCGAGTGCCTTAATTAACCGTATCTAATTAACTTCGCCTTAACTACCACCAAAGGTGGTGGTTCGACTCCCAGCAAAAACCGAGGGTTCGACTCCCACCAAAAGTCGAGGGTTCGTGGCCTTTTTGAATCTCTCATGTCACCGACGCGGTTTCGCTCAAGGTCGACTGACTAATGAGACATATAATAAGGCTTTCTCCTTAATAATGAGCTGCCCTTCAGCCCACAGAAAAAGAAAAAAAATGAAAGGACTCCCCGGTTTTGATGATGGTGATATGAGCACACTCTTCGAAGTGGTGAACCCCAAATTCATTCATTTTTTTTTTTTTACTTCTCCGCCGTGTCTTTATATCTAGGTACTTTCAGGGAAAAAGCTAAATTATTTAAAATGTAATGTTCGTTTCACTGCGTGCCTTCCTTTCCTTTGCGCCGCCAATCTTCAACGCCTCGCTTACTAGACTCCATGGCCTGCAGATTCAGTTACGTTTCCCCTATTGTCCTTAAAACCCAAGTCTTCAGGCAGGTTAACTACGTCTACATTTATCGCTGGATGGCTACTGCTACATTCTCATGCTGAATAGCTCCTGCAGCGTTGCCACACGCTATGCATCATGAATCGTCGTCATCGGAAAACCTTCGCCTATAGCTTCACGTTCATAACACTTTTTATCCTCTGATCTCGCTTCGATAGCGGAGTACTGCCCTTTGAATTATTGAAAAGAACATTTTTTCCAATATCATTCTTTGCTTTTTTTAATACAGTCACATAACTTAATTTCCCTCCACTGTGCCTGTCTACCATATATTTGCTCTGCGCCTTCTGACCTTTCGTTTAATACTATTTTCTCACTTGTTGACTGCGACTTTCGCGTAACGTTGACTGGTTAGTTTTGTACTTCTTTTTCTCCACATTGGTGCAACGTTCTTCCTATTTAGGTACCTAAACCCCCTAGCCGCCCATCTATTTTTATTCGTTTTTCGAAGAATGTTTTGCTTTGAGCATCCCGCGGTTCGAAGGACAACCCAGCCCATGTCTCCCGCTACTCCTTCTATTGTTTCTTTTTTTTTTTCCTTGAGTGACCAATGCTATCTTCCGAGAGCCCCTTTCATAATCTCAAGTCCCGGCTGCACTTGAGATTTTGAGCAGACCACCGAGTTAACAAACGTAATCCCTGGAATCGTTACGCCTTTCCCACACACGTCGTATTATTCATATACTTGTATTACCCTCATAGCACTAAGTAGCATTCGGCTGCATTTCTCTTCATTTTCGCTTTTATTACCTGTTCATGCTTTTTCGTAACTATTTCCATCTACGATCCACACTCTTTTATTGTTATTCATTGACTCTGACTATGAGAAGTCTTGCTGCTAAAGTGCCCGCTATCCCAAAATTGTAGCTAAAAATGAACAAAAAACACAAACGCGAGAACAATAGAAATGAAAAAAAAATGAAATAGTCAAAAGCTTTCACATCACTTACAGTGAAGCAAGCACGTACGGTACACAGACACTACAAATATACTAAGAACTTGACATAAAGTGGCAAATATGTGAAAAGCACGAGTACTCTCTAATGCTGAGATTGTTCAGTTCGCAGCAGAGCGCATAAAAGTCACGAACGAGGAAAAGGTGTCATTACATTAAACTGAGAAGGAAAAAAAAAATACGGGCAGAACTCATCTACGATGTCTATTCAAGTAAGCCAATAACCGAAACGTGTCACGTATGAGGTGTGTACTGTATCCTGGCTCCTCACTCGCGCTTCTCTCTTGCCATTCTGCGCCTTCTGGTGGCAAGGTTTAACTTTTTAATTATTCACTTTGTGACGCATGTTATAATTGTTTTGTTTTTGTTTTGTTTTTTTCGTTGGGTAGCGTACAGGTCAGTAGCGTACGCTACTGGCTGTACGCTACAGGGCCAGTAGCATACAGGCCAAGAGAACGGTGGCAAGATACAACGTTCTTTTCAGAGCAATATAGCTTCTTAGCACCACTGTTCTGCTGCATACACCGAGTGTTGAAAATTAAGCTTTACGGAATTTTTAAAAATCTCCTATGGCAGGTAGTATAATTCTTATCGTTGATCTAGGTTATTCGAAGAGGCGGACATTAGTAGCATGAGAAATCGAAACACATATTCATCTGATTAACAAAAATTGACTAATACACTTCTTAGTTAATTACTTTACGCCACATACTGCAATTTACGAATTGTAGCCGGTGAGTTTGCAATACGCATCCACTTGAAACAAGTTTCCAGGATGACACCAGTTTCGAGATATTATTTCCCAAAGTGTGAGACGAAATACATGGGCGTTCCAGTTGCTTTTGTGCTTCAATGTATAAAACAGCATTTTGGTAAAAACGTAAGTGGAACAACAGTGAATTTTTACAGCGAGTTTGATCAGCGCATACCTCCAAACTGGTGTCATTCTGGAAATTCATTCCAAGTGGATACGCCTGACAAGCTCACCGGTTACAATTCGTAAATTGCAATATGTGTCGTATTGTAATAAACTAAGAAGTTGATTAGTGAATTTTTGTTAATTAGTTAAATGTGTTTCGATTTCTCGTGCTACTAATGTTCGCCTGATCGAATAACCCAGCTCAATTATAAGAATTATGCTACCTGCCACAGGCAATTTCTAAAAATACCGTAAAACTTAAAAATGAACACCCTGGATAAAAAAGTCACAGTTTCGGAAAGGTGAAGCATTGATATTAATAGCAATATAATAGACACCTACCGAAACTAAAGTTCGTAGTTTTATCGACTGTATAAATTGCAGTAAACACTAGCTTACTAAGTAAATTAACAAGCAAGGTGTCACGTGCACACAGGCAAGCATAAACAGATCTTACTCGATGACCGCGAAAACTCACTGTCACAACACTGGCGTGATGAAGAGCGCAAACAGAAGGAAGTGAATGCTTCTGCAGCCTCTCGTTTCACCGTGTCTCCGAAACTTGAGATTACGTGACCTCCACACACTAGGCGCGCGGGAAGACAACGCACATGCAGCCACCAGTCAATCGGCTCGCCCAGACTTTGCTACCGCCGGAGATTACCTCCAGGATAAGGCGCGGGTGGCGCTCGTGCTCAGCCGCTCGGACAGCCATCCGAAGCCACGGCCGGGTTAGCAGAGAAGACGGAGGGGCTTTAAGAAGACGCTTGCTTGCACGCCCCCTAGTCCGCGATTGATCATGATACCGCGCTCACCCCGCCCTCCCCTCCGCCTTACGCATGCTTTATCACGCGAACTCCAACATTGGGCGCGCATCAAGCGACCATCCTTCGCGGCTCACGCTCACACGCTTTTCCTCCCCTCAAAAGCATACGACGCCCGGGGCGTGACAGGACCTTATCGCACTTGGACTCCTTTCGGAACCTCACAGCGACACCAACGGCGACGACGAAAATTCGCCGGAAATGTCTATATAATTGTCATTGCAATAAAAATAGATACCCAGCTGTGTTTTCGATAAACCGAGCGTGGAACCCGCCATCCTCCAAGAGCTGATTATACGTAACAGCAACAACAAACAACTCTTAGAGACTCTAAGAGGAAGAAGGCACTCTGTTTTCATCAAGCTCCTAAAAGTTACAGAAAGCAAAATTCCATATAGGAAAGGAAGCACAGTAAGCGAGCCGGCTCAAATATTGAAGCTAGCATTCAGATAATCACGGATGACGCCACGAAGGTTTTTAGAAGCTTGAGCAGATAGAGCCAAGAGAAATATATACTCCGTTTTTTTACAGCTCAAAGTTTGAAGGTGGTTCAATTGCTCTGATATTTTTCACAGGTTTTAGGAAACTTGCATGTCTTCTGTAGGGTCCTAAAATATAGCCGTAACTGTACGGTCTATTATTCAACTCAATTAAATTCAGTTTATTCAACATCATTACATGGTGTCAGGAGCAAACACAAAAAAAAAGCCATTTTGAAAAATCGCTTGAAGAAGTCTCTAGCCCCAGTGGCATACATACAGCAGTGTATACAGCATTGGCATGCATGTAAATTTACAACCTATGCGAACAGATTATATAAACACAAGGCAACCGCGGTGTAACTGTCGTTATGAATGCTCGAATGTGAAAAAGCGAGCTTAATTACAGAAGTCATGGTACATGATTCATGATGAAATGCATTGGGATAGAACAGTATTTCTGGTACTTGCAATAACAGCGGGTAAGTTATAATCATACGCGGTGATTTTCGCTCATAAAACAACAACCATGCGATGGTTTCTTTTTCTTTTTTTTTTTTTGAGAAAACAGTCTGAATGGTCATTTCTGACTTGAAAAAGCTCATCCAGCTCTTTCAAGCGAAAATTAAAAGTCAAGGTTAAATGACCAGATGTTCGTCCACCCTGCCACAAGTTTTGACTAGAACCTGACATATATATATATATATATATATATATATATATATATCTGTCCGCAAACAAAACAATGTAATCTGGTTGCATTATACCACAAAGACGCCGCCCCATCACAACACCGTTTAGTTTAAATGAAACATTTTAACCCGCATTGCGTTTCTCTTGCCTCCTTTCGATGCTTATCATGCATTTCATAAAGAGGAGCGGTGATAACTGGGAACCCTGGTGCAGGCCCTTCCGATATCTACTATCGCGCAATTAGTCCTTCCAGTGTTATGTGAGCTTTATTATTCCGGTGTATATTTAATTTAGTAACACTAAACATTGTCGTTTTTCAGGCCTTTATCTTTATGGGTATTTCACAAAATTCCCCATGCTTACGTTGTGTGCACCAACAATATCCAGAAAGGGTACGCGTAATGGTTTGTTCTCTTTCTTGGATAATTCCATACAATGTGCGATAATAGCAACAGGTAAATCTATGCTCCTGAAGATCCTATAACCGTTCTGCAGTTGTCCCTGTATCCGGTTCTGTACTGCCCGTTCATGAAACGTCAATTTCATGGCTCACATTGTTCACTTGTATACAAGTTACAACTGACGATGTTGCAGCCGGTGTGTCGGGCCGATAAGTTTTATGTCCTGTCGCTTTTGTGAACAAAATTCATTCAACTGTGCCGCTAACTTTCTGCAACGTTGTCCTGTGAGATTCAACAAAATCTTCCGAGGTATTTTGCCCTAGTTCGTTAATATTAGTCTCATGTGGATTCCATGAAGTCCCGTTGCGGTACTGCTTGAATTTTCTTTTTCCTCGGGCTTTTCGCACCATGGATCGATGGTTCAGCACTAATTTCTCTTCTAGTTTCGTCACTCGTACGCAGACTCCAATGCCTACAAAGCATCTCTCTCTCTTTACAGCAAGCTACTCAAGCCCTTTTGCTAGCTTCGGACCACCAGCTTAGCGGTTGCCTCTGCTGGACTCATCACGCCTGTCCTCCCCTCGATTTATATTTCCTCTTTTCTTGTGTTGTACATGCCGCAGTGGTTCAATTAATGCATGATTGAGAAGGGGGGCAGATGGGCAATATATTCGTTGGAAAGTAAAAGGGAAATGATAGGTTATCTTAACTGAAATGTAGAAATGATAAGGTAAAGGGAAATGAAGGTGGACTAAAAGACAACTGGCTACCGGTGGGAACCAAACCCACATCCTACACGTGGCATTTTGCTGCTGCGAACGTGGTCGCATGTTCGGCTGCTGCAACAGGCAGCATACCGATGGGGGCGCAATATGAAATCGCCATTGTTTCTGGATTTAGGGTCACTTTTACGAACCCCAAATGACCGAAACAATCCGCAACCCTTCACTGTGTCTATCAGCCCATGCACTGCTTTAGGACATAGAACATGTGCTTTTTTGTTGTTGTTGGAGTTATGCAAGCAGCAGTTCTTGCGAGAGACGCTGGCGGCCGTTGGTGTAGGCCGAAGTAAGGAGTCAGCCAGTTGCGGACGTGCCTGCGTCGACCGAGGGCGCTCGAGCGCTGGCGTGCGGGTCCGCCACTGCGCGCGTGATCGTCCCCACATATTTCGGCCTACGACACGCCATGTGGTACTCTGGGGGTCGTAAGGCGTGCTTCGCTCAGAAGTCGGCCATCCTTGGTGCAAGCACCGGTGAAGAGGCTCTCCTCGTGCACAGTCTGCTCCCGCGCTGCTGCCACACTCTCTCAGGAAGGAGCTGTTCTCTGTGTAGGTGTCTCGCGTGTTGAACGGCTTTCGCTCCCCGTAAGCGTCTGCGTGCTTCCAAGCAGTATACATCGAGCATATCAATGCTTTGCGAATGCAGCAAAGCCATTATACATATGCGTACCTTATTCAAATATGCCAACAAGCGTCGGTATTTTCGTGGAATATAGTTTCCAATTTCTTTGTTGAAAATTAGGGGAGAAAAAAAGAAAAGTAACTACACGTAAATCAACGAGTAAATTATATATATATATATATATATATATATATATATATATATATATATATATATATATATAACAGCCTAACTTTTCTGAGATACCTCGTTTTGAAATTTGCGAGAGGCTTCTTACTATTCATAAAGATAAATGGGAAAAAAGTGCACGTCTTCTCTGATGATAAGAGTGACTGCTTGGCTATTGCAGAAGCGCAATTTACAAACACGAATTAATTTAATGTTCTTCTGTAGAGCCACTTTATCATAGATGAATGGTCCGAACACAGAGCTTGCTTATTGGGTTTTTTTTTTTTTTCTGAATGTATTACTTTCATTACTGTAGAAGAAACAGAACTCAAGTAGCGAAGCAATTTTAACTTAATCCCTTCACACAATAGCGCGTACAGCAGGACAAAATCTGAATACGACTGTACCTTTAGTGTCGTTTGTTATACTGCCCTGAAATCGAAAGATTAATGTGTGTGCTTGGAAGAATGTTCACGTAACAAGCATTTGCATGCGCCGTCAGTGAAAGTCAACCCAGTCAAGGGCAATATCGCTTTCTTCCGTTTATGCTTTTCAAGAACTATGTTTGTGTGAAAGAAGAAAGATGACGAAAAGGGTCAACGAGCCTAAGTGATTGACACGCGATGACGGCAGCTGGCCAAAAGAAAAAAAAAAAAAGTCTGGCACAATAATTCTGAGCATCACTGAGAAAGAAACGAAAAAAGTAGGGAAGCGTGAACCAGACGCGCATGCGGTTTGCTACCCTACACAGGCGAAATAAATTTAAGAAATTAAAAGAAAGAAGAAAAGAAGAGGGGGCACTAGCTGCACGCAGACGCAGGGTGCCCATCACGTCTGCTAATGGTCACTGTGCCCAGTCGGCTTTAAAATTGCACCGATGCCGCGTTGCTTTCCGAGCCTGTGACGACGAATGAGGCCATGGTCAAAGGATATTCGTCGCTGAAAATGGTCTAGAATCTAGCTGGTTTAACACAGCCCAAAGAACGTCGCACCGGACGTCGTAACAAAAACGAAAATATGGATATTATGCGATCACTTCATCACACCTGCACGAGTCGCACATATATGCATCATACAATTGAATAATGATTGAGCAAGCATTCCATAATAGCCATGTCCCTAGCCAAAGGCAGCATGTGTAAAATTGCATCGCAGCAGCTGAGTGCCAGATGTGTGCGCCTGTACTCCTACCGCATACAGCTTAAGAGCCTGTTCAGAGAGAAAGAGAGAGAAACATGCTTTAACGATACGCTGGAGATGTTAGCCTGGCTGTTCGCCTGAAATGCCACTCCAGGTGCTGGGTGATGATTATTGTATATACAGTGAGTAACACTTATCAGCACATGCAGTCCGCACACACACACACACACACACACACACACACACACACACACACATCTGTGTGTGTGTGTTTGAAACTTGGTAAACATTTCTACAGTGTACATATATATATATATACATATATATATATATATATGTACTGTAGAGATGTTTACCAAGTTTCATTAAGGCTCGTCGCGCGCTCAAGAACGTCAGCAGCGCTTTAGTGAAGCGTAACGCACAGGCGGTGCTTTACCATGGGCCTGCAGCAGTGCTGAGAAAACGTCAACTATGCACGCCTGTGTCTAAAGTCGGAGAAAAACATCTTCTGAGCCGTAGACAGGGATATAAAAGTTATAATTTATTGAGTCCAGTACAGGCGCACTCTCTAGTGCTACAATGAATTAGTAATGCACATATAGACAAAAGGGGTCGTTTCTTTTGTTCGATTAGCGTTAGATGACGTGAGCATTTATTATAAACTACGTTTAAAAGGTTACGTGCAAGCTGCTTAAAGCGCACGAAAGAATTCGGATGAATACGTGCTGAAAGTGCCGTAACACCATACTGAATTGTGTGAAGCCATGATGCTTATTACGCACCCACAGAAGCACGTGAAAGACAAGCGGCACCTTTTTAGCTTGACTCGTTGCAGTTTGAATAGAGATCACTTGTTCGTCATGATTAACACGTCCTCACACCACTATCTTATAATCATAATTAACATGTTCCCCCCTCTGCTCAATGTATTCTAACCAGCGTTCTCTTTTTCCTCGGTCTTTTTCTCCCCTTTCCCCAGCGCAAGGTAACCATCCGGGCCCAGGCCGCTCAGGCCTGTTTGGCTTTCCTGCCTTTCATTTATCATTTCTCTCCCTCTCTGCCTGCGTGTGACGTCATTAAGCGCTACAATTGGTTAACGCTAATTTGTTTCCATTTACTACATGAACTGTCATTTGTCCTTGTGAAATGTCAGTCACCGGCCCAGATGGGTAAACCATGCATACTTGGGACAACGCGTGTAACGAGAAGGCACTGTATGCAAAGTGAGCTCGCTTGTGCGCAGGCGGCCGGCTGCCACGTGTGCCACCTCGTGGCCAAGGGGGCGGAGCTGTCGCCGCCGCAGCTACCACCCAAGCCCAAGTTGCCCGCGCACCTGAGCGGCGAGTGGATCAGCCTACGCTGCGAAGTGCAGCCGCTGGGACTGTTCCTGGCGCGTCGGCTTCTGTTCCAGCCAGGGAATAATTCGTGGAGCGGCTGGTTCCAATACTACCGAGATCCCAACTGCAAGCAGCACTGGTTCCTGCTCAGCCGCCAGGGCACCTACGAGATCGTGGGGCCTTCGCAGCTGCTCCGCGGCGCCACCAACGTGAACCTGCGCACGCTGGCGGCCCAGATCACGCCTCAGCACCGCGGCATCGTCACCAACCTCAATTCGGCGGCGGACGAAGGCCGCTGCGGTTCCCGCTGGTCGCTGCGCCGGACGCAAGACGTGACGGTCACGGGCGGCTGCCACCTGCTGGGTGTCTCGGTGCCCAGCACGGCCTACGAGGTCGTGCACAACGAGATCGACGCCAACTCGCTCCTCTTCCTGGGCCACGCCGACACGGACGGCGAGGTGTCGAGGCCCGACCGGCGCGCCACGGCCTACGAGGCACCACTGGTGCAGTGCCGCACACTCCCGGAGCCCAGCAACGAGCTGGCCGGCCGGCCGCTGGCGCTCATCTCCGGAGGGGCCGCCGTCAAGCCGCCGCTGTTGCTTCTCGCGATGCTCTTGCAGCTGGGCGCGGCGGCGGGCGCACAGGACTGACCGACGGGCGGCCATGCGACCGGCGGGGCAACGGACGTTTCTCGGGCGCGCGCGCGGCCGGTCCGCCGGCCCGAGTGGTGGCGAGCGAGCCCCCTGAACGAGGCCGTCGTTGGTGAAAGGACCGGAGGTGCAGACGGGTCGAAGGCTTTATCCTCGCATTGAGCACTGAGCCAGTACAATGTTTGGAATCGTAGAGCGACTCTCGGCCGCACGACGAGTGCTCGCACCTCCGTGTTCCCGCCTGTCTGTCCCGTCGACGACTAAAACACCCGCGCCAAAAACAGGGCAAACAGCAAATGAGTACAGTTGTCATGTGCTTGGATGTCGTTCATGGATGCGAATGCACTGCCACTTGATGTCCGTACTTTACTCGTGTGACCGCCGTACGTTCTTGCTGTGCTGAGGGCTTGGCTTGTGCCCACTTGGCAGGTTCGCGTGGCGCTCCCGTAGTCAAGCGCTTCCCCGCAGAGCACCCGCCGCTCCAGGAGTGCAGGATGCGCGCGTGCTTCCACTCTTGCTGTCCGCTATAGGAGCATGAAACCACGACTGCAAATCGCCCACAGTCGGTGCTCAGGACATGTACTAACGTGCCACGCAGTCTTCAGCGAGAGATTTGTGCCTCTACATACCAGCTTTTATTGACAATCATGAAGCACATTTTAGTAAACTATGGCACAAATTCAATTAAACCTCTTTTTTAATGGCATTTACATACTGTATTCTGGAAGAAAAATTGCGCAGTCATTATTTTGCAGCGTGAAGCTCCGGTACATTTAGACGTCAGAAAAAAAAATCGCGCTTGTATCAGCCAAAATCAGAAACTTTGAGCTTGCTCATATCTCCAGAAAAAGAAATTAGATTTCGTTGATCAAGTTATCAGAGCATTCCTGTTATTAACAAGAAGAGACATGATTTGTTGATGCCGAAAAAGTATATTTCTTACTGCATACCTCAATTCGAATACAGTGTTACCAACTTGCAAAAAAAAAAAAAGATTATTGCGGCGCTTTTTATTAGCAAGGCATATTTTGGTAACAGGCTATCTGTACTCTGCTACATGCGTTTAAATGGAAACGTGGTCACTTGCAGGGTAGAACTCTGTAGCTACTTAACAGAATAAGTGAAGACATGTGTAGGTAGACAACAAATGGCAGAAGAGTAGCAGACTCGAGCGCAATACCGCTAGCCAAACCTTGTCAGCTTACAATGCCATGACTCCCTGGTGCCCAAGCGCCATGCCTATACGTGCAGATTTTCGCGTCTCCCAGCATGTAACATACCAACACCATCGCCTCGTTTGTTCACCTTACCCTTTTGTCAACCATGATTTCCTGCAGTCATTTTCTATTCCTTTGGAGCACCGTTCTACTATCGCTTAAGCCCAGATGCGCACCTTTCACGAAGATCTTGAGCCCCAGTACTTCTTTGAAGTTCGTGTAATTAAAACAAGGGAGCCGTTTAACGTGGCTTTATTCACCGTTCTATCACTGTCAACGGTTCACAGGCAAAAAAAAAAAAAAAAAACATAGCGCAACAGGCATTCCGCCCTAGCAGTGGTGTGCAAGGTACGTGCAGCGCAGCTACCCTCCGTTAACACTACTTTACGTTGGCTGTTCTTTAAATGTAGTCAATGTAATACAAGCCTGGCCATTGCAATGTCGTTGTATGATTTAGGATAAATGTACTGGTGTTCCTCTTCTCCCATGTGTGCAACCCTGTTCTCTGTGCACATGCCAGAGATGAACATACAGGGTGTTTCACGTAACTAGATCCAATCATTTCAAAAGAAAATTGGTGCATCGAAGACAGGTTTGAATAACGGCCCACTGTTCACAGTCCTCTTGAGTTACTGAGAATATTTTAAGATCAATTACCCACATATTTGTAAATTCTCGCTTTTGTACAAAAGCTGTACTTGAGAAAATGAAAGAGCGCTTTCTGAAACATTCAATATAGTTGGTTTCATGAAATTATCGTTTACGTATTCTTTTTTTTGTATTTTAAAAAGATCGACGATGCACCAAGGAAGGACTTACCAACATGTTTGCATGCCAGGAATGTAACGGTCTCAAGAGTTTATACGCTCAAGAAACAAAACGCGCATGCAGACTCGAAGGAAGTGGTCGGTCCCAGCATTCAGCGTAAGCCAGAGAGGGACGTTAGCAGCTTGGCTATGAAGCAAAGCCTTCACGGTCACAAGTAAAAGTGGCCGCCAACATGCCGAAATCGTTCGTTGAAAGCACACCGGAGAGCACTGCAATCCAGGCGCGCAAAGACGCAGTGACGCCATTTTTTTTTCACCACAAAATTAATATTAAAAATTTTTGTTGAATTTACCTGAACCACATTGAGCTAATTAAGCGCGCTTCAATAAATATCCCGAATAGCTCAAGACGACTGCGAACAACATGCCATTTGTCACATCTGCATTTTTAGTTGTGCAAATCAATGCGTATACATTCATTGCTTCACACCAGCAGGCAGCCAGAAATGAAAAAAAAAGAAACCTTTTTTTTAATGAAACGTTCATATTCGAGGTTTACTAGAATAATATTTATTTTAACTAATTGTTTACACTAATACACATGAACCCACAAAGACTACGAGCTCCGATGCTGCAACATGCGGGAAACGTGCATAGCTGCAACTCGCCATGAGAGGGCATGTTTGTGTGATGGCGTAGGGTGGAAGCGAAATCCTGGACCTGGGAGGCGTTAAAAACATCCAGCAGCTAGCCGATGAAAGTAACATTGAACGGCCGTTAAACCAGCGTGAAAGCACGTTCACGACTCCAGCAATGTGCAGCGTGCGAGAATGTGATCTCCGGAACCTTGCCTTACAACTTTGCAGGATTGCGGTAGCGAGCGCGATTCTGCATCTCCTGGTGCGTCCCCTTCTCAAGCACGAGTATCAGGTGTATATATTGGACAGCCTTCGCTGCCAATGAGCCGCGAACCTCTGATTGCGAGCTACGCCGATTCCGTCGGTCGAACGTAAGACGCCAAGCCCAAAGTATACATAGAACGTGCCCGCAGGATGCTGGCCAGCTAGCCCCGTTTATTTAGCCTGTACAAAATGTAGTGGGCTGGTTCAACATCGCGTCGTGTAGTCTACAGGTCCTTGGCACATATAAGCCAGCCTGTCACGAACCCAGAGCCCACCTGCGGCTTAAGGTACGTCTCGTGCCTAGAAGGCGTACGAAGAGCATCGTTCGCGTGGGCGCTTCGATATCCAGCTCAAAGTATACCGCTAGGATCGCGAGCAACGTGCATCAGCCTAGGGAAATGCTTGTATGTTGTGTGCGTAGCGAATGTACTCAGTAGCAAATCGACAACCTTCATATCAGTAGCGTGTAGCCAGCTTTGTAACAACTGCAGGCCACCGCGGTTGTAGTGAGTGTTATATTGTTTGGCATGCCTGAGAGACGGGTTGAGTGTGAAGGAAAAGCGAGCGATTTGGCTGATTTGGCGATAAGCTATTAGGCGTGTGTTCGTGCATCCTTTTGTGCCCATGTGTTCACCCCCTCGTAGGAAAGCTGTGCAAGGCCCAGCGAGGCCCGCTCTGCTATGGGACGTATTGTTTGCGTTGGGTCCGAGAGTTGTGCGCTCGCTTCTTGCAAAGCGCCATCTGAGCACAAGGAGTTCGCACAGCGTAAACCTGTAGTGATCTTTCCTCCCTGTCTTTCCTTTCCTTAACATGAAAACCACCTGCCCCTGTTCCCCCAGTTTCACGTTTATGCCTTTTTTTTTTTTTTTTTCTGCCTGAAAAGATACCCTTCCTGTATAGTTAGAACGCTTGCTTTACGTGACCGTTTAGAATGCAATCGTTGCTAGCATTTCGCTTCAACTTAAAGAACGCTGTATTTTGAAGCATGACGAGACATATTCGTCACCACTATATATATATATATTTTTGAGTCACTCAGCACGAGATTATAAGCACCTTGTTATTCGTATCAGTTGGTGCTGTGTTCCTGCTTTTTGTGTCACGACATGCTTGACTTCATTTTGTGCCCTCCATCGCAAGTATTTCGAACGAAGCAGGACTGCCAGTTGTGCTAGTTGGTAAGCATTCATGTCGAGATAAAAAAAAAAAAAACTACGTAGCGGTTCACGATTCTCTTCTTCTCGAGCCGCCAGTTAATTTTTTTTTTTTTTCGTACGAAGACAAAGAATGCGAAAGACATGAGACGGACTCTCTATTAGAATGCTAACACACTAAAACCTTTCTCCGGCCCTAAACATCATCAAGTAAAAACACAAGTAATTAACTCTAGTTGCCGACGCCTGTCCTTCAATTAAAGTTTTCCCGAATCTTTTTCTTCGCACTGCCGAGTTACAGTCGTTCGAAGCAATAAAACTGCACTGCGTTTATCATCCGCGCCCTCCCGTTAACGCTCATCCTAAGCTTGTCATGCGCGTCGGAAAACTATACTGATGAAAGAGAGGGAGAGTGGAATAAAAAGTTTCACGTTTTTCTCCCGCAGAGCTCCGACGCAAGCCAGAGCTATGCGACTTCTGTCGCAGCTGTGCGTCATGGCAGCGTTTCTTATGTTTTGCCGTTTCGTTTTGTTTCGTGCCGAGACTTTCACTACTATGGTTTAGCGTGCTATGCGTCCACTCGCAGCGTGTTTGAAGTTAAACGTCACGATACCAGCTCTGACGTCACTACTAGTGATCAATGAGGCGCCGCGGCTGGACAGCGCGTGCAATCTCATTGTTAAATTTACGAGCACGCCGCGATGCTTGGAGAACTGTATATGTGCTCCACCGTCTGCTCTTCTTTAGTTCAAAAGCCCAGAATTGTTTAGGGGTCCTTTAATGTTTTCGTTAGCGGTCGACATCTCCGTTAAGTTACAAGGTCCTTCGCAGCTCTTGAAGGATTCACTATTCAGTTCTTCTTTTCTTTCCGAACAATGTGCGTTATTTGCAAGCTGGACGAGCAATTTTCTGTATGTATATAGTTAAACAAGCACGTAGTAGAAATTCTAGTTTGGTAAGTTATAGGCCGGTATAACGCAACGGCTCTTTCCGCCCGATTGTATCTGAGTGATATCATTCGATCACCGCTATACGGACAGGCCGATTCTGAGGATAACGCAAGCGGGGCGTCGCTCGAGCCCATGACGAAGCTCCAAAAGGAAACAGAATTCGAGTCGAATCTATATATTATTCCGCACACAGCTTCTTTCCTTTGTCGGCTGATTACATTAACGGGAAATTTCGACATTTAGCCGTCGCGAACACAAAGTTTCACTAAGATTTAGCCGGCTGGTAGTGAGTGAAAGTGGTTAACTGTGTCGTAAGGCTTCGTTGCCTTTGCAGACAGAGCTGGTGTCCCGACAGTTGATTAATCACGATTGCGTCGAATGGGGTGCTAACAGATTTGTAACTTTCTACATGCGTTCCTTCTCATATTTACGACAGGTTTTTATGTATCTAGAATGACTTATTTTTTATTTTTTCTGACTGAATATATTATTATTATTATTATTATTATTATTATTATTATTATTATTATTATTATTATTATTATTATTATTATTATTATTATTATTATCGTACGCTTGGTTACATATATGTACAGCAGTGCTTCTTAGGAGGAAGAGTGGTCACCGGGATGTAAAAGTCCCGGTTGCCCCTCTCAATATGCGTGAATAGCGACGCTTGGTATCACTACTGCCCGTTCCCCACCCCCCGTTTCTTTTTTTATCCCGTACCTCGCTAGAAAAGGAGCGTTCATATCGATACTGATAATCACCCATGTTCCAGGCTTCAAGCTTGTGTCCGCCGGTGGTTCCCGAGGCATCACGTAACTTAGCGTCTTTCGCACTCTTACCTTTAAGCTCGTCTGTGCTGCGAGTGGGCAGACAAGCTCTCATCCGCGCGTCTGCCCACGTCTGACCACGCTTGCACATTTGGTGTCGTCTTTTGGGAAAGTGTGTCGTGACTTGTGTTGTCTATGACTCCTCGGTCAGTCATGCGCATATCCTGGGAAAAGTGTGTTGATGTTGGTGGAGCGATGTGACATGTGTCGTGAAACGTAAAAAAAAAAAAGTTATAATATATTTACAGTTGCGCTGTGCCTAGCAACAAATGAGTTACAGGCTGAATTAGCCTCAGCCTAGATTCGACCGCAGCTTGAAAATTTGAAGCCTCTTTTATCAAGTAGGTCTGTGGCGTCAAAGGACTATAGTCTATGTATAATCACGCATGTTTACCCATGTATTATAACTCGGAAGAGTGATTGCTAAAAGAACTTGACTTCTATTAAAAGCTTTACTGATCGCCAAGCTCGCTCTGAGTTGTACCAAGAACGAGCAGTGACCAAAATAATCGCTTAATGTTAGCGATTCCTCATTGCTACCTAGCAGAACGTTTCTAACGCTCGTTTATTTACATGTCCAAATACACGTTTTCTGTACTTGGTGTCATGTTATGTGAATCACTTTCTGAGTTGTTCTTGAACAACATTGGTCGCCCTTTTAAATCTGGAAACAACTAAGATTATATGCAGCAGTGTTGTCGTGATGGTGTTAGCAGTCATTAAGACTAATTGAGGATTAAGGCTCTGGATGCTTCGCTGCATTGCACGACCTCTCCTGGCTTCCAACCGCTGATTTATATGTAATCCTGCTATCTATTTTTATTTCTGGCGGTGAAAAGCAACAAAATACTTTACTTTCCACAGCTTTACTTTCATTACGGCACTCGCGCTAGAAGTCGCAACTTCAAAATGAGGCCTGAACATCGCCCCGCAGTGCGTGTTATCGTTCCCCTTAGCTGTCGTCTCGGTGTGTGTTCGTGCGTGTCCAACAATACTCCAGCTGTAGGTGTTATGTTTCCAAGGTGTGCGGCGTGTTCAAGTGTGGAGCCCCAAGAAGCGACAAACGGCAAAAGCCCGACCACTTCGGTGCGCACGAAGCTGGCTACACCGCCGTTCTTCGTGGCAGCGCAGCCGCTGCAATAGCAGGACGACGCGATTCTCTGGTGCGCAAATTCGCTGCGCTAACAACGTAATTCAGTTAACGATCTAAGCAGCGCTTCTTCTCGTCTCATCGGCTGTGGTCGCTTGTCGCTTTTTTTGGCTGCGCGCTCTGTAGTCGCCAAACGTGTCTCGAGTCGTTGTACCTAGTTATTCGCGTCGTATAGTGTGTACGGTGTCATAGGATCATCATAGCCAGACGAATGTCCATGAGATCCACCTGCCTAAGCACAAAGCGGAGGAGCTGGCCCGGGTGCTCCAAAGTGCAGCTCCTCTGGCAGCACAGCACGCCCTGGCTGCGCAGAACAATTCCGGTGTGTTGCACTTAGTTCTCTCTTTTACATCAGCACCCAGTCGAGTCCTGTAGCGCGCCTCAAAACGTCAGTGCTTCTGCTATACTCCTGCTGCTGCCTCGATGGCAGGCCTCGTGGAACAACCAGCAGCACAAGGTTGACAACTTCACAGCGCATGTATATGGCACCATGTACTCTTCTGTGTAACGAAGCTTCCATAAAGAGAGTTTTCCGATGAGTGAGCCTTGTCTGGAGCGTTGTTTTGCGGGTGCGCCGCCTTCACGTCAACGAGGCTGTCTGGCCGCCTCTAGAAGCGCCGCACCCGGACATAGGCGCAGCACGCATGCCTATATAGCAACGCAATTCAGAAAACGACGTGTGCAGTCAGTTTACTAACACTGATTGTACTTGGTGTCAAAAAAATAAAAATAAGCGCGTAATGCGTCCAAAAGCAAGACAGCAAGAAGCGGACGACGAAAAGGAAGGGCTATATGTGAAGGTAAATTCTATAGAGAGTAACACCTGTACAATAAGGAGGTCAGAAAAAATGAACAAATCACAACATTTAGACCCAGAAAGACTCAAACCGAACCCGGTTTCATCTGCACAAAAACGCCTACTTTCTCAGAGTTTCTTGCTTTACGGGAAGCTGACAGTAGACCCGGCTGGCGGTTGCTTGGAGTCAGAATCGCGAGGTACGTGGAAAAGAAAACACGAAGCGAAGGCAATTTCCTTCTGTCTTTTTTTTTCTTATAATTGCACGTTAAATAAAGTCTCAGGAATGCGTTAAATCACGTGTGTCAGGTCACTTTTTCTCCCTTGAGCTCACTAATTAAAATAAATTAAAAATTACTGCATGTCACACGGTATAACAGCATTTATTTACTATCGAAATTAGTGAACTCTAAATCGACCTTCAACTTGGGTATTTGTCTGTGTTTGTACACATTTTATGTTCTATGTAAATCTCTCAGCGCACCTGCTACTATATGAGTGCGGTGCTCGTTAAATACAGTGTGCCCCAGCTAATGCGGGCCAAGCTACTTTTTTTAAAAAACGTCTACTAGATACGAAAATGGGGCAAACGGTGTTGTTAGCAGTCGCCTTGCGTGAACCAAAAAGGTTTTTGCTGTTATTGATTATATCGCTAATTCATTTACCTAGATTAATAAATACTTGTATAATTGCACAACCTCGAATGTCAAATTGTGCGCCGTATTCGAAAACATTGCATTCAACACTTCCCAGCTCCCTACATTTTTTCCTAGTTATTTTTTACGCGTTTCAAAGTTGTGCACAAAAACGCGAACAAGCATGCGAATTGAGCGTGCGCCCAACACTGTCTCGCGTGCAGTGATGCCATTTTAGCGAATTTGTCGCTAGATTTAGCGACTTTTCTGTCTGTTTAGTAACACTTCTTTCTATTTAGTGGCCGGAGCCTTTTTTTTTTTTTAACGACATGACAGAACAAGTGGCGAGTTTTTAGCGACTTCAAAGTTACTAAATTTGATTCAAAAATGGCTTTCTAGGATGCACATTATTATTCAAAAACTACAAGTAAGCGGCATAAATTTCCGAAGACTTACCATGGTGGGCTAGTTGATTAGTCATGATGGAACATGGCAGCGCACTTCGAAACAAGGACGTAACACAGATGTACAATATACAGCGCTCGTCATTGTTCATTCTGTATTGCGTCCTTGCTTCGAAGTGCGCTGCAATATTCCATAATGATATGCCTATATGGCGTGTGGGCTCTGTGACCATGATGAAGCAACGGTTGTCTTTAATGCGCGTTTTCTTCTTTCATAGTTTTTTTTTTTTTTTTTTTACAAACCTGATTTGAATGGGTCTTAACGCTGCGGGTTCTGCTGTTTCACTAAATATGTTCAATTGGTGAATGTTCGCAAACCGTAGCAGTAAATTAACATACCAAAATGAATCGCAATTACGTTTATATGGTGAGATTTAGAACGCAGCAGATGCATAATCAGATCGACTGCAGAAAGGCGTACATATCGGAGCGGCTGGGCTCGTTCTCGCGAATATGAACGCAACCATTCCGTTTCTCGCGATTTTCGGACAAATCAATATTGCACGAAGCTTTCAGATGGATCAAGGAGCAGAAGCGTATAGTATTTGACCTACCGCGGTCGGTCTGGAGCGCGCGTCTGCAGCGTCTGGTATACCAGACGCGCGCTCCAGACCGGCCATGGACCTACATAAAGATCACGCCATTGTGATCGCCGTAATAACATACGATCAAGCACGTGTTGACAAATTTTGTTTTCCTTTCATTAGCGCAAAGAACTACAAGATTTACAGAAATAATGTGGTTAAGTGCCTTGATTTTTGTGCTGTTAAAATCACGTTACTCGTGTTTTTTTTTTTTTTTTTTAATCGCACTAGCTTTGTAACCTTACAATCTGAAGGTAAACGCAATATTTCAGCTTGACTCATCCGTTGTTCTATAAATATATTTTATAAATGAAAAGCCCTATGCAACCTGCAGATAATTTTAATGTTTATTCCTCGCCAGCACGGACGCTAGAGCAACATGAAATGCTTCGGTAGATGATTTACGCCTTGTTAGCTTATGTCGTTGTGTTCGAAAATGCCTACGTTATTTAAAATTCACTCAACAGTTTTAGCGACAATTTTAGCGACTATGAGGTAAAAGTTAAGGAAAATTTAACGAATTTACGACTCGGCTTAACGACACATGCCAAAAGTAATTATGCAGCAACTCCACTGGAGTTGTCCAAGTATACATACGCGTAAGCAGTTTGCCACTTGCTCATCTCCATGCAGCCCGGTGTCATTATCAATCTTAGCAAACTTGATCCGACCAGTATAAACTCATATTAGCCCTTATCGGTCGTTATCAACCTTATCGGTTGTCATCAACGTTATCGGACTCGACACGACACTTATCAACTCTTATCGGTCGTTATCAACCTTATCGAAATCGATCCGATCCTTATCAACCTTATCGGATTTGATCCAACCCTTATTAACTCTTGTGGGTTCTTATCAACCTTGTCAGAATTGATCCGACCATTATAAGGCCTTATCGCTCTTTAACACCTCATCCATGCCCGTCGAACCATTTTCAACCTTGATGAGACCCATCTAACCCCTCATCACTCCTTATCATCCTTGTCAACTCATTGACTGATTATCTGTCTGTGTTGAGCGACGCGAAGCGCATGAGTCCTCAGAGATCGGTGGCATTTCTGTCTGTGAAGGAGTGCCCAACGGAAGGCGCATCCCGCGACCACCGATACGCATCGGGGATGTGGCGTGTTTGGTATTAAATTTTGGCAAATCCGGAATTTTCCTGTTCTCTACAAGGCTCTAAGTCGGCTCTACATGTGACGAGGTGGTGGTGTAGCTGTTGGCTGCCGCTCCAAGCAAGCAGCTGCATGACGCTATAATCTATATCAGTGCGCGCCGGCTTAGAGCGGCGATAAGGAGTACGAATAAAGAGAAGACCCATAAAATCATTATTATTGATTGCTGCTTTTACACCACCATTATTGTCACTTTTACATTGCCATCAGGTCAGCCATTTCACAGTCAAACGACTTTTTAACGAAGTGCTCGGGACCTTCAAAATCCTTCACTCTACGGGTCACTTCGTTGCAAATATCGCGCATCGTACTGATCCCAATATAGCAGACTAAGCCTGTATGTTCCGCGACGAAACACGGGAGCGACGCAAGGTAAAGGTGCACATCGTAAAATCCCTCTATCGCCTCCCCTGCCCTCAAAATTATTGGTTCGTTTACAGGCTCTTCATCACTGTTGCTTTCGTTGACATTCGTAGCTTTTCCGCTATAGGTGGACTTGAAGACGTGGTCGGTAGACAATTACTATTACATCATCGCGTGCTCATCAACTACGACGTATTTGTCAGTCAGCCATTGCACTTGCTGCAGTGTTAATAGCAGCGTACGAATTGAATTATTTCTGGAGCAGTGCAGCAGAACTGTACCACTCGCTGACTTCGGCACGCTCGTCAAGTGCGTCGCTATAGCGCTGCCATTAGCGCTACAGCAGAGCGTCGCTCAGTCGCGTCTGCAGAGGGCAGCGGCGGTACCGGTACGTGGCGTTAGTTGTAAAGCAACAAATCAGCTGTTGGGGACGCCTAAATTCATTAGTTGTACAGGCAAACTTGTTGTGCTGGTCTTCGTTGTAGAGGCATTCACGACACATATGAAAGATACGAATTCGGCCAGGACATAATCCTTCGTTATACAGGTCGCTTCGTTGTAGAGGCGTTCGACTTAGTAGTGTTAATTCTTTGAAAGCACTTTTCAGAGCGGTGCTGTCGCGCGCGCGAGGTGTGCGGGCCCACGTTCACTTCGCATTTTCGTTCGCATTTTGCGGCACAACTTTGAATCGCGGAAGAAATTACTAAGGAAAACGGTAGCGAGCTAGAAACTTCAAAATTATGTTTGCAAATGTGACACACAATTTCACATTCGAGCATGCGGAATAATGCGGAAGTATTTAATAATTTAGATCATTAAATGGGACTGATAAGCAGGTGAATGATAATAGAAAAAAGAATTATCCAGTTTTGAGCAAGGCGACTACTAACAAACTACTGCTGCATGGTGTCAATCTCGTGTCTCGTATCCCCCCCCCCCCTTTTTTTTTTAAATAGTTTGGCTCCCGTTAGCTGCTACACCCTGCATGTATAATGATGTCCGCAACGGCAAAGTCTCCGGTTCTTGGAGCACGTTACGTTACCGCGAGCAACATATGGCCTGCCAAAATGCAAAAGGTTGCTCGTAAACGAAATGAGCCACTCCGAAATAGCGTCGTAGTTAAGAAATGGTGATGTGACTTTCCAAAACTTTCTTTTCGGAATACTAACGTGGTTTCCACTTCTATCCTCAACATCTTGCACACAGTTATTAATGGTTTTACAATCTCGCTTAGGAATCTGGTCGGATTTATTCAGCGCTACATAGAAGGGGAGCCATTTTGAGTGCAAGTAGTAATCTTCCCGTGCTGGAGCGCAATTCCAAGTCCCCACATCATCATTCCTGGTGTTGCTCTCGGGAACCATTTCTTCCTTTTGTCCACCGTAAAACATAATAAAATATAATAACCCTAATAAAAGGTAAATACGTGTATCAGTATCCCACAGCTGCTGACTTTAAGCAAACTGGAATGCCCACTGCGGCACAGAGAGTATGCTGGAACTACCCAGCATTCTCAGGTTCGGGAAGTACTGGGAGTTCAAAGTTGTAAGCTCTCGAAGATTTGGTAGTGAGAGCTCCAGCACAAGTCACATTAATGCAGCTGAAGTACTTTGACAGGAGGGCGCGCTCAGCGCGTGTAGATTTTACAAGGTTAAAATTAAGTCGTCAGCATTTTTCAACACCCGAAAAACAAACTACAACGGTGACGCTGCGGGGTCCAAGTAAAAAGCCGCTTCAAGGCTTGACAAATGTTCCCATCTTGTTGACAATGCAGCGGCAGAAATGTGCGAAACAAAGTGACTTGCACGCCTAACACCATACAGCGACAGTGTATCGCGTGCGCATACTATAAAATGCGTGCCAGCAAAAAAAAAAAAAAAAAAAGGAACATTCCTGAAAGAAAATATTGTGACGGGGGAAGACGCAGACGACAAGCTATATATATATATATATATATATATATATATATATATATATACAAGTATATTTGCAAGTGAATGCGCCGCGTTTGTCTAAAAAGCAACAGCCCGCGCTAGCCTCCAATCGTCGTCGTCGTCGTCGTCTTCACAACACTGGCCTCTTCGTCCTCGAAACTACTAGACCGCAGCAATGCAGTACACCACTTCACTGTGTTACAGAGTTCAGGAAGTAAGTATCGCATCATTTGGCGATCACAAGTACGAGTGTAAGGAGTCTTACAAATATGTTTACGACGTCTACTGTATCGGCATGTGTAAGTAGTTCAGTCCAGCAATTGTTTTAGGAAGAATATTCTTTAACGCTAAGGCGATAGCGTTTTAATCAAGGTGAGTCAGAAAAGTCGAGCGCTGCTCATAAATTAAAGTAATCCAAAATCTGGTTATTGTGATAGGCAAGTGAAATTACCCGCACACATTTCCTCTATTTTTTTATTCCATATATTATAGATAAGTACAGTCTGTTCTAGTACCCGTCATGAGATAACAATATGTTAATGCGTACAATAGCGTAGAATTGTACGACAGGAGTTTTTATGTTCTGGTCAGAGAAATCACATGCACGATTAGAGGCCGACGACCTGAGAGAGTTCAGCATGAACCGTAGAGTTTCATAACTAAACACGAAAGGGAGAAATGGACTTTGTGTGGACTTAGTTTTTTAGACTTTTATTAATAATAAATGGTTTATGTTCCATGTGTTCAAGGGTGCAAATACATTCCTTGCTTTACCCATGAATTGTTTCAGTCTTGAATGAAAGGCTAATGTCGTCGGAGCGGACGATAAAACTTGCATGTTTTTTCCTAACGTTCCAAAATAATGTAAGTTATGAAGATCCCAGGATAATGCCGCGGCATGCCATGTGGTGGTGATTCAAGACTGGATCTGCGGTGTTCTTTTTATTTATTTAAGGTAAGTTTGTAAACGTAAGTGAAAGTAAGTGAAGTATTGAAGGTAAGTGAGTGCCCGATTATTAACCGATGACCATAATGTTACAGCTTTCTTTTTGTTTTTTGGTAGCGTCGCGCAGTTATTTAGTATAGTTACTGCAATAACCACTTTTTGTGCGTACTATAGATAAGTAGAGCCTAATAGCGTCATGTTCAGCTGAAAACGACCTTATCTGTTTACATGACAAATCTAGTCCCGCGGTTTCCCCGATTTTTCTTATTTGTTTATGTTACAATTTTTTTTACGATTTCGAAATCCCGGGCAGAATTGCAATCAGTCCATAATTGTTGTCTTTTTTCGCCAGCTTTGACAATAATACAAACTTTACTCATCTTGAGGTGGCGAGGGAATGTGCCTGATGAAAAAATGACGTTTGTAGCCTGTCCTAGAACACGGGCTACGATATCGATAACTTGCTTAATTGGCCAAATTTTCAAGCAATCCACGTCAGAACAGTAACTGCGTTTAAGATACAAATTCTGGTACGATTTTTTATGCCGTTACCGTAAACAAAAGTGTAGTTTGAATCCTTTTGCGGAGCTATAAAGTTGGTTCACGTGAACGCCATCTCAACGTCGGTAACGAAATCATAAAAAATGCGCTCTGCTAGATCTTCATTTGCATAAGATTGTTATTGTTCGTGGTTACCTGCTTAGGTACAAGTTTTTGTCTTGTCATCGATTGTTCTCTGCTTTTTAAATGCTTCGTTATCCTTTCTCGTCCCTGTATTTGCAAGGCGTACATAGAGGGCATCCTTCAGGGTAGTCAGTCAGTTTCAACCACGCCTACAGCTCCGGATTTTAAAATCCGCCATGAGGAGATTAGCAAGCAAAAAGTATAAGATAATCAACAGGAGACTGCAGGATTGGTGGAGAAGGATGGTAATATTTTAGGGCTTCAAAGAAATTTAAGTCCCCCAAATTTCACTTTATGGCAAGGTGACACCTCTCCCCACCCCGATATACAAAGGGGCAGTCTGCTAGGATAGTATAGGAATAAACTTTATTTGTCCAGCGGTTAAGGCTGTTGGTGCCCGGGGCTAGGCTGCCAGGGGTCCATCGCCGGAGAAAAATCTTTCGAGATCCTCGGCAATGGCCCTGGCCCGCTGGACGGCCCACTCCTGGTCCTCGGGTGCCTCGCTGAGGAGGGCGGCTTGCCATCTCTCAGCGAGGCGCCCCGCTTCAGAAGGTCCTGCTGTTATCTTCCCCCTTCCTCTTGTTCCTTCTTTTTCAGGGCGTTGACATTCCCACAGTAGTCTGCTAAATCTATCTAAATTTCCTGCGGTGATAATTTTTTTTGTGCCTCGTGTGGCCGCTATAATTTTGCATCTTCCCGGGTGATTTCCCGATAACTGGTTAAAAAATGGCTTGTGCATGCTTTCACTTGTGTCCTGGAAAGTGGTTGAAATCGGCCTTACATGCATACGTAAACTTCTCAAGTTTGTCGCGGCTTAAAACTAAATAGGTACGCAAGTGGTCTCTTATGTGCGGTATTCGAGCATGCGGGTTCACTTGTAGTATTTATGAGTATAACTTGCAGTGTCAGATTAAATGCGCGTGGATTGCTCTATATGAAATAAGCAAAGCGTTAGTTTATAAGATGTCACAATGTCCTCTATGTTGCGTGGCTATCAGCTAAAAAATACTAAAGACTAGATCTCCACCGATGATAATATATTAGTTTGCAGTGAGTTCGTGTCCCAAAAAAGAAGAAAGGCGGAAACGTTTTGCCCCTACGAGTATGCGAATGTGCGCCAATGCATATATCCCGAAAAACCCAGATTGTTCCGGTAATACTGATACGTGGAATTCCAGTATAGGCAAAGGTTGCACAAGGTGGAGGCCATTGTATATAGGTGCACGTTAAAGAACACCAGATGGTCCAAATTAGTTCTAGCACGTAAAACACCACATTTTTTTTTTAACATGGAGGCCAGCACAATAAGGACCAAGGCATGTCGTCGTCTTCAGTCCGGTGGCCGTTAACTTCTTCATCGAGTGTCACGTGTAGCAATGTTTATGCAAAGCGTTACCAGATGGACCAACGTATTTTTTTTAATTTTTTAATTTATACAATACTGCAGACCTTGCACAGGTCCAAGCAGGGTGTGTACATAAGCATTTGAATAAACACAAGAAAAAGAAAAAGAGCACATGTCAATCAGTAGTAGGTACAATTGGGGACGGCATCAAGTTCCAGTCATTAATAGTTCGTGGAAAAAAGGAATATTTGAACACCTCAGTTCGTGCAAAATATGGATTTAAAGTGGTGGTGCCGGGTGTGTCTAGTTGTTAAAGGTTTAATATATATTGATGGCTCAATAATTAATTTATTGCTAATAAGTGCCGCAAGAAAGTCAAGGCGCAATTTTTTTTCTTCGTAACGCTAGTAACTGTATATCATTTGTTAGCATAAGTTCCGTGGGAGAATCAAACTGCGAAAATTTGGAAAAAGTAAATCGAACTGCTTTTCTCTGTATTCTTTCGAGTTTGTTAATGTTTACTTCAGTATAGGGATCCCAGACGACACATGCATACTCAAGTATGGGCCGAATAAAGGATATGTAGCACAAAAGTTTTACACAAGCCGGGGCGTTTCTTAATTTGTGTCGGAGTAGACATAGTTTACGAAAGGCTGATGCACATACGTTGTCAATATGAATGTTCCATGACAAATTGTTAGTAATGGTGACTCCCAAGTATTTGTAGTTAGTAACCTCTTGTAGGACTGACGAACCTAGTTTATAAGTGTGCTTTAGGGGGTTCTTTCTGCGTGTAATTCGTAAGATGACACTTTTTTCCGTATTCAGGAGCATTCCCCACATGTTGCAAGAATCTGAAATGTTCTTTAAGTTGTTGTTAAGTTGAAGGTGATTGTTATGGGAAGTTATATCTCTGAACAAAACACAATCGTCAGCAAATAGTCTGATGTTAATGCTGGAGTCAACTGCATTTACAAGATCATTAATGTACAAAAGGAAAAATAACGGTCCGAGTTCACTACCTTGCGGTACTCCCGATGTCACCGGTAGACAGCCCGACTGTTGCCCATCGATCACAACATACTGTTTACGATTTCTCAAGTTATCGGTAATCCAATGTATAAAGATCGGTGGAAGCATTGTATTTCTTTATTTTGTTACGAGTAAATCATGAGGTACACGGTCGAATGCTTTGCTAAAATCTAGAAGAATCATGTCTACTTGCCCGTTAGTGTCAAGAGCAGAGGCTAGTGAGTGAATCACCGTAATTAGCTGGCTTACTGTTGAGCATCCTTTTCTGAAACCATGTTGGTGAGGCGTTAAAGTTGAGTTTCTCTCGAGAAACTGATTAATTTGTTTAGCAATAATATGTTCAATTAATTTACAACAGGACGATATTATGGAAATAGGACGATAATTTTGTACCAGAAGACGGTCTCCTTTCTTAAATACAGGAACGATTCGGGCTGTCTTCCAGTCATCGGGTAATTTACCAGTTGCCAGCGACGTACTGAATAATATAACAAGAAATTTCGCGAAAGTTTCAGCATATCGCTTGAGAAAAGTGTTAGGAATATTATCACAACCAGACGACTTTTTGACATTCAGATTTAACAAAAGCGATAATACACCTGGATAGGAAATAAATGATACGTCATATGTTGAAGCAGAAGTCGTGGATTGGCACATGATAGCTTGTGAGAACACACTATGAAAATATGTGTTAAAATGTTGCGCAATTTTTCTTGAGCCTGAAATCATCTGATCATTAAATTTAAGCTGTGTGACAGGTTTCTTTTGCTCACTTATGAAAGTCTAGAACTTTGTTGGGTCATGTTTTATGAAGTTTGGCAATAACGTTTGAAAATAATTATTTTGCAATGCTCGTAGAGCATGCGCTACCTGCTCGCGCAGTGCAATCACTGAAGGTGACTGCGCATGTCGCCTTTTTAATCGCTTAAGCTTGCGTTTCAGTTGAATGAGGTTACGCGTCATCCAGGGCGTCTGCTTATGAATTCTTTTTCGTTTATTCGGCACAAATGTATCTAAACAACGAAGGCACATATCTCTAAATTGACACCAAAGAACATCGACATCATTGTCATTGAAATCAAACAGGCAACTATCCATGTATTCTAAAATGCTTGCGTCATCAGCACGAGAATAATCCTTAACTAAGGAGTATGATTTCGTTTGCTTACTGTGAGAGTTAAGCGACAAGGAAACACTAACAAGATGACGGTCTGACAGTCCCTTCTCTACAGAGACCGTAAAATTAGAAAACATTCTCGGAAGAAAGAATAAATCTAAAACCGATTTACATGCTCCCTGTTCTCGGGTTGGCTCACGAACAACTTGCACTAGGTTGTGTGCTAGCATGATGTTAGAAACAACGTTAACGTGTCTGTTATAACTTTCAAGGGCCTGTAGTCCGTCCCAGTCAACACCGGGTAGGTTAAGATCACCAATGATTAAGATTTTAGATTTCAAATATTGCGACATATGATCTAATTTTCTGAAGTAATCTGGAGCTAGATCAGGGGGTCTGTATAACGCGTACAAGATAAATTGATGACCCCAGCATGATAGCTTGATATATAAGCCTTCAATATCAGTAATATCGCCCAATACGGAAGATTCAACGTTGTTTTTAATAAGTACAGCAACACCTCCTCCTCTTGAAGCTCTATCTTTACGATATACTTTGTACTCAACAGGGAAAATGTCTTCATCTATCTTATCACGGAGCCACGTCTTGGTAATAACTGTGATATGTGGATCCATGTTGAACTAAAGCAATTTCCAACGAATCAATTTTATTGCGTATACTACGTGCGTTTATGTTGATCATGCGCAGCTGCCTATTTGATACCGAGCATCCCTGTGATGCTTGAGATTGGCTACGTTGATTTCCTGTTTGCGACCCTTTACCTTGTTTTGCCGTTTTCACACGTTTACCACTAGTCTCGTCCCACAAGAAGATTTCACCATCCACTTTAAGCCTATCATGGAGCAAAGTTACCTTTTTTGCCCTGAGCTTTTTCATCCTTAGCACTTTCCCAGAGTAGCTTTCGTTTTTTTAACGTAGCCTGCAAATAATCATTCTGAATAAATATATAAGATCCCTTCAGTTTCCTTACATTACTGAATGTTTCCTTTTTTTCATTGAAATCTTGCAGATAAACAATTACAGGTCGTTTACCGCGCTGCCTACCGAGTCTATGAATGCGTCCTATCGACCCGCAGCTCACGCTCAGTGTATCTTTAAAAATGCCAGAAACAACTTTTTCCTTCAGATCAGCTTCTGTTTCCTCAGGACTTTCAGGCAATCCGTGTATAATTAGGTTTGTCTATTTTTGTCTTCTGGGTCAGTGAGTTTCATTGCTTGAAACTTTACGACATGTTCAAATGTCTTAAGAGCGGTCTGAACCCGCTCATCTTGACTAGCAGGCGATGAAATTAACGTACTCCTAATCTCAATCATGAAGGTCATTAATCAGTTTTACGTTGTTAGTGACCAAAGCTTTAATTTCTGTTAATTCTTTAGTGATGGCCCTTGGCCTTCCAGCAATTCCTCGAACATTTCCTTTTGCGTAGAGCCTGGATTCTATTCTACGTCACCACAAATTAGCAGTTTACAGACAAGAACACAGTCGTACATGATACCAAGGCACTGTTAAGGGCACGGCAGAACCACAATACCACGAACATCACTACGGATTGAAACGGTAGAAACCGTAAAAGCACCAACCTGTGCAATGCAAAACAGATGCGTGGTCAGCCACATGCCCCTGTTGGTTCCGCCGTACCCACAAAAGACGAAGTTGTGCGTCTTCCTGTATATATATTGCAGCTTGCCGATGACGTCACGCCATTGTAGCCGGTTGGGGGCGCCATGAGCACGGTGTCGGCAGAGGATGAGTAGGCTGATAAGTGTTCCACTGCGGTGAAAAACTGCAAGCCATCGACGTCGAATCGCCGCTGGCCACATGCTTGCACGCCGTGGTTTGTTGATTCAGAGAAGCCAAGCAAAACGACATGTGCACTGCAAAACAGATGCGTGGTCAGCCACATGCCACTGTTGGTTCCGCCGTGGTGATTTGTGTTAGGCGAGAAATTGTGTGTGTGACTACAGCAGCCAGACGATGACGGTAATGGAATGACAACTGATTTTTTGTACTGGCCGGCGAAGAAACAGTACAACTTGTTTCGCTACAGCCACGGCCGATCTCGAAAGCGGTATACAATGTCGCGCAGTACCTACGTAGCATTGGCTGCTGCGAGGAAATTACTGGGGAAACGTCGGCCGATCCAGAAGGCGAGTCTGAAAGCTCTAGCTGACGCGAGGGAAGTGTGGAAGAAACTGGCCCGATCTCGCAGATCTGTAAGTAACTTGTTACTATGCGAAATGCAGCGGTAACTCTGTGGCCGAGTGGAAACGGACGCGCGCGCAACTGCTTTCACTCGTGCTATGCCACGTAACGATCGCGCAAGTCGCCTGAAAGAGCCAGTTGGCGTTGGCCCGAAAGTACGCTTAGTGACTGCCGGCTTTAGGCACTCTTGTTTGTTATCTCTATTACGCTGTCTTCATTGGACAGATATTTTTTTTATAAGTGTACAACCTAGTGTTTGGCTGAAATCCAGTAGTAATGATCTTGTTTAGGCAAGTTGGTGCATTCTGGAACACATAACGAGGCAGTCAGAAAGAACACGGACGAAGAAAGGTATGTACACAGAACGGGCGCAAACTTCCAACATCCGTTAATTCCGTAATCCAGTAATGAAGACGAAAAAAAAAAAAGATGAAAAAAAAATTGGAAAGGAGAGATCGTGGCCTACTCGTTAGAGCATTGCGCTGCAAGAGCAAGGTTCGATCCCACTATCGGACTGATTTTTTTTTCAGAGACTGGAAACGATGCGTGACAGGAAATGCTTCGCACTAAAAGGTGGTTTCAAGCGTTGTTCTTTTCTGCATCTGCGCAGAACTTGCAGTCCATGCCGTCGAGTGGGCGACCAGTTCACTAACACTAAGAGAACATGCAAAATGGGGAATGAAATTCTCGAGAGATGACAAATGACTTAGTTCACACGCAGCCAATCGAATCAAGGTCACGTCTGTATCCATGTTTTCTTTGAGGTGTTTAGAATGCTTACCACTCGTTTTTTTTTTCTTTTATTTATTTCTCTCTTCTGCGACGCGGAATGCTCGAGGCCGGCATCGTTGTCTCCGATGATTGTCCCATAACTGTGCAGCCTCCGGGATGCAGAAACCTACTTCACCATCCGTTGCTTCTCTCCTTCACGGTGCTTGTTCTTTTCTCTCTTTCTCTCTTTTTTTTGAGCTATCCCCTTCTTTCTCGCCCCGTACGTCTCACCGTAATTTAATAAAAGGAAAAAAGCCTGACTACTTCATTACGCTACCGTTGCGAAGTCATTAGGTGCATCAGCGACAGCCCGAGAAAACGGTTTTTCAAGGGTAATTAATTACTCTTGAAAAGCAATTTTGCCTTCATGGAGTCTGGCAACTGACAGTGGAATAACGTTGTATTACATTGTTACTACAGCCAAACACAACGCCCTGTATCCCAATACTTCATCTGCTTGAGGCAAAGAAAACGTTCGCAGCACTTGGGAGCGTTGTACTATATACGTATATAGCGCGGCATCTCGTGCCGTTACTACACCACATCTGATTTATGAATAGAGAATCGCTACTAATGCACGTGCTACATATAGCCATAAAAAATACACATATAGTAACCATGTACATTGCACAAACAATATAAAATGGAGAGGGGGAGGGAACTTTTTTGGAGAGGGGGGAGGGAACACTGGAAGAACCCGCTGATCCTGAAGCGCGTCGCGCAACCAAGCGAGAATCTACGCGTCGGCGGCGATACGATTCGGAATACCGTGCCTATAGCAGCACTTCCTAGCAAAACTTAGCCAAGCCCAGCAAAACCTGGGAAAACCTAGGTTGATCACCACTGTTTATTCCCGCCTTGCACCACTAGTGCAAGCTGCCCATTCGCAGGAAGGTATATAGGAACTACGGGATAAAGAAAAAAAAAAAACAACTGCACCGAAACAGGCCCAAAACGTCAACGCTGGATAAAGTGAGCTGTCTACACAATCGGATTGCGGTAAAAGTGGTCTACAAAAAAATGTCGCAGTTTCACCCGAAAGGCGAAGCATCAATTGCGATAGCAACTTAGTAGAGCGCTATACGGAGTAAGGATAGTAGTTTTATCAGCTGTATAAACTTGGACATGCAGCAGCACCAGCAACGCGCAGAACTGTTGTCGACGCCGTCGCCGTCTTGCCCGCGTTCGCACCGAACGCGCGCGGCGTTGGTAACTGTTGCCAGGGCCTCTGGGGGCGGCTCGGAGGTTTTCGACGAGATCAGAACGGGACACTCGTCGAGCAGCGTCGGAAGTCTTTACCACCTTCTCGCCTCGCAAAGTTTTTATATAAATACGCATTTGGTGCCGCAGCTGAACGTCACCTGCCCTCCCTTCCTCCCGTCCCCCCACGGCCTTTCGCGCGACGGAAGAAGTCGCGTTTGCTCTCCATATCCTCATCATCATCATCATCAGCCTATATTTTATGTCCACTGCAGGACGAAGGCCTCTCCCTGCGATCTCCAATTACTCCTGTCTTGTGCTTGTGTATTCCAACTTGTGCCTGCGAATTTCCTAACTTCATCATTCCACCTGACTTTCTGCCGTCCTCGACTGCGTTTCCCTTCTCTTGGTATCCATTCTGTAACCCTAATGGTCCACCGGTTATCCATCCTACGCATTACATGGCCTGCCCAGCTCCATTTCTTCCGCTTAATGTCAACTAGAATATCGTCTACCCCCGTTTGTTCTCTGATCCACACCGCTCTCTTCCTGTCTCTTAACGTTACTCCTAAGATTTTTCGTTCCATCGCTCTTTGTGCGGTCCTTAACTTGTTCTCGAGCTTCTTTGTTAACCTCCAAGTTTCTGCTCCATATGTTAGCACCGGTAGAATGCAATGATTGTACACTTTTCTTTTCAACGACAGTGGTAAGCTCCCAGTCAGGATTTGGCAATGCGTGTCGTATGCACTCCAACCCAATTTTATTCTTCTGTAAATTTCTTTCTTATGATCAGGGTCCCCTGTGAGTAACTGACCTAGATAAACGTACTCCTTTACAGACTCTAGAGGCTGACTGGCGATCCTGAATTCTTGTTCCCTTGCTAGGCTATTGAACATTATCTTTGTCTTCTACATATTCATCTTCAACCCAATTCTTACACTTTCTCGATTAAGGTCCTCAATCATTTGTTGTAATTCGCCTCCATTGTTGCTCAATAGGACAATGTCATCTACAAACCGAAGGTTGCTGAGATATTCGCCGTCAATCCTCACTCCTAATCCTTCCCAGTCTAAGAGCTTGAATACTTCTTCTAAGCATGCAGTGAATAGCATTGGAGAGATTGTGTCTCCTTGCCTGACCCCTTTCTTGATAGGTAACTTTCTACTTTTCCTGTGGAGAACCAAGGTAGCTGTGGAATCGTTGTAGATATTTGCTAAGATATTCACGTATGCCTCCTGTACTCCTTGATTACGCAATGCCTCTATGACTGCTGGTATCTCTACTGAATCAAATGCTTTTTCATAATCTATGAAAGCCATATAGAGAGGTTGATTGTACTCCGCAGATTTCTCGATTACCTGATTGATGACATGGATATGGTCCATCGTAGAATATCCCTTCCTGAAGCCAGCCTGTTCTCTTGGTTGGCTGAAGTCAAGTGTTGCCCTGATTCTATTGGAAATTATCTTGGTGAATATTTTATACAATACTGAAAGCAAGCTAATGGGTCTGTAATTCTTCAATTCTTTAACGTCTCCCTTCTTATGGATAAGTATAATCCATATATGGTGATTGTAAAGGAGGAAAGAGACGCTTAATTCTGCAGCCCTTCACGGAGCACGGCGCAGAACGCGAGTTTGTTCTCCACCGTGCATTCGCTCCCCATGAAAGCGCGCGTCCCTCGGGCCCTTTCACTCGCACATACAGCGTCCGGCGCGCGGCGACGATTTCATCGCCGCTGACGTAATACGGAACCTCACGACGACGGCGACGCCGACGGCAGAAATCCTCTTTGAGTGTCCATGTAATTGCTATCGCAATAAAATTTAGTTCGAAACTACAACGGAAAAAGTTGGTACCTCGTAATTTGACAGCGTACTTGAAGGACCGAATGCTAAAAGTAGGATCTGTTTATTTCCAAACCTTCCGACTTAAATTTCGTTCGATTATTTCCATTTATTAACACGTGCCAACAAGATTTGTCGCCTTCGGACTATCACGTGCTCTGTAAACAAACGAAGGCATTTAGGCCTTTCGTGTCCTTTCTTTCCCTCCTATACAGCGTGGTTATTCTTCGCATCGTAGCCAGATATGGGCAAATGCCCTCAATTTTTAGTTTTCCTTCCTCACCATGAACACGCTAGCGTCGTCCTCACCTCACGCTCACCTTGTTAAATTTACCCGACCTCACTCCCCCCTTCCCCTCTCCCTTTTTTAATTTTATTTTATTCTTTTTTTTATCCACCTATGAACCGGCTGCAGTCATCGCTTAGCCGGGGTTGCTTATGAGGTAGGGCAACTTGGCAATGTTGCCGTCTTAACACTAGTTGCTCACTCTCGTATTTTTGCGATAAAGCTGCTGCGTTTCACTGATACTTGTCTTATAAACGAGGCAGGAAGTGTGCAACCGCGAACAATCACAGAAAAAAAAACTGAAAGAAAGAAATCCGCATACTTGTACGGTTAAACAATAATAAGGGCGTAAATTATATCGTAGGTAAATTAACTCAGGGTCAATTTGGCGCTTGACAAACCAGGGTGTCGAACCGGAAAAAAACGGTTCGGATTCGGCTTCAATGCGTTCCGATTTCATTTTGGTTCCGTTTCACTTCGGTAAAATGCAATATAACAGCGGTTCGCGAACCGTTTCGCAACACTTGTTCGGGGCACTCCACTTTATACTCCCTCTTGGCGTCACGTGCACGGTGCGACCGACTTGCTCACATGCGTGCTTTGTCAGGAGGAGGCAGAGATGGACTCCCTGGAATATGGGATAGAGCAATTGGCTCGTAAGCGAAAGAGGATGCTGCCTGAATGCTGCGTATAAAAAAAAAACTGTCAGACGATTACAATACTCCCTAATGCAAAATTTGAGCGCAGCTGTATACGTGTTTTCATTTCACGATATAGTGAGGCAAATAATTTGAGACCGAAATCACCGCACCGACTGGCAGTGGGCCATTGTCGTGAGCGCTTTCGCGGAGGGAGAGGCAGTAAGGGAACGTTGGCATGATGAGCGGCATCGGGGCCAGCTGTGGAAGACGACGACGACGTACGCGCGAGCTGGGGTACGAGCGCGTTCGCGCGGTTACGCCGAGGGACGCCGATGCTCAACCCAGGAACGGGCTCCTAAGAGCTACGCTCTAAAACATCAAGTAACATGATTCCTAACCTAACTACGATTTACAGAGCAGTGCTGAATATCCGGTTCACTCCATCGTTATCTAAGAAAATCGCTGGACACTGAGCATTTGGAAGGCCCGGTAACTCCGCAGAAGCAACAGGAGTACCACTGATTATACAGATTGACGCAAGTATAGATTCGCCGCATGATCAGTGAACGACCAATGCAGTGACATCACATTTGTTACCACTCGCGCTGAACTCCAGGCATCAGCGCATCTACACTAAAGGAACAGCGCCCACGCTATAGCAGCATGCACTTACAGAGAAACAAAGGAGGGGAAGGGCCTCGGCGCAACACCTCCTAGATATAACGGTGACGTCATCACCGTAGTCTGACGCTTCTTTCAGTTGGCGATATTCCGCTGCGGTTTTCTTTGAGCCATCTATGTTTGAGCCGCGAGCGATGATGCTCCTTTTTGCCGGCTGTTCCTTTTTCTCTTCTACGTGCACAGTCATGACGTCTCCTTGGCGATGAGCCCCGTTGGACAGACTAGACTAATACTCAGGACTAGCTGCAAATCTAACGAATCATGGTCCGCATGTACCACAAAGCGCAAAATAATATAAAAGCTTTAGTTTCCATTATCGGTCAACGACAATTAAAGGCAGGCTTTTGCAGCGATTTCTCTCAAAGAAACACGGCTTGCAACACATGGCATGACATATGTTGGAGTCATTTATGAACACTTATTTTGTTTGCGCGAATTGCACTGCAATGAAATAGTACAGATTTACGTCGTGGGTACACGAATGACTAATGACTAAAGTGGTGTATACAGCAGTTTTCAACATTCGGTTTATTCACCATAATAAAGCCTAGCGTTCGTTGTTCTACGAGAAAAGAAATGTAAATACATTCAGCTAAACTCAAACAACTACGCATACCTTTCAAGCCGTAATACCGCTTTCGATGCTCGAAAAAGCAATGCATAGTTTATGTAGTGTCTTTTTAAACGCTGCAGTCAGGTACTGGAGGTGAAGCAAGAACTAACGCCGGTATATATATATATATATATATATATATATATATATATATATATATATATATATATTAGTAAGTACTTGGTGTTTTACCTATTGAATAGCTAGAAATAACTTCATCTACGTCTGTAGTGCTCATCACTTTGTGGTCTTTCCACGGTATTACCCGTAAGAACGTGTGACGGCGGCTATCTTCCTTCAGGGAGGAGAACACGTTTACAGCCTCCTGCATTTTTAGCTATATCACGCGACTCCTAACATATTTATTAAGTTCATTTTAGTCGTCGCGTCGACCTGAAAGTGTGCATGCCTCGTTGTGGAGTCCCGATTTCGTACGAATCTTTCATTACCCAAAAACAACTTATGCTTGACACAAGTTTTGCCTTTGGTTCTGCGACTTATTTGTTTATAGTGGCGCGCGCTGTTCATAGAGTACGCCGGGTCCGTCAAAGGCCAATTTTGTGCCTTCTTCGGTGTTGCTGATGGGGAGAACGCAAGGAATGGCACGAAAAAGCAACTTTTATGGCAAGCGTTACAATTCAAGCGTGCTAAGCTACCTAGCGCTAGGGGTCACTCCTGGACATTTGTGTAATTCCATGCGGCAGGCAAAAAAAAAAAAAGGCACTTCAAATTTAAAGCCGAAGCAAAACTGCAATGACATTATCCCGTTCACAGAGAGAAAACTGACAGTAATGTTCAATACGAAAAAGATTGTAATCCTGGGATGTCTTGATATATCAAGCATTTTGACAGCACTTTATTTCCATTTTTCTCAATTAGTGAGGTTAGAAGAGCAGGTGAGGCTTATACAGTGCTGACTAACGGCCACGTCCTCTGCTACAGAGGTCTTCCAGATAAGAGAGAATACGGGGTAAGATTTCTAATCCATAAGGACATAGCGGGCAACATTGATAAATTCTATAGCATTAATGAGAGGGTAGCAGTCGTCGTAATAAAGCTGAATAGGGGGTATATAATGAAGGTAGTACAAGCCTACGCCCCAACCTCCAGTCACGATGATGAAGAAATAGAACAGTTTTATAAGATGTTGAATTAGCGATGAGAAAGGTGCAAACTCAGTATACTGTAGTGATGGGCGACTTCAATGCCAAAGTGGGGAAAAAGCATGTTGGTGAGCAAGAAATTGGCAACTACGGCATCGATTCTAGGAATGCAAGAGGAGAGATGTTAGTAGAATACGCGGAAAGAAATAGGCTCCGAATAATAAATACTTTCTTCGAGAAGCGTAGCAACAGGAAGTGGACCTGGCAAAGCCCTAATGGAGAAACAAGAAATGAAATAGGTTTCATACTCTCTGCCGATCCCAGCGCAGTGCAGGGTGTATAACTGTTAGGTAAGGTAAAGTGTAGTGACCATAGGTTAGTGAGGTCTAGGATTTCTCTCCACTTGAAGAGAGAAAGAGTAAAATTAGTTAAGAAGAAAAAGGACCAGCTAGATGCGGTAATGGTAAAATCATACCAATTCAGGCTGGTGCTCACAAACAAATATGCAGCTTTAGAAGAGAAAGAAGAAGATAACACAGAGGTAATGAATGAAACCCTAACCAGGCTGATCTCAGAAGAAGCAAGGCACCAGATACACCAAGGCAATCAGTAGGTAAGCTCTCCCAAGTATAAAGGATCTAATAAAGAGACCACAAAGCATGAAAGTGTCCAACTCAAGAAATCAGATAGAATTCGCTGAATTGTCAACATTGATAAACAAGAAGAAAGTAAGGGATATTCGAAACTATAACGTGGAAAATATTCAGGAAGCCGTAAAAATGGACGCAGCATGAAATCAGTGAGAAGAAAACTCGGCATAGAACAAGGCAAGATGTATGCACTGAAAGATAAGCAGGGTAATATCATCAGCAATTTCAATGACATAGTAAAAGCAGCGGAACAATTTTTTACTAACCTGTACAGTACCCAGAGCAGCCAAGCTACTTTAATTCAAAGTAGTGATGAACAGGATACAGAGGCTCCTACTAGCGATGAAGTTAGAAGGGCCATGCAAGACATGACCCGGGGAAAAGCGCCTGGAGAAGGTGGATAACAGTCGACTTAATAAAAGACGGAGGAGATATCATGCTTGAAAAGCTTGCGGCCCTTAATACGCAATGCCTCACGACTTCAAGTGTGCCAGAGAACTGGAAGAATGGCAACATTATACTAATCCATAAGAAGGGAGACGTTAGAGAATTGAAAATTTATTATAAAACGCATTTGATGCAGTAGAGATACCAGCAGTCATAGACGCATTGCGTAATCAAGGAGTACAGGAAGCATACGTGAATATCTTGGATACAAAGATTCCACAGCTACATTGGTTCTCCACAAGAACAGTAGAAAATTACCTATCAAGATAAATTAGGACACTTTGTAAATTCCAAAGTGTGTTCGGCGAAAGTCTGTGTAGGAAGGAGTTCGTGACGGCGGCCCACGAGCCGTGCCGTCGTCCCTACATTTACAGAAGGGCGAAGGCGGTGAGTGGAGCGGCGGCTGCGACGACCAGAGTGGCTAGCTTTCAGAACGACACTGCGCGTACCGAGCTTGTGCCTCGAGCACGCGCTGCGCTTCTTTATTTTTCACTTCTTTGATAGCCGGCGCCAAGGCACCGGCTGAGAGCGCCGACCAAAGCATCCCGCGTTGCGGCGTCGGTGGGCGCTACACCTGTGCCCATTCGACACTACCGCCGCATGCGCATTTGCTCATTCTTCTTCTGGCCTTTGGTATCGGGGAAATCCACATTATTGGGGCGCTTCTCCGAACCGCTTGCCGTGGAATCATCACCGGGCCGCTTGGGAGCCATCCGACTAAATCGACTGCTGCAACGAGACGTCTGACGAAGGAGCGTTGCCACGCGCACCGCTGTGCCATCACGTGAATGCTGAGAGAGTGTAAGGGGGAGAGGCCACAGCTGTGGCGGCGCAACTATTTATTGCTATGCGCCGCTGTGCCATCACGTGATTGTTGACAGAGTGTGAGGGGGAGAGGCCACAGCTGGCACCGTTCCAGGGCACGGATGGACGGACGGACGCCGCGAGTATGAGCCATTAAAAGATTTCGCCTTAAAAAGGTCAGGCAAGGAGAGACAATCTCTCCCGTGCAATTCATTGCATGCCTAGAAGAAGTATTCAAGTTCTTAGATTGGTAAGGCTTAGGAGTGAGGATCAACGGCGAATATCTCAGCAACCTTCGGTTTGCAGATGACATTGTCCTGTTCAGCAACAATGGGGATAATTTACACGAAATAATTGAGGACCTTAACCGAGAAAGTGTAAGAGTGGGGTTAAAGATTAATATTGTCAAGACGGCGATTGTGCTCCTCAAATGTACGGCCAAAAATTACAACGTCATCAAGATAACATAGACAAATTTCCCACTTCAGTCCACGCAGAATAGTATCCATGAAGCGCTCAAACGTGGCTGGGGCGTTACACAAGCCAAACGGCATTACATTGAATTCAAACAGACCATCTGGGGTTACAAAGGCCGTTTTCTCCTTGTCATCCGAATGCATGGGAATTTGCCAATAACCGGACCTTAGATCCACGGAGGAGAAGTACGAGGCAGAATGCAAGCAGTCAATTACGTCATCAATCCTGGGAAGCGGGTATACATCCTTTTTGGTGATAGAGTTGAGACGTCGGTAATCCACACAGAATCTCCAAGAACCGTCTTTCTTCCTTACAAGGATCACAGGTGCAGCCCAAGGGCTGCATGACTCCTGAATGACCTTCTTCTTGAGCATTTCTTCCACCTGTTGAGCAATGATTTTGCGCTCTGCAGGTGAGACACGGTACGGTTTCTGCCGGATAGGATGAGCAGATCCCGTGTCAATCACGTGACGAGTACGTGACTCTGGCACATTAAATTGTTCCTCGCTCTGCGCAAAATCAAAGACTGCGGCATGCTTGGCCAGGACGTGGACCAAGGCTCGGCGCTTCTCTGACGGCAACGACTTGTTGACCATAGCCAGAAACTTGTCCTCTGTAGGGTGAGTGACAGCCACGTGGTCTACTGTTTCGTTGCTTAAAGCTGCGATACAACGACTGCTCGCATTTTGTTCGAAGAGGGCAAGCCGCATTCTACTGGGTAGCACGACAGGCTCACTAGAACAATTCAGCACCCATAATGAGGATCGCCCATCGGTAATAGAAATTGCGCAACGAGGCACGAGCACATTTTTCTTGACGCAGTTGAGGGGGACCGGCTCCACAAGGACATCAAACGTCCCAGCGTCTACAGCAGGGGTATCAACGGGCACTATCTTGATCGACTGGGGCGGCAAGCAAATATCGTCAGTGACGGCGAGGGTACCATGACAGCGCGGAGACCCCTCAGTAAAAGCGGATAACAAAATTTCACCAGCGCCGCAATCCACAGTGGCGCCGCACTCTCGTAGAAAGTCGATCCCCAAGATTACGTCGTGCGTGGAGCTAGCCAGAACAGCAAATTCCACCTTGAACACTCTGTGGCCTAAAGTTACACTCGCAACACACATCCCGACAGGGTACAGCGACTCCCCACTCACTGCACGGAATGTGGCACAGTTGTCCCAGCAAAACATCACTTTGGGTCCTAGCCGTGATTTAAAATTTAAACTCATAACCGAAACAGCTGCTCCAGTGTCTATCAAAGCCATCGTCGGAAGTCCGTCTACGAGGACGTGAACCTTGTTCTGCATCATCGAAACTGGTGGAGGCATGCGTGTGTGTTGTGACAAATGTTCGGCGACCTCACCTCCATCGGCCGCACCACCTAGTTTCCCGGCGGTGGGGAAGTGACACGGCGACCAGGCGATGGAGAACGGCGCCGGCGTGCAGTTGGGGGCGTCAAGCTTCGTACGGAGGCGGGCGAGTCGCTGCGGGTGTTCTGTCGGTAGTTGTTGCCCATGAACGTGTCACCACGGGAGTTCTGCTGGAAACTATTTCCGAAGTACGTGTCCCTTGTCCAGCGAGCACTACCGGGCCGATTGTTCCGTCGAGGAGACGCCGGCGGATTCTCGTAAAACCGTGGTTGTCCGCGACGGCGCTCAGGGCAGAATCGAGCCACGTGTCCACGGACACCGCACTGGAAGCACACAGGTGCCTCACGCAAATCACGAAACCTTCCACTAGGCTCTGTGTATTCGTGATGATCGTCCCACGATGACGCCATGGTACGTGGTTGGTTGAAGGCGTGCTGCGGGCCATCACGACGATGTAAGTCGTAGGTTGGTCGTTCCGGCCGGTGCTCGTGATCGAGGCGCATCGTCATGCCCCGTGGCATGAACGGACGCACACGTTGCGTCGTAAGGCAAATAGGCATCGCTGACGCGTGGTCTTGTCGCGGCGACAGCTTCACGTCGATCAAGTTCTTCGCGTACGATTTGTCGTATCGTTGACGCGAGATCGCAGGGTGGTATAGGACCGACGTCAACACTCGCAACGGTGGTGACGTTGGCGAGTCTACCAAACTTAGGTGTAATGCGCTTAGCCTTGAGAGTCTCAAACGTGCGACAATGTTTGATTACGTCGGCGACAGACTCCAAGGTGTCCTTTCCTATGAGGAAGTTGTAGACGTCCTCGGCAATCCCTTTCAGAAGATGTCCGACCTTGTCTTCTTCTTTCATGCGAGGGTCTACAGACTTGCACAATTTCAAGATTTCTTCAATGTAAATTGTGCAAGTCTCGCCTGGCACTTGAGCACGCTGCATCAAAGTCTGCTCAGAGCGCTTCTTCTTCAAAGATGGGTCCCCAAAGCAGCTCTTTACTTCATCCACGAAGTCTTCCCATGTGGCTAGAGTTTCTTCGTGGTTTTCAAACCACACGAGCGCCGTGCCTTCTAGAAACAATGGCACGTTGGTCAGCCGGGTGTCCGAATTCCAACGGTTGTATCGACTCACCCGACTGTAGTGGTTCAGCCACTCTTCAACGTCTTCTCCGACCTTTCCGGCGAAGGTCCGTGGCGCCATGTAATGTTGCCACGTTGCGCCAGACGAAGTCAGCGCGTTGTCACCGTTAGGAACCGTGTCCATTGGAAGCGGTGGTAGTCCGGCCAGGCGGCGGCTTCGGCGTATTTTCAGATGTTGCGCTTCCGTGGTCGTTCGTCCTGGACTTCTCTTCGTTACCCAGCACCTCGACCAATACTGTTACGGAGAGATGCGTTTATTAATGAAATGATGGATGCGAGAGGCCTAGGGACCGATGATGTCACAGTCCGAACTCACGTCGTCTTCCTTCACTTTCAATCGTCCTCCCGTATCGTAGCAATATGCAGAATACAAAGATAATGTGTAATTGCCTGGCAAAGGAACAAGAATTCAGGATCGCCGGTCATGACCTCTAGAATCAGCAAAGGAGTACGCTTATCTAGGTCAATTATTCACAGGGGACCCTGATCATGAGAAGGAAACTTACAGAATAATAAAACTGGGTTGGAGTGCATATGGCAGGTATCGCCAAACCTTGACTGGGAGCTTACCATTGTCATTGAAAATAAAAGTGTACAATCGTTGTATTCTACCGGTGCTAACAAATGGGGCAGAAACTTGGAGGTTAACAAAGAAGCTCAAGAACAAGTTAAATACTGCACAAAGAGCGATGGAACGAAAAATGTTAGGCTTAACGTTAAGAGACAGGAAGAGAGCGGTGTAGATCAGAGAGAAAACTGGGATAGCCGATATTCTAGTGGACACTAAGAGAAAACAAATGGAGCTGGGCAGGCCATGTAATGCGTAGGATGGATAACCGGTGGACCATTAGAATTACAGGATGGGTACCAAGAGATGGGAAGCGCCGTCGAGGACGGCAGAAAACTAGGTGGGGTGATGAAGTTAAGAAATTTGCGAGCGCAAGTTGAACTCAGCTAGCGCAAGACAGGGGTAATTGGAGGTCGCAGGGAGAGTCCTTCGTCCTGTAGTGGACATAAAAATAGGCTGATAATGATGATGATGATGAAACAATGACAGAGGGAGAGCAACAATGAATGTTCTTCTCATATTCACGCGCTCTACTACACGTTCTTTTCGTAGTGTAACAATTTTACCCGCCTTTAATTTCATTATCTGTTTCTTTTAGGCTCATTGTAACTACTGTATACTATATTCTGGGGCCGGATTCACAAAAAGGTTCTTACGCTAAAACTGTTCGCAGAAGCAGGTGTCAGCCAATCGTGGTGCAGCACTTACGATAGGAAAGCTTTGTGAATTCGACCCCAGTTTTGTGAGCGCCCTGTGCTTTGTTTCTCCGTTTTAAATCTTGTTTGGTTTGGGTGTCACTTCTTATAATGTTACCTTGAAAAACGTTTTAATGCGTGTATACATCCACCCAGTGCATAACGAGGGTAGAAGATTCGCGAGAGCCAAGTCGATCCTTAAAAAGATCAATCAGCACAAACTAGGGGCCCTCTTTGTCGATGCTGCCAGATATGACAGTGGGGATAAGTTCGCTGTCTCGGTTGTAGACGCGGAGGGCAACCTGCTTAATGCAGCTTCTGTCTATACTAAGTTTGCACATGTGGCAGAGGAAGCGGCGATCGCTGTGGCTTTTCACAGCGCAAAAGTTCCCCCTATCATCTTTTCGGACTCACACACAGCAGTTAGATCCTTCTCGGCCGCACTTGTGTCTGAACAGGCGAACAATATTGTGAACAAAGCACTTCAAAGAACTCGGGAGAGCAGCGAAGGAGGATACCACATCTCGTGGTTCCCAGCCCATATAGATGCCTCAGTTAACCCGCTCGGATGTAATCCTAACGAGCAGGCCCACCGGATAGCGCGCGATTTCACGTACCGCGCTGTCGGGGGTAGCCAGGCTCGGAACGAGGTCAACATCCACAAAGATCCATTATGTACTTTCCACGAAATTGTTTCCCATTATCGTCTCGGCAGGAGGACATTTCCACCCTTCACCCCGAATTGAACAAACCTCGATCAGGCTAGCACACTCAGACTTTTGCAAACCCGTTCGTATCCCACTCCCCGGTCCCTTAACACGATATACCCTGACCACTCACAGTCGTGCTCCAAATGTGGTCATGACTCATGCCATTTTGATCACATGCTCTAGTTGTGCCAAGCCCTTAACACCTCTCCACCCATCACGAAAGAGCAATGGGAGGAATCCCTCAAGAGCAGCAATCTTCAAATTCAATTCCAGGCTGTCCAGAGGGCCCACGACATCATGACGGGACTTGGTGTCCCGGTCCCATCGTGGGCGGAGCCACCGACTTAATCTGGGGGAGCCTTCGGCTCGCCGAGATCTCAGTTCCTCAGGACTCAAATAAAGTTCTTGTCATGTCATGTGTACATCCTCCCCGCTATAATCCTCCTAGAGCGAATATGGGACTGTGTGATAAATAAATGAAAGGCTGTTCCAGTGACTGAATCGTCCTGGTTCTTTTTTCAAGAAGGGTTAAATGTGCGTGCGAGTCACGGTGTTACGCAGGCTAATACCCAAAGTGGGCCAAGCAGCAATAATATATATATATATATATATATATATATATATATATATATATGTCACCGCAAATATACACAGGCTTCAAGCGTTGAGTTGGTACGAACAATGCTGAAAATGTGTTCCTGTAATAAAGTTTTACTGCAGTGTCTGCATATTGGTTCTTGGTTCACTAAAGTCATATTGATGGTCTAGTCGTATGCACGCCGTATATGCAACAGTTGACGCCTTGCGTCACCCTTGAATCACCTTTTAACAATAAGATTGTCGAACTTAGTGTGTCCTAGTGGTTTTCCCTCATTCCTTGGTGTGAGATATCATTTTGTTGTTGGATTCATGATCTGTCTCGTTAACGAATTTCTTGTAAGGATAAGACCATGCCGCGTGCAGCTGTGCCTTTTCTCTGTGCTCTATTATGTCTGACTAGCGGCATTTTCAAGCTTAGTAGAGTAAATAAAAAAAAGCAAATCAATGCAGCACTTACTGCATTGAACATTGATTTGGAGAGCACAATTTTTTTATGTGCTAAGAAAATGAAAACGTAAGGGTGTGTAAATGGTGTCATGCCACTCAAAAAGCTTTTAGCATTTAACGAGACTGCATCAATCAGCTGCTGAATATCGTATTTGACCGTTTTCCCCCAAAGCTCTACACAACACTGTCGCATTGCGGGAAAAGGCGAATACTGACGAAAATTATAACAACTGCATATTGATAATGGTTATTGTAACCAGAAAAAAGTATTCTGCCGACTGTTTTCTAGCGCAGCATGGGCAAGAGCAAGTGCAAGAGCAAGTGCAAGTGCAAGTGCTAAGATCCAAAGACAGAGAGGTGTTAGACTGTCATTATCCACTTTCAAAAGCACAAAGCCAATTTGTCTTGTTTGTGGTAAGGTTGTGACTGTTATTTGACCGACAAGGGGGACAGTTCTTCGGCGAGAAAACAAAGTTGTAGCCCTGGCATTGTCCGATAAATGACCATACCCTGACAGTCCATGTCTCGGCCGCACGAGAGTGGAGCCACGTGTATAACTTTCAACAAAAAAGACTACAGCGGAAAAGCTTGTAATATTCGCCTGTGCGCACTACCGTTAAATGTCGCACGTTTAATGAAAAGAAAAGAAAGATGAAGTAGCATTGAGCTTGTTGATAACCTCGGAAGGGGACTACTTCCAAGAACGCCGAACGCAGATGGCTCTACCTGCTGCAAAAATGTTTAGGTGTTTCCATCTAACGAGACAGTTACGGTATGTTAATGTATTGAGACGCTGCCCAAAACAAACAGGAAGAAAACAACAAGAGACGGGATAGAGCGCACACTACCTAATACCACCATTTTTTGGGCACTTGTACTTTGGATTCACTTCTAAAGTTACGGCTTGCGCCGAAAGAGATATCCATTTTCCCAACAAGCAATCGACCCACCGCCCGAAATTCTCTTTCTGCGTGCTGATCTGCGCCATCCAATCGAAAACCGGATTTACAACATGTCTATGCCACCGTATCCGCAGTAGCAGACACCAAACTGCTTTTTGGAAACGACAAGCTGCGCCCCATGTGCTCGAAAAAAACTATCGGCACTCACTCGCAATAAGACAGAAAGGCACCTGTATTCAAAACTTGTATGTGTATTACGCTTGGCTTGAGCGGAATAAGTAATAATAATATTAAATATAATAATAATAACAATAAAGTCAATTTCGCCCGACAGGCGAATCCCTGATTGCGACAGCAATTTATTATACAGCTGTGCAAAATAAGGTTAGTCATTTTATCAGCTGCATAAACTGCTGTAAACATTCGCTTACTAACTAAATTAACCTGCGCGTTGTCACGCGCGCACAATCACACACGAACACTTCTCACTCGATAAGCGCGGACACTCGCTGTCAAAACGATGGCGTGAGGGAGAGTGGCAGCAACAGCGAGCGAATTGTCCTTCGTGCTGCTTCTAGCTTCAACGCGAACTAATTGCGGCGAGAACACAGCGCACACGAAGGCATCAGGGGCGCTTTAACGAAAAGCTATTCTAAACTGCTCCTATTCTACTTCTGCAATCAGGCCTCCATGATTTCCCAACTTCACTTGCCTGTCACGCAACGTAAAGGAAAAAAAATATTAGCGTAGCTTGCACGAGAGGCGCAATGCTAGAGACAGCGGAGCTGATGGGCACCTAGCTTGTCCTGGCTTTTGGGCTAGGCTAAGCACTACCAAGTAATCCCCAGCATTTCCCGGAATTTATTGATCATTTATCGATTATCGATTAGCTACTGATTAGGCTATCGATTGTCTATCGATGACTGACTAAGCTTAAGTAGTCCCAACGATGCTTAGCCAGGGTCAGCTTCACTAGTTCACAGGGGTATGTGCCATTGCACTTGGACTCTTTCTGCACAACCGCCAGGATCGGCCCACAATTTCTGTTCGCACGTTACGGACTGACGTTCGGCTTAAACAGCTCCGCTGTTAAAAAAACCACGAAAGCTACGCATCTGATATGACGTGTGCGCACTAATTGTGCATGTGAGACGGAACAACAGAAAAAATATTATTTTTCAATTCTATGCCTTTTTACCATCAGCCCTCCGCAATTGGTCAAAAGTTTTCGGGCTGCGCCCACTTCACCTGTCTGTCACCTGACGTCCAAAAACCGTGAAAGAATCACTGCGTCAAAGTGGCGTGTATGCATTAAAGGTGCATTATTACGCCGATCAAAACTGAATTTTCTTCTTTATAGCCAGACACTGCCCCGTTGCGACATAAATAGAAGGTGAATACCCGCCGATCGCTCTGGCACTGGCTAGTCGGAGCTGCCGTAGAGAATGGATTTATTTGCATATAATAAAAAACTTTTTGCGTGGCATTATATGGTTGTCGAGCCCTTTGGGCACGTAAACGACATAGCTGTGTCAAATTTTCTTCGCTGAGGATTCGTTTTAGCGGCATTGTTACCTTTCCGTAGCACGCCGGCGCGATTTTCTAGCAGACACCGAAAGCTAAGTAAGAAGGAGTAGGGCAAACGCAGACGCCGGCAACACCCTCCTCATCAGGTTATCTACTTTCACTGCGCTAGCTCGGCCCCACCTTACCGCCTCAACTTCTGCGTACTCCTCGCCCTTGGTCAGACAATCAGGTAATATATGTCAAGTTAGGCAATGCTATTCCTTTTCAAAGCAAACAGTGACCTCCTATAAAATAGGAGAGCGTTCTCAAACAACGCTGCGAGTCACCGCCCGATGATTGCGTTGGCGGTTAAGTAAATTTGACAACGGTAGATTGGAACGAAAACAGACTGGAATAGTTTTACGTTATAGGGCCCCAGCCGTCGGCCCGCCGAGACTTTGTACCCAGCGCAGATCGCTTTCAAGATCAGGGCCGCGCGTCCGCACTCAGCCGCGTCATAAGCCGCTAACTGAGTGAAACGTCCCCCACCTTCCCTGCGGCCTTGTGCGCGATAGAAGACGTAGCGCTTTCTCCCCGCCTTCCTCCCTTGCGCGCGTGAGATCGAGCCACCATTCTCTGCTCACCTTCTCACGCTTCCACTTTCACCCACACCATACGGCGCGGGGCCACGATGTTATCGCACTTGTACTTTATACGGAAAATCACGTCGTCCACGATGGCGGAAATGTGCCTGGAGTGTCCATATATTTGCTATCGCAATAAAATTATGTGGATCGGACTCAATGTGGGAATAAATGTAAGTGAATATTTCTGTGCTGTTTGCTTTGAGTGACATTAGCTCGCGGTGATGTTGACGGTGAATATTTAATTTCTTCAGCATTTATATATAGTGCAATGCGAGAGTGGTGAGTTGATGTTAAACGTTACCCTGCGTGCACCACTGCTGTTTGTCCGTGTAATACACACAATAAACAGCGAGACGTGCTTGCTTGAGGCATTGTTGTGCGCCATTTGTCATAACCTTCGAGATTGAGCCACCTAGGCTTCTCGGCTAAATCTCGCACGCTTTCACTCGCACCGGCAACATACGGCATCCGGCCGTCCATGTTATCGCACTTGGACTTTACACGGAACATCGCGGCGACAGCGAAGGCAACGCGGATGAGGTCGGCGTAAATGAGCCTGGGGTGTACATATAATTGCTATCATAATAATAATTAAAAAAAAAAGGCTGTGTACGGGAAACAAGGCTGCCATAAACTCGAAGCTTGTTTCCCCACAGTACGACTGAGTTTGTGGAGAAACAAACCCATTGTATGTTTTATTCGTATTTCCAAGCGTTTTGGTGCGACAGAACTTAAAAGCCCGGAATCAGGTTTGTCGTGTGCGAACGACTGTCCGACCAGTGTCTTGTTGCGTTACGAGGACATTGCAACGGTCACCTTACGAGAGGAAATATTCCCGACAAGGCGGGGGTCCGAGAAGTATTGTCAAGCGATGACCTATTTGCGCAGCTAAGCAATCGTGTGGCTCACAGCAGGCCCTATAACAATAGACCCGGTGTAGTTCACCGGTTGCGGCTTCACTTTCTCAAACCTTCACAACCTTACCTTGGCGTATAACGTGCGAGATTTGCGTACACTTAACAGGCACGCATGATTTTAGTTATACTTCCGAATTGAAAAAAAAAATCACGCAGAAACTCCTCTGGGAGTTGTCTAAATATGCGCAAGCATTGTGCCGCTTGCTAATCGCCACGCAGCCCGGTGTCATTATCAATGTTGTGAAACTTGATTCGATCAGCATAAACCCTTATCCACCCTCATCGGTCGTTATCAACCTTATCGAAAACGATCCGACCCTTGTCAACTATTATCGGTCCTTATCAGCCTTAGCGAAGCTGTTGCAAAACCACCACTACAATTGCTGAAGGGGGCATGCAATGTTTTATTCATGGTTCGGATGCTTGTTTTTAACTTGTTATTTATTGAAACGTGTGCTGTTCTGTGTTTTGTATGGGTGATCTCAATGAATGCATGCGCTGTTCGCTTCACTTCGCTGAGCGCTTGTAGCCTCGGCCTTACGTGGTTATGAGCCATTGCATTCGTCTTACGTGACGGACGGACGAATTTCGCATTTAGTAGGCATAGAAATGCTCATGCATTTAAAACTAAAACGGCATCCTTTATTAAACGAGACGAAGCTGCTGATTTTCGCTGTAACACGGGGACTATCTTTTCCTCTTTATTTCGTTCCGTCACGCGTTCTATAGATCATGAGTTTTCCCTTTCAATTTTTTTTTACACTGATAATATTCAAAGCACCGCATTGTCGGCACATTGCACTATTAAATAAACACACGTAACAAGTGCTATATTTGGCGATGTCATTTTGTATCAAAAATTTGCCTAAATTTACCTAAATACCAAATGAAATATTTTACCGTGCACCGAAACCTGAGAAAAAGGGGCGCGCGCAGCAGGGCTTAGTGCTTCGATGTCACTCCATAAAGCCATTTGGTCCGTTCCTTCTTGCAGAATCTAACACCATCATCTTTCCTTATACGTCATGGCGCAAATATGCATCACAACTGCACATTCGTGTCCATTTTTACCGTGGTCCACAAGCTCTTTCCCATCAATTCAACCGCGGACGAATCTTTTGCCCCTGTAGAGATGCTTCGCCGCATAGTGGCCAAACAAAAGCACCCCAGGAAAAAAATTCAGCCAGCGGAATAAAACCAAACTGGGACCTACATATATAGAGAGACCTACAATATGTGCCACTAGAGTGCAATTAGCGGATGAGTTATTGCTGTGCTGCAAATGACATTTTAAAAATCACCCCATGCATTTTAAATGGGTCTGCAAAAGTGCCCCAGGAAAAAACTCCAGGCAGCGGAATTAAACTACACTCGACATATAGCGTGAGAACGTTGTCGGGATTGAGTGCCTAAAGTGCAAATCGCGGAAAACGAGCCATTGCTCAGCAATAGATTTTTTTTAAATGCTGCCCATAGAGTTACGCCGACCGCATCGCCCCAGGATAGGCTTCGCAGCAGTAGTCGATGTCCTAGATTTCTGGACTTGGAAGAGAGAAAGAATAAAGTAAGTCATGAAGAAACAGACCAACCTAGACGCAGCAAGGGTAAAAGCACACCAATTCAGGCTGGTGCTCGTAAACAAATATACAGCTTTAGAACAGGAAGATAAAGACAACATAGAGGTAATGAATGAAACCGTAACTAGGTTGATCTCAGAAGCAGCAGTTGAAGTGGGAGGTAAGGCACCAAAGCAACCAGTAGGTAAGCTCTCCCAAGGAACAAAGGACCTAATAAAGAAACGGCAAAACATGAAAGTGTCAAACTCGAGAGGTCAGATAGAATTCGCTGAACTGTCGAAACTGATCAACAAGAAGAAAGTAAGAAATATCCGAAATTATAACGTGGAAAAGATTGAGAAAGCAGTAAAAAATGGGCGCAGCATGAAATCAGTGAGAAGAAAACTAGGCATAGGACAAGGCAAAATGTATGCACTGAAAGATAAGCAGGGTAATACCATCAGCAATTTCGATGACATAGTAAAAGCAGCGGAAAAATTCTATACTGACCTGTACAATTCCCAGAGCAGCCAAGCTACTATCATTCTAAGTAGTCATGAACAGAATACAGAGGCCCCTTCTATAACTAGCGATGAAGTTAGAAGGGCCTTGAAAGACATGACCAGGGGAAGAGCTGCTGGAGAAGATGAAATAACAGTCGATTTAATCAAGGATGGAGGAGATATCATACGTGAAAAGCTTGCGGCCCTTTATACGCAATGCCTTACGACTTCAAGTGTACCAGAAAGCTGGAAGAACGCCAACATTATACTCATCCACAAGAAGGGAAACGTTAAAGAATTGAAGAATTATAGACCCATTAGCTTGCTCTCAGTATTGTATGAAATATTCACCAAGGTAATTTCACATAGAATCAGGGCAACACTTGACTTCAGCCAACCAAGAGTACAAGCTGGCTTCATGAAGGGATATTCTACGATGGATCATATCCATGTCATCAATCAAGTAATTGAGAAATCTGCGGAGTACAATCAACCTCTCTATATGGCTTTCATCGATTATGAAAAAGCATTTGATTCAGTAGAGATACCAGCAGTAATAGAGCCATTGCGTAATCAAGGAGTACAGCAGGCATACGTGAATATCATGGGAAATATCTACAAAGATTCTACAGCTACATTGCTTCTCCACAAGAAAAGTAGAAAGTTACCTATCAAGAAAGGGGTCAGGCAAGGAGACACAATCTCTCCAATGCATGCTTAGAAGAAGTATTCAAGCTCTTAGACTGGGAAGGCTTAGGAGTGAGAATCAACGGCGGATATCTCAGCAACCTTCGGTTTGCAGACGACATTGTCCTATTCAGCAACAATGGGAACGAATTACAGCAAATGATAGAGGACCTTAATCGAGAAAGTTTCATGTGTTTACTGTGTTTACCTGCTTTTGCAACCTGTATTAATGTCTTTTTTCTTTTTTTTTTTCTTTTTATGTGACCCGAGGTTACCATTTGTTACCCCCCCCCCCCCTTATGTAATGCCCCATCAGGGGCCCTTAAGGGCAAATAAATGATGATGATGATTAAGTGTAAGAGTGGAGTTGAAGATTAATATGCAGAAGACAAAGATAATGTTCAATAGCCTGGAAAGGGAACAAGAATTCAGGATCGCCAGTCAGCCTCTAGAGTCTGTAAAGGAGTACGTTTATCTAGGTCAATTACTCACAGGGGACCCTGATCATGAGAAAGAAATTCATAGAAGAATAAAATTGGGCTGGAGTGCATACGGCAGGCATTACCAAATCCTGAACGGGAGGTTACCACTGTCGTTGAAAAGAAAACTGTACAATCATTCCATTCTACCAGTGCTAACATATGGGGCAGAAACTTGGAGGTTAACAAAGAAGCGCGAGAACAAATTAAGGACCGCTCTAAGAGTGATGGAACGAAAAATGTTAGGTCTAACGTTAAGAGACAAGAAGAGAGCGGTGTGGATCAGATAACGGGGATAGCCGATATTCTAGTTGACATTCAGCGGAAAAAGTGGACCCGGGCAGGCCATGTAATGCGTAGGATGGATAACCGGTGGACCATTAGTGTTACAGAATGGATACCAAGAGAAGGGAAGCGCAGTCGAGGACGGCAAAAAACTATGTGCAGTGATGAAGTTAGTAATCAGCTAGCGCAAGACAGGGGTAATTGTAGCTCGCAGGGAGAGGCCTTCGTCCTGCTGTGGACATAAATATAGGCGGCGGCGGCGGCGGCGGCGGCGGCGGCGGCGGCGGCGGCGGCGGCGGCGGCGGCGGCGGCGGCGGCGGCGGCGGCTCACTGAGCTCACCGGCTCACCGACTCACTGAGCCGGTGAGTTTGCAAGATGCATCCACTTAAAATGAATTTCCAGGATGACACCAGTTTCGACGTATTATTTCCCAAAGTGAGGGACGAAATACATGGGCGTTCCAGTTACTTTTGCACTTCAATGTATAAAACAGCATTTTGGTAAAAACGTAAGTGAAACAACAGTGCATTTTTACGGCGAGTTTGATCGCGCATACCTCCAAACTGGTGTCATTCTGGAAATTCATTCCAAGTGGATACTTGGAATGAATTTGACAAGCTCACCGGTTACAATTCGTAAATTGCAATATGTGTCGTATTGTAATAAACTAAGAAGTTAATTAGTGAATGTTTTGTTAATTAGTTAAATATGTTTCGATTTCTCGTGCTACTAATGTCCGCCTGATCGAATAACCCAGCTCAATTATAAGAATTATGCTACCTGCCACAGGCAATTTCTAAAAATACCGTAAAACTTGAAAATGAACACCCTGTATAACAGCTGTGTTACATTGACCATTTGGGGCTAAGCTAAACGGTTACTATAGCATGTCTGGTAAGATATTAAAAAAGTCGGTTTCACCCGAAAGACGAATCATCGATTGCGATAGCAAATTATTAGACAGTTATACGAAGTAAGGATAGCAGTTTTATCGGCTGTATAAACTTGTAAACATCCGCTTACTAACCAATTGAACAAGCATGGTGTCACGCGCGCGCAAACGAGCATGAATACCTCTCACTCGATGACCTCAGAAACTCGTTGTCAAAAACGCTGGCGTGAGGAAGCACAAACATATATTCCCGAACTTTGCGGAGATATGCATTGGCGTTCCAGTTAATTTTGTGCTTCAATGCATAAAGCGACGTTTTGTTAAGAACTTAACTAGAACGCCAATGCATTTCTCCGGAAAGTTCGGGAATTAATATCTCGAAACTGGTGTCATCACGAGAATTCGTTCCAAGTGGATCCGCCTTGCGAACTCCACGGCTACAATTTGCAAATTGCAATATGGGCCATCAGGTAATTAGTGAAAAACTTAATTAGTAAATTTCTGTTAATTATTCGATATGCATTTCAATTTCTTGTGCAAGTAATGTCCGCCTCTTCGAGTAGACCAGCTCCTGAACTAGAATTCTGCTATTTGCCACAGACAAACTTTAAGAATTTTTGAAAGTGTTCGCTGAAACACCCTGTATATACGCTCTTAGCTGACCTCTGCATACTTTGTTGTATAATGTATTGGACCAGCCACTAGCCACTTTAAGTTACTGGTGCAAATAATTTTTGTATACATTTTTTGTTGTTTTTGAAAATTAAGTTCCATTGAATGAAAAAATTGATAGACAGATAAATAAAGGAACAGGAAGGCAAGGAAATTACTGCTGACCGCAGTAACTGTCTAGCGCAGTCGGCTGACACCTAAACAGCGGCCAGCAGTGGAGGAGGGGTGGTGGCAAAAGAGCTGATAGCAGAGGGGATAGAGCAAAGTCGCAGTTTCGCCCGAAAGGCGAAGTATCGATTGCGATAACAAATTAGTAAACAGCTATACGAAGTAAAGATGGTAGTTTCATCGGCCGTACAAACGTGTAAACATAGGCATACTAAATAAATTAACAAGCATGGTGCCACACGCGCACAGGCAAGCATGAACGCATCTCACTCGTTGACCGCGGAAACTCGCTGTCAAAACGCTGTAGTGAGCGCGGCTGCAGCAGCGACCGAATTGACCTTCGTCCCGCCGCGTCGCATCAGCGCGAACTAAGCCGCGAAAACACAGCGCAGAGCGGACTGTGCCCCCGCCGCAGATGGCCTTCAAGATACAGCCGCCCGGGCAGGCGCGCGCGGCGTAGAACGCCCCCCCCCCCCCCCCACTCTCCCTAACGCTACTAAGAACGTTGCCCCCTACCCTACTTTTTCCCTGAAGCGCTGCGCGCGACTGGAAGACGGCGCGCTTCCTTCCCGCCTTTGCGTGCGCGAGATTGAGCCCCGATCGTCGGCTCACACTCGCACGCTTTCGCTCGCACATACAGCATACGGCGCACGGCGATTATCTTATCGCCCGTGGACTTTATACGGAACCTCACAGCGACGGCAACGCCGATGACGGAAATGCGCCTGGAGTGTCCATATATTGCTGTCGCAATAAAAGAAATATTTACAACCGACCGACTAAGTAAAATAAAAGGTATATAGTTTGCTCGTGTCGTCTGCTTTATAAGGGGGTGCTCCCGCTTGAGACGGTTACTCTCTTTTATTTTAATGACGTGACGACAGTGACACCACCGCCTGCCGCGATGGCGCACCCGCTGGAGAGCACGCTCCGCCCGCGCGCACGGTTTTCGAGATCCCGTTATTCGAGTTTCAGAGCCACGGTGCAGTAAAATGGTAAATGATGTGGTCGCACTTTAGGAAATCCACAATACGCTTCAGGAAATGCACAGTCACTCACCGCTGCTAGCACTCATTGCACCAGCATTGTGATCATGATGACCATGGCAAGCACTCGCGCATAGCCTTGCGCACAGCCTTCAGATGTTTGCCGAGTTTCGCCGACAGCCCTTGTCGTTGCTTTCGCGAAGGACAGTGTCCCTACCTCCCCATGACACAGGCATCCAATGTCAAGGGCTCACACTGGCCTTTGGAATAAGAGAACAGGCTATAGACAAGCAGAAACGGCCGCAACAGTTTATTCGCTAAAAGTAACGTTTTCTAAAATTCATCAGCTTACATAGCGTAAATTATGCACGTGTTGTCTGTCGCGCAGTCCGTATTTCCCTGCCTTCTTTTTTTTTCGTTTTGCTGCTGAAATCAGAGACTATCGAACGCAAGCGCGCTGCTGCGCATGCAATGGCGGGAAATCTTCGGAAAAAGAAATGGCGGTTAACTCAGCTCGGCTGCCATGCACAATCATCACCGGCCGCAACAAGCGCGACAGCAGTCAGTGCTAGCAATTTTCGAGGGTACGACGATTACTCGAAATAGAAATTGGCCATTCTGGGGGATGTGAGCATTACGCTAGTGCGAGGATTATGCGAGTAAATAGATCTTTCCAACGAGAACACTGGAAATCATGTGCTTCGAAACTCGATGGTAATGTGCATTTGCACTGGACGTCGGAACACTTGACATTCGGCTTACTGCGCGTGTCACGTAGCCATCCACACTTTTCGGTGTGTGTGTGTAAAAGCTTTTTATTTACAAAAGTCCTGAGGCTCGACTATTTCAAGTCGAGGCGGGCCGCTCCCACGATGGCACCGTTAGGCCCAGCCCTTCAGCGACATCGTGGGCCCTCTGGACAGCCCGTAGCTGATCTTGAAAAGATGAACTCTGTCGCATCTTCCAATGAAGCCATTCTTCTTCAGGGTTGGTGAGAGTCGCAGGGCATCCCGCCAGCATGTGTCTGATCCCAATGATGCAGTTGGGGAAATAACGGCTCACTCACTCTGTACTGCTAATCCTATCGTGATTCTGAATAATAAAAATCGGGCCCCTCGGTGCCCTTTCTTCTCACTCATTACATAACGAGGGTCTCGAATCCGGCAACATTGATGCCTTCAGGTAGCATGTGTGGGTTTATTGACCAGTTTCCTTCAACCAAAAACATCCCGTACTCGTGACGCCTGCGGCAGAAAGGATGTTCCACAACCGCCGCCAAGGTTTGCGAGTGGTGGCGCTGGCTAACCCTCCCCGGGTTAATTCTAGCACGGCCGCTGGTTCTAGTAGTAAAAACATAAATACCTTTGAAAGTGGATGGGAAAACGACGCCGCGGTAGTTCAATTGGTAAGAGCATCGCACGCGTAATGCGAAGACGTGGGATCGTTACCCACCTGCGGCAAGTTGTTTTTTCATCCATTTTCAATTACACTAAAATATCATTTCTTTAATTCACTTAGTAAGTACAAGTAATTCCCCCTATGTTGCCCTTGGTGTCATTTTTGGCTTATTATATTACTATATTAGTATTTCATAGCCAGCTATTGCGCTGTAGTACTAAAAAAAGTAGCAGTTTCGCCCGAAAGGCGAAGCATCTATTGCGATAGCAAATTATAATATAGTAGCCAGATATGCGAAGTAAGGATAGTAGGTTTATCAGCCGTATAAAGTTGTAAATATTCGCTTACTAACTAAATAAACCAGCACGGTGTCACGCGCACACAGGTAAACATGAACAGATCTCGCTCGATGACCGCGGAAACTCGTGAAAACGCTGGAGTAAGAACGCGCGCGCCAGCGGCAGCGAGCAAATTGACCTTCGCGCTGGGTCTCGCTTCAACGCGAACTAAACGTCGAAAGCACAGCGCATACGAAGCTACCGGCACTCGGCGAATGCACTTAGTCCCCATCGCAGATCGCTTTGAAGATGAGGTCCCCGCGGGCGCACACCTCGTCCGCATCGCAGATCGCTTTCAAGATACGGCGGCGAGACAGCAGCGGGAGTAGAACCAACACCACCTAGATAGCTAGGTAGTGTTGGCAGAACGCACCCCCCCCCCCCTCCCGTCTCCGTCGCCTCCTCCCCGTGCCTCGCGCGTGAACGAAGACCGCGCGCTTCCGGCCGCCTTCCCCTCTCACTTGCGCGAGATTAAGCTGCGGTTGCCGGCTCACCCTCGCACGCTTTCACTCGCACACACGGCGCGCGGCGACGATTTTATCGCGGTTGGACTTTATACGGAACCTCACGGCGACGACGATGGCGACTGCAAAAATGCGCTTGGAGTGTCCATATAATTGCTATTGCAGCAAAACAGAACATATATATAACACAGACAAATATGTGAACACCATTGCTATTACAATAATCCCTTTCCCGTGTCAGTGTTTCATGCACCTTTTCTTAGTTCTATACGATAATTTTTTTGTAATTTCATTATTCACCTCCTCAGGTAGTGTGTGCGGAGAATGGCTTGCAGCACAGTACTAACATTTTTTGGCCTTTTTTGTGATCTGTCTCGTTCTTCGTAGGGTTTCTTGCTTTGCGTCACAGTACGCCGGATTAGCTATGCACCAACTCGCCAAACATAGTACTCTGCCAAGCACGTCGTACTTCACCGCGTGGTTAGAAAGCGCTGTGCTCGCTTGCTGCAGTTACGTGATTTCTCTCGCCGACGGTTGAAAAAGGCTCCGTCTCCATCGCGTTTGACTTTTCACGGTCCTGCATATCGAGGAAAATGTATTTGCTAAAATCAAGAAGTTGGTTAACCGCACTGGTGGAGAACAGAGATCAACCGACCACATATAACGAAATTACGCAGCACTTTTATCTCCGCAGGAGAAACTTTCCCCTTCCTCACAAGAAGTTAAATAGAGCGCAAGCATTGACCCTCAGATTATTGCAAACAGGCTCATATCCCAGCCCGGCTTTATTACACAAGCTTTATCCCGGCACTTATGTCAGTAGTTCTTGTAGGCACTGCAATGACTTCGCTAGCCTAGACCAAATGCTCTGGCGTTGCTCCTCGTTGCGAGGCACGGAACAAATCAATGAGGACAAGTGGCTCTCCGCTATCAAGAGCCCGATGCGGGGGGCGCAACTATGGGCTGTCCAGAGGGCCCACGATGCGGCAGTCGGGCATGGCCTGACTGTCCCAACGTGGGAGCGACCCGCTACGCGCTGAGTCGCGTACCTCAGGACTTTCATTAAAGTTTTGCATCCATCCATCCATCCATTACCACACGAGGCTGTTTTCAAGGAATAACTCGCATCCACAGACTATGTTTCTTCCTCGTGTACGGTCTCTGTCCTCAACCAGGGAAGAAGGCGAGCGCAATGGCTTTCCGAGAATTACTAGGAAACATTCCTGCCGCCACAGTGCTCCCACACCCAACACCTGGCCACCAAGAAGTAATGTATTGTTACTATTCAGTCGCCTTTACCGACGCCCAACCCTTGCAGAGTAGAGGGGTGTGCAGGGTCTCGCTATATATGGTAAAAGTGAAGGTATATTGAATGGGAACAATTCTTCATTCTGCTAGTCTGTGGTCGAAAGTATTTTCGCCTCAATATATATACCTTTCCTGCACAAGTGCAATGACTAAACAAGTAGCAAAATTTATTAGCAATAACTTTGCGTTTCACCCAAACGGCGAAACTTTCGCCATTCATACTGTTGAGCACTGGAGCACACAAAACAGTGTGAAGAAGCGCTCAATTATTGCAGATCCAAATTAAGACATCCTTTTCTTTGTCTGCTTGCTAATATACCCTGACGTCCAGAGTGAGCTGTTCATGGGAACTAGTTAATCGCATAGGGATTCCCGCACTTCTGTCAGTGCTTTCTCACAAGCTCAGCTTGTTCCAAATGAGCTTACAAGTTGAATATCCACCACACGATATATTGGAACGCTCTTTGCCGCTCTCCTTTAGCCTTTCTTTAGGCAGGTAGTAGGATTACTACCACGGTCAAGAATGCTTAGTTTGTAAAACAAACTCCAAATACTTGAACATCGCCTGCCTTGGAAACAGCTTTCCGACAAAGAAAAAAAGAAAGAAAGAAAAAAGAAACTCGTCAGCAGACCTACCTGTACAATTATTTCAAAAATTACATGCATGAGAATGGTTCCTCTTCCCTCCGGCTAGAATTGAGAAGGGCGCTGACGCGCATCACATTTCCTGATTAGTTCTCAAAAAGGACAAATAAAAAAAAATCCGAGGACATCTAAGCACTTATCATTTGTGAATGCGAAAGCATTAATGTCCAATTGAACGCCGCTGAGCGATCCTTCGGGTTATGAACTCCTCGAGAGCAGGCGAGCGCTTCGAGAAGCTTGGCGCGTATTGATATTTATCTAATGAGGCGCAGTTAGAACGCAGGCGAGAGCACGACCTACTGAACTCCAGACCTGCACAGATGTCCCTTGCCCAGCACGTCTGGTCTAGTTGAACTGTTTTGCCGCTAGGGACAGAACGTACGGGTGGAGTGGCACTAGTTATAACCTATTCGCTGTCGTCTGCTTCCGCAATCTGTTCCAATTCTCATGCTGCCATTTCGGCAGGCACAAAGCGTTTGTATTGGTGGTGAATAAATTAATTCACAAATATATAAAGAAAACAAATCTTGCGAATCTTTTGTGTTTAAATAGTGAGATTAGAGGAGGCGGAGCGGTGCAAGAAACGTAAACGAGTACAGGTGGCAGCTGCAAGGCTAAACGGCATAACTTTTCCTTTCCTTCCCTCCGTAAGAAACTGAAAAAAAATGTTTTAAACGATTCATATGATAAACTAGCTTTTTTGAGTCGGTTACAGATAGCCAAATGTCAGATATTACATTAGGATCTAATTATCTGTGTGCCGTAGGCCGAGGATCTGGTAAAAGTTTTCACAAGTAATTCCTGCGCTCGATGTGTGCAAGAAACTGATCGAGGCTGTTTCAAGGAAAGGTAAGCATGCTTTTTTTAACGCGATAGCGTTAAGGGCCCCGTGTCGCAGAAAATCCGGCGTCGGCAACAGGCGTGCGATGTCGGCGGGTGGCGGAGAAAATCATCCCCAACCATGCAGGCCCTCCCAATATATTTAAGTATATGCATATGCCACGCCTTCATATATGACGTGCGGTATGTGCGGGTTATATTGCCACACCATTCTACCACTAAATGTTGCTCATACCTTGTCTCACATTCTTGACAAAGCTATTCCTCGGAAATTTGACAATGACAATCCACAAACAAATGTCATGAAACAAAACACCCACAGCGCATGCCTCTTATGTTAAATCTCAGACTGAAATACTAAAAGTGCGAAACAAACACGGGAACCTTAAAAAAATGATGTAATTTCTTTGGCGCGTTTGTGCACCATCTCCGGGATCGGCCCACGCAAGAGGCTGCGTTTCTACCAGAAAGCTCGCCTATGTGCATAGCGTTCGCCGCTAGTGTTTGCCAGTAACCATTATGGTTGCATAAGCTGCAGTCGTCAGGAACCGTGAGAAGCAGTCAGGAATCTTTGAATGCTATCGCGTTCCACTCTTAAAAGCGAAGCTTAAGCGTCCTCAAAATTTTCTTTCTTGGTAGTTTCTTGATAGTACACGCCACAAATTACGGCTGGCTTTAACAGCTTCGCTGTTAAAATGGTAAAGTACAACTTAACCACAACCTACAAACATGGTGGCATCGGACTGTTATTTGAATGTACGAGCAAACATAATTCTGTTACGAGGAAACACAAACACAAACCCCTTTTGCAAGCATTTCTACCATACCAACAGCGGCGCGCTCGGGTAGGCTACTTGCAAAAATACTATCCAGATGGCGCTCGCATCCTCGGCAGGTTAGAGTTACTGTATATGCTACCAAAGGTAGCATATACAGTAACTCTACGGCAGGTCGAATTGGGACTTGGCCTGCCAAATGCGTTTTGGGCGCGCGTGCACGTCGGGGCAATAACAAACAATTAATAAAATAATAAAAATGTCCTAGGGCCTTCACATTTTAATATAAGACGACTTATATTGCCGCTGGAAAAACGTCTTCCCAGCAATCCATTTCTGTTTAAAAGTGAAGCCGACGTTAAGGGGATCGATGTAAGCTTGGTCTTTGTAAGCTGGCTTTCCGACGTTGTTTGTTGCAATAAAGCCCACTCAAAGAAAAATGCGATGCGACCGGGTCCCGGTAACACTATCGCATTCCAACTCTTAAAGGCAAAGCTTCAGCATCCTCATTTTTTTTTTCAATATTGTTTGGTGTCTAGGTGAGTTGAAAGCTTGCAAAGGGTCCCCAAGTGTTTGAAAATGTGCTGCACTGCAGGCCTTGTGTCATGCACGTGCGGAACTCTTTCCGAGCTGCAAAGCTATAGCTTTTCTGCGTGGTACGGCGGCAGCATAACGGTGGTGCGAAAGATACGTACGCAGTTAAGCTGCATGCGTAATTCTATTTTTGAACTGACGACACACTCACGGGAAACATATAAAAGTTTAAATGAGTGGTAATTCGTTCTATCCTTGAATGTTACGGTGGTTTCCAGTGCCTAGAAAGCACAGAAGCGAAGTTTACAATGTCAACAATGAAACTATTGTGAACTTTACGAACTCAGTAAACACTGTAACTTAATGTGCAAGAGCTGTGCGGTTTGTTACTGCGTGGAAAAGGCAATAGGTGCGGCTATTTAACGTTATATTAGAGAGCAGCGGACTACACGCACGGACATTTTTCCAGCTCGGGCAGTCAACTTTTGGAGCCAAGTTACCGATCAAAGCCTTATGAGTTCACTGTCCCTGCGTTCATAAAAATCATCAGCTATGCAAGCAGTTCGGCACAACACAACAGCCGCCGTTCTAATAACAACGCCACCCCAGTCAACCGTAGAGTAGCAGACGAACAGGTCATAAAAGCGACACCAACGGCCAACGGTTGAACGAGAGTGGGCGCAGGCGAGCATGCTAGAAGTAGGCATGCTAGAAGTCGGTTGATGCATAGAAGTCGGCTATCTGTTTATATATATATATATATAAATCGGCGAGAGTGAGGGTGACGTGCGTCGCGGCGATGCCCTCTCCCCTAACGCAACACCTGGCGCGCTATTCCGCTCTGCTACGTCGAGGCGCGCTCGTGCCATGGCGTCGCAGCCAATGGGAACTCCGTCGAGACACGCTCATGACGTGGCGTCGCAGCCAATGGCAATGGGACCTTAGGTGTCGTTTCACTGCTACAGACGATAGACGCGAGGCTTTTTCACTCAAAGATCCATTTGACGCTTTCGCATCGGGGAAAAAAAAAAAACAAGAAAAAAACACGAGTTGTACTCGCGCTACAGCAGATTTATTTATATATCTGCATTTGTATGCACGCCGCTGTCTATGAAACCCTGTTCATGTCCGAATCCCCCAAAATCTCCCATTGACGGCATAAAAGCCAAATGACATTCTCTTTGAAGCATCAAGAAAACCTCTCCAACCCATAATTTCCTTTCAAATGAAGAAAACCACATAACTGCTGAGGCAACCACCGTGCAATAACGGGAGCCGCATGCACACGCTGTCTACGTTGGAATGCCTCAGATTCTGGAAAAGGTGACATATTTGTAGACAAAAAGGTTTAGAAACTGAACCACTTCGTACAATAATGTTTTCTCTCTCTCCTGCCGATGCTTCTCGCAAGAGGATAAGCGCCAGTCGCGGCCAGATCTGCACTTTGTAGATATCGGCGTACGAGCGTGGGAGCTAGGAGGAGACGCGGGCAGGTTGTGTGCACTTCAAAAACGCTTCCAGTCACCCGTGAACAAAAGTGGGCACCCAGCAAATTTCTGCAACCTTACTTTATCCACAATTGCTCCTAAGCACAAGGATACAATAGCCTAACCTGCTGGCTAGTTGGCATATACTACTCATGATGTGCCGTGCAAAGGACGCGAGAAGTCCCGAAAAAATTGGGGATGCTATTAGTCCTTATACAGTGAACTCTCACTTAAGTGAACTTCAAGGGACCCAAGCAAATAGTTCCCTTAGCTGAAAGTTTACTAAACTGAATATGCACTAGAATATGTAACAGCATAGGGCACAGCAGACTTAGAGTAAAAAGTGTGAAATTCAATTTATGGAGTTATGGTTTATCCAGTTACGCATGCTGCCTATCTCATTTCGAAAAAAATCTAATTTTCATTTGCACTGGTGCTCTTAAAACACAAGAAGTAACAAAGCTGTCCAGAGAGTCTACGTTTTTGTACACTTCCTCTGGCACAGCTTGTTGCTGAGACACGAAGTCTCGCAACTTTCCAAGGTATCCTACAGCCTCAGCTAGAGTTGCAGGATTTGAATCTGCCTCTGCCATTGCATCTTCCTCGTCGCACTCTGCTTCTTCGGGACGAACACTCAAAACAATTTTCAGATCCGACAGTTCAGCACAGGTAACGAGCTCACTATCACACTGTTTATAGCACATTACACACTACACATAGCTGGTGACAAACCTCTATCCCCAGCGGGATGTTGTTCGTTCAACTCAAATATTCGCTGTTCAGAAATTCGTTTTACTGAAAGATTCTTGCATAGAATGCATAGGAAAACCACCGGGGATTTTCTAAAAGTTCGTTATTCTGAAATACTAGTTAAACCGACGTTCGTACAACTGACACTTTACTGTAGTGAACAGTAGACCAAACAGACCCTCTTCTTTCGTTGTCCCTGTAATTTATTTTCCTCTGTGCTTCTTCCCTTTAGCTGCACCCTACATTTCCAGCAGTTCACGTGTCAGCTGTACCCGGCGCTTCCTCTTTCTTTCTTTTAAATGCGTAAGCATTCCTATGCTTACCCAACGAGAAAAAAGTCATGAGCCGTTCCCCTCTGTGAAGGTGGATGAGTAGCGAAGCTGTTATGCACACGACACAGAATTTTGGACAAAGGTACGAACACATTTATTGTCTTGGTCAGTGGTCATCATGACGAAAGGTATGCACACACATTCTCGTATCACCTCTGTTATTATTATATTATTTCCATCATACTCGCGTGTAGTCCGGACTCCCGAGGAGCAACGCGCCTACTAAGAGCGACGGCAGGAACAGAGACAAGAATGCAATCATCGCCTGTGGGCGGCGAACACCTCCACTGAAGATGGTGCACAAAACACCAAGCACATGCGGGATGTCGCTCTTCGTAGGCGCGATGCTCGCCGAGTCCCGAATATTGGGGGCGAGCTCCACCACTGGAAAAGCTGGCGCCATCGTCGGGCGTGACACGATATGAGGGATCACATGGCCACAGAGGCGGCGGCGTCTGCTTCAGAAGTGCCTAAGCGAGCTGATAACGAAAGTTTAGTCCCACCTGCGCTACGGTTCTTATTAAGTGGGGATGTTTTCCCGCTTCGGGTGTCTGCTTGACAACACTTGAAAGCAGTATACCGGGTGCTTCAGCGAACACTTTCAAAAATTCTTAAAGGTTGCCTGTGGCAGATAGCACAATTCTAGTTCACGAGCTTGTCTACTCGAAGAGGCGGACATTACTTGCACAAGAAATTGAAATGCATAATTGACCAATTAACAAAAATTCACTAATTAAGTTTTTAACTAATTACCTGATGGCCCATATTGCAATTTACAAATTGTAGCCGTGAAGTTCGCAAGGCGGATCCACTTGGAATGAATTCTCGGGATGACATCAGTTTCGAGATATTAATTCCTGAACTTTGCAGAGAAATGCATTGGCGTTCCAGTTAGTTTCTTAACACAACGTCGCTTTATGCATTGAAGCACAAAATTAACTGGAACGCCAATGCATATCTCCGAATAGCTCGGGATTTAATATCTCGAAACTGGTGTCCTCCTGAGAAAAACAATACACAGCCTCTCGCAGCCTGGTATTCCCATTTCCAGCCTCTACTGGTATATGCGAACAACACTGTGATTTACGGTTTTACTGGCTACTTTAAAGTCTGCTCGGATATTTAGCGTTTTCCGAGATCCCATGGTCCGTAAATTTTTTTGACAGATAGTATAGAAAATAATGTCAATATGGACGGACCGGGTCAGCAGAAAAAATAAGCTTAATTCACTGCTCCCGTGTAGATTCCCTAATAAAGTTAAGACAACTTTTCCTTCATAGAAACGGAGAGAAGGGCTTGCTTGCTGCTTGATTAAAATTTCGAAGTTTCAGCTTGAATAGTTTTGTCCCTTCTTTGAGAATGCATGACGAAGTATAGCCATAAATTGCCAATTTGAAGTAATAATAACCCATGAACTAATTGTCAGAACACAGAACTTCTCATACATGGTAGTATTGTTATAGCCTAAAACATAACTTTAATTATGGTTCTGCATCGAAAATGAAAAAAGATACTCGTTTCTAAACACATCTACTGTATTGCTAACTTTATTCAGGCCTATATCAATTTCTAATCGCTTTACGCACAATACCTCTTTATAGAAATGTATGACATTTCATCTAAAGGGACAGCAAACTGCATTTTGTTATGTTGAACAGTTCTGCCGTAAACGCAGTACAACTGAGGCTATAGTACAGCAATAATTCCAATTTGTGCTCCTAATGTGTTGATTGCCATCTAGGAGGATATAAAAAAAACTGCGATCTTTTTATATCCTCCTAGATTTCCATCAGGCAACGCTTCCTGCTAGGCAATACTACTAGGTGTCATTTGTAAGAGCAGAAAGTAAGGTTTCTAATGCAATATAACTCAGACCTGCATAATGCGTGCCGAAAGCACAGTGCGTCTGCGAACATTGCCTAAAATGCGGAGTGCATTGCTGCCAGAGTGGGACTGCCACCTTAAACCTAGTGTCCACAAATTACGATATTTCAGCATGAAATTGTGAAAAGAAATCTCATCAAGCATGCCAATAAAATTTCATTTGTCAGTAGTACATCATTAGTATTCAAAATTTTAGTGAATGCAAAGCACACAATGTAACATAACTGTTCCCAGAAATGTCCAAGTTTATTCAAGCAAACCAAAGTTCCGCTCAAGCTGGAACCATGGTTAAAAACCTGTATTTATTAACTGAAAATTGTATGTACATGATTTTATTTAAAAAAAAAAACCCTACCATGCAAAGTCCTATTCTTGTGCAAGTACAGCAAGGCAGCATTTTTAGATAGCAATCATCTTGTGTCTTGACATCATGCAGATAAGCTTTCCTCTGGCTCAACTCTTGCAGCTAATCAACAAACAAAAGTGACTGAATCATTTCAGTGGTAGTTGCCAGGGAACAAGGGATATTACTCCTGAAAAGAAAAAAAAAGGGGGGGGGGGGGGGGGAAGAGATGACAAACTGAGGTCATTCAACTTGCTTTTAGTGGTGTTGATGGTGCAAGAAAGCCACAAGAACCTTAAACAATTTCAATGAATTTACAGAAAACAGTTCAATACCACAGCTTTACATAAGACACAAGCAATGAGTGCGAGTTCTCAACAAAACTATCTCTACACAAAAATATGCATAAGGAGTAGAACATACTTTTTAATGCAGACATGTGATGTCAAATTTCAAGACAAATCTACACACATCAAGATGTACCCCTAAATCTCATGTTCGTACTACTAATAGGTCAAGCACTTGTATGGTCAGATCAGGTGCCGTTTAGCATGGCAAGAGGCTACAGACACTGGCCAAGTGAAAATTTTCCTAACATTCTGGAGCCCACGCAAGTCTCATTTACAACGAACTGCACAGGGGTCTGTAATCAGCAAACTTTTTTTTTTTTTGTCATGAAACCCTACCATGCAACTTTGTGCAGCAGCACTGATAATTTAGCATGATGTATTCAATGTTTATTAGGCCTGAAAGGAAAGCCAAATGTGAGACACAAAAGAGCCTCATAAAATAAGGTAAGAGCATGAATTTTCACATTATGACTTAGCTGGGTTGTCGGCCATACTGCGGAAGAAAAGGATTCCAAGAATAATGGCACTGGCCCTTCTAGGGAACTAGGGACATTCCTGGGGCCTACAAGTGTACAAGACCAGTGGCCCCTTTTTTCTTACGCTCTTTTGTCTTTAACTTTCATCATGTGAATAAAAAGTTTTGTTAGTCTCGTTAATGCCTGGTCTCTCGGGCCCAGACACTCGTGGCCTGTCTCCTGCAGCCTACCTAGCATGTTATGACAGTGGCTAGTACTTCACAGCGCTGCATACGTGCAATCACACTAATATCTCTTACAATGTTCAAAAGACACCACAGAAAGTTACCGAGACATACTTTCATGGCATATACCATAAAAAAGAACATGAAAAATTATACAGAGCTATACCCTTTTGATTCGAAGATGGATGTCAAAACCACTTGACCAAGAAAACATGTGAAGAGATGCATTTTCATGACTGTATGACTTGTGTAGCTTCCACAGCAGTGCATATTAACTAAGAAATGGAGTATAGTATCTGGTCGCCTGCTGCACCACATATTCTTGTATAATTTTTGCATCTTTTTTTCCGGTCTTCCTTCACTGAAACTTGCGATGCCAACTTACTGCTGTGTGCTGCTATGCAAGCAGTGTGTCTACAGAGACAGCTCCTGTCATAAGGTACACTGCTCAGCGATTTAAATGCAGTACTAGGAACCAGTGGCGCACCGACCGAGGGAGTTTCGGGGGTTGTAACCCCCCCCCCCCCCCATGAGGCCGACTTAACCCCCCCCCCTTTTGTTTAACCCCTTTTCTTTCCTTGCACATTTGAGTACTGCAACTAAGATGTAAGACGCGCAATCGTCTGCACACTCGCAAAAGGCGGATTTTTTGACAATTTCCCGTGAAGAAATCGAAATTAGCGCTGTTTAGATGGTACTGGCAAACTGTCAACCCGGCAGAGATCCTGGGTGCGCTACTGCTAGGAACGCATGGCTGCCGGCGCTTTATGCGCAACCGATGTGCGCTGGGGACACCGAGCTGATGCATTGTGGTATACAATCAAGGCGAGAGTGACTCATTGCAACTGCATTTGGCCCCCCCAGTGATCACCCAGTATGGACCGGCGGCACAACAAGGCGCTGACCACCATGCCATCAGATTATTGCATTTGAGTCGCTGAGCACTATACATAAAAGTGTGCAACATTCAATATGGCATTCAATGCACCAACTTCACCCGTGAACTAGGCAGCTATGTAACAGTGCCAAACCGTTCGCTTGTATTTCACACTAATTGTAACCGTTAAGTGCAACAGCTTTGATTCACCAGGCACTGAGTATATCTGCAGGAATGTGCACAGATCACGCATGGTAGTTACACATTTTGTGCACTCGTGAGCTACAGTACCATCATACTAACGAACTGTGTGACTCGCCTAAGGCTGTGTAGGGACAGCACGTTTCTTGAGTCAAGGATGAGACGCCAGGCAAATGTACGCATAGGGCTGTTCACATTATACAAGAAGTCCATAGGCATCAGGTACAGAAGCAGAGGAAACTTTGCTCACTAGTAAAGCCAGCACAACAATTAAACTTTCAACCTCTTAACTGACTAGTAAAGCCAACACAACAATTAAACTTTCAACCTCTTAACTGCACAAGCTGTGCTGTAAAGACTGAGCCCACCAATACCAGTCCACCCTTGGAAGAGCTGCTGCAGCTGGCAGAGTATGTGGTGCAATTGAGGAGAACAAAGCCTATCCAGACAACAAGTATGCAAAGTGTGAATAAAAAGTTATTCAATTAGTTCAATAACTGAAAGAATTATGATGATGATAATGATGATAAAAAATAATAGTGTAGGCCTGCTGGACACAGAAATTGCAGGCCATGACCAGTAGCAGTGAATACTATTTCAGAGACAAAGAAAATACTAACGTCGGGTGACATATAAAAACAGAAGCCCAATATCATGCACATTTTGCATCAAACAACAGAATTAAAGTGGACACAGCTGAAAGCAGCAGAGAAGTAGTTGCACTGCAGCTCAAGGCATCTGCCGAAGTTGCTGGTTAACCCCTTGGGGGACCTTGACGACCTCAGCTCAACATAATAATCGTCACTTTTTGGCTTATAAAGAGCTCACCTCGTCATGGGTGTTTCACCACTTTTTCAATGGCTTTTGACAAACAGGTTGTCAATGGGTGTTTTTCCATTTACAACATTGATGGCAGTTTTGTTTTCTGCACCTTTATTGAATACGATTTTTCGCACTATATGGCAGCAGGCATTCCTTGAGTGCAGAGTTACTGTAGCGATATACAGTAACTCTACGTGTGTGCTGAAATAACCCTGTTTGCATAAAATTTTCTCGTGCATTCATACAAACATGGCATTATCCATGCAGCATTTTAGTACGGTAGATTGCTATCTGTCGGCTGACATATGAGCGAAAGTGATGAGGATGTCAATTTTTGTCTTTCATTTTTTAAGTGAGGATCAGTGACGCCCCTCTAGACGACAGAGAGTCCAAAGACAAAGAAAGTATGGATGAGACTTTCGTCAGGTCCCATGAATGGTGTAGTATAGACCTCAACAAATGTTGTAGTGAGACATCCATGGTTTGAATTCAAGGGTTCATCGGGACTGACCTTCACTGTAAGCTTTCCACCACAGCCGCTAGAGCTCTTTGAGGCATACTTTGATATCTCCTTGACGTTATTGTAGCTGATCCAAATCGGTATGCACCTCAGTTTTTTTAAGTCAACGAAGCTGGGCAAGCATTCGCACTTCCGGAAATGGTTTCCTGCTACGTGTGAAGAATTCCACATCTGTTTTGGTCTTGATACTTCAGGGCATTGTAGGGAAGCCAAACGAAAGGCTGTACTGGTTGGAAAACCACCCGATTGAAACTGCTTGCATTAAATGTTTCCAGAGTTATTTTTGTGCTTTAAGCATGTTATTGAAGCATTTCACGTCATTAAATAAAATGGGGCATTTTGGTACCATTACTTTTTTTTAATGAGCCCTTAAGGGGCTAAAAATCAGTGAGAGCCAGTGGAACATGCAATGTATAACTGCACCGTCGCTTGTTTCCTTAAAAACCCAAATGCTCCTCTGACCATTTTCCCCGTAATAGTGGGCATGGTGTAGAAGCATATTAAGATAAGGCACTTAAACTGCTGACAGTACAATAAAAAACCATTTCATGCATATACCTATTTCTAGATATGGAACAAAAAGCCACTTTTCACAAATCTAAGCAGTTCATAAAACCGCTAATAAATTACTTCTCCTTTCCAGCTTAAAGGGGCCCCGAACCACTTTTTATCAAAGTGGAGAAAGACATTTGAAGTGAAAATAGGCTATTTCAGAAACACTTTGCCGCAAAAAGTACTTAAATGTGTTAAGCAGAAGTGGAGTTATTGGCAATCAAACACGGTATCCGCTGAGCTCCTGTTCCTTCTTCAATGCCTTGCACTGCAAAGGCTACAACGAGGTGGGGCGTGGCCACAATGCTCCGCCTTCGAAATGTCACCGTGGCACGCAGTTCAAATTTAATTTTGGATGCTAGCGTAGATGCCATGACGTCAGATTTTGGTGCCTACGACGCGCTAAATGTAAGCCAAATGTTGTTGTCCTCAGCGAGCTGCAGTGCGCTTAGCCAGTGGACTCGTGGCGGCACCCCGCAGTGGCCATGGTGGCCATGGTGTAGCCGACCGCAGCGACCAATAACAACCTCGTATTGGAATGTGCTTATTATGAAATAAAGCACACAGAAAAGAGTGAGGATCATGGCTTCTGTTGAAAGAAGAGTGTTTGAGAGAAAGGTGACTCCGCGTTCCACTTGCAAGCTCCACGCACCGCGTACGACAGTAAAACTTGGCCGAGATGTTCACAGCAGCGCATGCTAACCGCGGACTATGTTATTTCACCAAGCCAGAGGGGTGGTTCGGGGCCCCTTCAAGTGGCATTGTGCAAGCCCTGCCCTATCAATGCATCGTAACACATGTACGCTACAGCACGATGATAACTCTGGAAAGCCTGCAGAAACTGCAGTTACACATTTATTGTAATCTGTGATGGAGAAGAACAGCATCGTGCAAAAATACAAAAATAGATAACTGTTCAAAAATGTATCAATCTGTTTCATATTTGATAGAGCTGGGCTTTCATTGTGTGTTTCCACTATCAAGTGCCACAGAAAACTGTTATGAATTCTGGAACTTTAGAAAGGTATCTTTCTTCCAAAACTGTAACCTACTTGCAAATTTTGCACAGATGTACAAAAATATAGCTTTTCTTGCAATGTTAAGTGCCATAACCTCTCGGCTCTTGCGAGTGGCAATTCTGAATGCCATCCCTCCACGCTGCGTCTATAGGCAATTTAGTTAATTTTAGTTTCCTTTGCCACAGGAAACAGAAAGGAGGCATTCTACTTCTTATTTGTATTGCCAGATAGAGTAGTATTCCTCATCATAGCTCATCTCCTTGAGGACACTATATTCACTCACACTGCCACACTCCACATGCTAGAGGATCTTCCTTAGAGAGTGCCTACCGGAAAGTAAGAAAAGTACACTCAGAAACTAATATGAGTGAAAATAATACTGCAAGAAAAGCACAAGCGCTTACATTACAGGAGCTAAAGAGAAGCACACAATATCAAATTTGATAGGCAATAAATGAGATGTCATCAAATAGATGAGTTGAGCGATATTTAAGAAAAAATGGTGCCTCGTGATAAAAAAAAAACACTTAGAAAACAACAAGCACAAAATCATTATTAAAGGAGATTGTTAGATTGCATTTACTTGATTGGGATGCCAGCAGCGGTATGCAATTGCACATGCTACTTGAATATGCCTTGTTTCAAAAAGCATCTTGTCCATACCATGTGGCACATCGAAACTATCGAGATGGGAAAATTCTTATGAAAGTGCAAGACATAATAAAGCTATTTTTATGCATTCAGCTCGGCTTACAACAAAAATTGCTTTCAAATTCAACCTATGAAATATCATACATGAAATAAATACATAACTGGTAGTTCAGAAGCAAAGCTTTAGGCACTTGCTAAACTGTTCATCAAGCAATCAGCAGCGAAAATCCCCTGCTACAAAAGTGTAGCAACCAGGCTATTCAATTCTAATTGCTGTAAAAAAAAAACATCCTTATGACTGTACTTAGTCACAATGAATTAGAAAACAAGGGGCTCGGACTCCACAATCCTGTTAGCAAGTTTTAGAGATAATTTCAAGAAGGCACTCTAGCCACATTATGCTCTCATAACTTCAGTCAATTACTGTCCAACCTCATTAATACGTAGTCAGCCGGGAACAACATTTAGGTATGCTCTAAACGATGTACGAATTAACCGCCAAGGCCTGTTTAGCGGCTACTTAACAGCCGGAAGAGAACTAGGTCATGGTGCTCTCAAACACACGCACTCAGACAGGCTTTATTTGCCGGTAGGCAGCAAAAAATCGGCAATTTTCACTTGCCACAATAACGGCATCTTTGAACTCGATAAGGCCACGACGAGCCAGTTTGTCCACGAGGCCCCGGTTACTAACTAAATTAACAAGCGCGGTGTAACGCGCGCAAAAGGAAACACGAACCCGTTTCGCTCGATGACCGCAGAAATTCACTCTCAAAACGCTGGAGTGAGGAGGTACGGCAGCAGCACCGAGCGTGCCGTCTCTGGCTTCAACGCGAACTAGACGTCGAAAGCACAGCGCATACGAAGCTATCGGCCACTAGCTGCATATTGTCTGCAGATTTGAAGATAAACCCGCGTGGGCGCGCAGATCGCTCTCAAGATACGGCGGGATGGTGGTCACCACCAAAGTAAGTTCCTCCTTTTCTCGCCTCCTCCCGCCGTGCCTCGCGCAGAAGTGCTTCTCCCTCGCACGCGAGATTGAGTCGGCTGACCCTCGCAAGCTTTCACTCGCACACGCAGCGTACAGCACTTATCGACGATGTTGCCCTCTTTGCCAACGTATTGCCGTGTTTGGACTTTATACGGAACCTCAAATTGACGTCCACAGTGAGGGCAGAAATGCGCTTTGCAATAAAATGTGCTTCTGCGCAGTTACTACAGTCGAATCTCGATAATTCGAACTCGAAGGGGCCCGGAAATTTGTTCGAATTAAAAGTTCGAATTAAAGAAAGGATGTATTTTTGAAGTATTCGAGCACCATAGCACGATGCACGAACAGTGCGAGTCGTGAAATATCGCGGCGCGCAACCGCCCAAGCCGGCCAATGCTCGGTTCCCGATAACGGCAGCAAACGAAGCTTCAGGGAGCGGACGGCGCCGGGCGAGCGCACGCGGAGACCGCTGAAGGTGAGGGAGGAGGGCGGCAGGGAAGCGGATTTGTCCTCGGCAACTCCGCCGCTTCGGTGGCAGTGGCTTCGGTTGCTACCCTTCGCCCTTTCTCTCAGCTCCCTCCCCGTCTCCGTGCGCGCCCGCCGCCAGTACAGCCGGCCGGCGCAGATTAGCCCGCTCCCTGAAGTTTGTTTTCTGCCATTATGGGGAAGCGAGCATTTGCCGGCATGGGTGCCGGCGCTGCTGGTCCAGCCGGCCCGGTGCCAGCTTAACCCGCTCCCTGAAGTTTCGTTGTTTGTCGTTATTGGGAAGCGAGCGTTGGCTGGCGTGGGCAGTTTCGTTGGCCGGACTGGGCCTCCGCCGCTGCATTAAGGGGTCTCTTCTAAGCTTTTGCTCTATGGCGGTGTCGGAGCAATGCCGGTCGGAGGCGCCGCCTCGTTATTTGGCGTGCTGCTGAGAGCATTGTCGGTCCGCGGTATGCTCAAATTAATCGTCGCAAATGCTTTTGCATTCGAATTACCGAGCGTTTTCACTTATTGAAATACACATAACTTTGACGGGACCACAGCGTCAGTTCGAATAAACTGGCAGTTCGAATTAAGCATGTTCGAATTGACGAGATTCGACTGTACTTGAACTGGATCCGACGGCGACAGCGAATTCACCCCCCCTACCGGCAGCTAATCTCGAAGCATTCGGCAAGAGCTGTATGAGCGGGAAATACGTCATGATGGCCATGTTTTATGTTCACTATCGCTGGTGACTGTCGTCCGGGTGTCGCAACTGAAGAATCGAACGTCTGCGCACATGAGATTTTGCACATTTTGTGCCTGTGCATGTAGAACAAGAAAGAAAAATAGTACGCACTAACCGTTTGGTGGGCAATGAGCGACTACAGCTTAAGCGGTCAACCAATACATGGGGTTCAATGGGGGCTGGGTGGGGGGAATCTTCGCGACTACGTTTAAACCGCAATTACACATTAAGCGGGTACGTATTAACGAGGTTTGACTATATTCTGTTAAAAACAGACTGCAGCTAAACATTAACTTATCTACGAAATAATTCTTATATAAGTGTTCAAGCCCCAATTTGAATATGCCAACATACCACCAGTAAACTGCATTTATGGAACAAAGCCTGCTAAGCCAAATCTCAACTCAGATACACATACTGACTCATTAGTATGGGATCCCAAGACATATATACGAAAATCAAAGGATGTCATGCTTTTTCTGTATGAAACTGCACCATTCCAATGTGGAAGTATATATAAATTAGAACTGGCAGACAAATGCATGTGCAGCAGAGTGCAGCAAGACCAGGTAAAATGTCCCCTCCTCTTATCTCATCACACTTGCGCTGTAACGTGTTAGCACAATGCCCTATTTTAGCTCAAACACAAGCCACCATTGTAACAGCTTCCTTGCAGACCACTTGCACAGTGCAACAAACCCACTCCCATGGTTTGTTCCCACTAAAGTGTATCGCCAATGTCAACAAAACATGTTCTTAAATGTCATACCACCGGCACACAAGTCATTTGGGCATGTTGACAGGGGACTGGTTTCCCAACTGTCATTATGGTGTGTCACAGCCACTGATGACATCTCTGTGGACAATATTAGCCATCTGCTCAATCTCTCTAGCCCTGAAGCTACCACAACAAATTCATAGCATACACCATCCTCTGTATTTCTAGTGAATTACCAGTGCATTACAGAAAAACCATGTGCCTCTTGCAATTTTCTCTTGCATGGGCCACAATGCTTTCCATCACACTTCATTCAGCTTGTGGACAGGCTTCTCACACATTCTTATAATGACAATGCCTCGTGTGTTAGCGTGCACAGGGTAATCTCATAAATTTGAACTCCAAGGGCATTGAAATTTGGTTCAAAAAAAGAAAAGTTCTAAATTAATGAGAGGCCCTTCAATACAAAGCTATGAGGCAGTACTCAAGTTACCGCATGATAAATGCATTAAATTCACTTGAATGCAGGCCAGTAGAAGTCCTGCCACAAATTTCTTGTCTACACAATGGCTGCAACGTTTGCATGGTACAGTCGAACCCGACTATATCGAACCCGTTTACATCGACTTACCCTGTATATCGAACATTTTTGAACACCATAATGTTACAATGAGAATATATAGCAAAAATTACGATTACATCGAACAAAAATAGCAGCCGCTATCGATATATCGAACTTCAAGCAGCGCAAAACTACCCCAGAAGTTGGCATTCCCGCGCGGCGAGCGCCGTATACGATACCGCGACCGGGCGAGCCGCCATTACCCCTTCCCACCCCCCCCCCACCCCCCAGACAAAGTGGTTTAGCCCAACTGCGCACATGCGTTGCTGCTTTCGCTCCCTCGGACAGCCACCCCCTAGAAAAAGTGGTTCGACTACTCTCTCACTCACGGCCACGTGCGCCTGCATACGATCGGCTCGACTGCTTCAGTGTTTTGTTGTTTGTGAAAGTGCAAGATCGTGTGCGTAGTAGCATCCTCGGAATGCAGCGCTCGTCCGCTCCGTAAGAGATGGCTGCCGTGAAATGGCAGAACCTGCCAATATCCGCAAAGCTGGAAATCATCAGAAGAATTGAACGCAGATAAAAGAAGTCGCATGTCGCTCTGTGCATCATTGTAAGGTAAGCGTCAGCAATATCGAGCTTCGTTTCCTGCTGCCGAACACAACCTCAGCGCTGCAGCCCTTAGACCAAGGCGTCATTCGTGCACTGAAGGTAGGCTATAGAAAACGCCTTGTGCAACGGCTTTTGCTAAACCTTCGCACTGGCCGGGAGTTGAAAATTGACCTCCTGGGCGCAATAATGATGCTGAATGCATCATGGAATGACATAAAAAAAGAAACACTTCAGAATTGCTTCCGTCATTGTGGACTCAGTGTTTCCGGCGAGGCTGGTGCAAGCTCATCTGAAAAGTGCAATGAACCAATTGAGGAACTTGATGATTTGTTTAGCCAGCTGTCCCGAGTTCCCGGGTGCCGTTTGTGATGGGACTGCAGCGACAGACTTCGTCACCGTCGACGACCATGTTGCGACCACCGGAGAGCTCGCTGACGAAGACATCGTTGCCGATCTGGCCAGGGATCTTGCCGGCGACAGTAACTGCGAGGACCCATCCAGTTCCGACCCGCCCACATGTTCCGATGCACTTCATGCACTGAGCGTTGTTCGCCACTACTGAGCGTCCATAGAAGGCCGTGGGCTCGGCTTTTCCAAGTCACTCGACAATGTTGAAAAGTGTATGCTCAACAATGCTTTAAAAATGAAAAAGCAGAAGATCAGCGACTATTTCTCGCGCTAATATGCCCGTCGCACATGTATTTACGAAATAAAGAACACTTTTTTAATGAGGTGCGTTTTGTACATTGTCAAATTCTTTAAATGTTCTATATCGAATTACTCAATATATCTAACTAATTCCAGTTTTTTTTTTGTGAGTTCAATATATGCGGGTTTGACTGTATACACCTTTGAAGAACTGTTTAGCTTGGGAATGAAAACCGGAAGCAGCAAGGTGCATAGGCATACAGACCAGTTTACGAGAATTTAGGGCCACCCACAAGAAGACTAATTGTGTTATATTACCACAAGCAGGGCAGTACACTGTCAATGTAAACATGCAAGCATGTTGCTCATGTGCGCCATTTGTGAGCCTTGAGCACCACTGAGGGTGGGTTCAGTGGACTGCACAAGAGCAAGGAGCAGAACAGGTGCTACTTGCACCATGTTGTCTGCTTACGGAGTATGTGCTTTGAGAATTGCTTAAAACGTGAATTTGCTCATTCACAGCAGTGGTAGCTCTACATGTTCACTCCTGAAAAATAATGAGCTTGCCATGACACAAAAATGAGTAAGCAATGCAGGTCCGCTGCATGCCTTGAAACACGTGGCTCTATAGCAGCAACCAATGATAACTTTGGCCTGCATTCACATGAATCCAGCTGCTTAGAGAGAATTCACAAACTGAAATGTGCAGCAAAAAATGCAAATGCAATGTATGCAGGACGATCAATGAAACTTTAGCAATGAAATGATATCACACTACACATCAGGCAGCATAACTCAAGCAGGCTCCAGATTGCAGAAGTGCAGAAGTGCTAAATGAATTTTTGTTGTTTAACTTTCTGAGACAGTGGTCATTATCGTTTTTTACAGAGCAAATAAGTATGAAGAATGACAGCACTGCTTAACATTTTCTTGCTTTTGTTCCACGTAATGATTTTTAACACGAAAGTGTTTTATGCCGGGGTCCACCAAGACTTCACTGACGTATTTCCGTCACGGAAATACGTCAGCTTACAATGTACACGAACATAATACAAAGAAAGAAACCAGAAGAAAAAGTTCCACAAACATGCAAAATTTGGAAATCGAACCCACGACCTCTCGGTCCGCGACGATAGATCGCCGAGCGTTTAACCCATTGCGCCACAAACGCATTTGCAGAGAGCTACACAGACGCGCCTTATATATCTAACACTCCTCCGTGTACGCGCGCTCTTGCTCGGGGCGGTGCCGCCGCCTACGAGCAGAAAAGAGAAGTACTGCATTATGACACTAACGCGACACCGACAGTGAACGCTTCGGTGGTCTCAGCACTACGACGCCTCGATGCCAGCATTCGAAGGGACGCTGGCATCAAGAAGCACTACCAACCACCTAGGTGGCGTTCACCGTACTCAGCAGAGCGGAGCGTGGCCTCCGCAATTAGCTCTGAAAATGTTTCTGAAGTTGATCGCGGAGGCTGCAATTACGACGCGCTGTACGCGCTGATTTGACTCGGTGACGATTCAGTTACGTGCTTTGTCTTGCGCGTGTATTAGTGTGTCAGTTACGTGCTTCGTCTTTCGCGTTGTGCTAGCGTGTGCAGCGTAGTGCAGCTTCCATATGCACGACGGTTGCTCATGGTCATCGACGTTGGTAGTCGTGATGGAGGAGACGTGCCACCAGGCGTCAGCGTGGGTGCATCAACGCCTAAGGGCGCTTTAGCCACAAAACACCAATAGACATTATATATCAATGTGCAATAAACATTACACTACTTCTGTGAAGACACGTTTCACTTTCGTGTTCTATACCGATTCCTATATAAGAGGGATCAACCACATTTTTTTGTGACAATCCGCAATCTGCCAATAGTGACCATATGTGCACTGAAGGATGGCAGAGATAGAAAGTCGCAAGAACGCACGAGTAAACTTTAGAGCTGCACATTTCCTGCTGCGCAAAAGTTGCCTTTATATGGTGCAGCTGTTCATGACACCATTGTCTTGCAACTAATAGGGTTTATTTATCACCCCAAAGTGTTGCAGGGCACCTTTAAAGATGGCAAGATTATTCAGAACCTCTTGCTTAGATTACAATGAACATAAATCATGACAAATTCAACGAACTCATTTCTACTTACTGAAAGTGCTGACTGCAGGCATCAAGAAACAGGCAATGTGACAAGCAGTCATTTGTTCAAGAAGCCCACTTAGCAAGTTCCATCATGTCGGGGTCTTCTTCATGCACTTTTGCTGCCTTGGATGGGGCTGCAGCTGTAGAGAAAAAAGAAATTGTGTCATAAAACACTACACTGGCCACAAATTAGCACAATTAGCCGGAAACGGAGGGCGCGAGGTGGGCGAACACGTTATCACACCCCTTCCCTCCTCGGGAGGGAGGGGACATCTTCGAGACATCTTCGTTTGCTGAGTGTGCACTGAAGTAGACGCGCCTTACGCTGCGTCTACTTCTTCAAGCCCTCTTTAAAGGGCGCGTATGATGAACCGACATTGGCTGAATCTGTTAGCGTGGTGTTCTCGCAACCTGGAGGTCGGTGATTCAAATCCGCAGCCCGACGAGCAATTTTTATTTTCGCACGGCTTGGGTTTTTTCGTATGCCAACACCAACACCGACGCCGACATGAGTGAGGCAATACAAGCTTCGCTTGAAAATTTCAAGAGAGCACTTTCAATGTAAGTCACACAAGCAGGTCTCCATGACCAAAAATCAATTGCACTATCTGCAGAAGGCAACCAAATACTCTTGCTTATGCTCAAAAAACAACTTAAACACAATCACAAGCCTGCCATTCATTATATGTTTGTAGCTATGAAGAACCTTTGAGCAACCGTATTGACAAAGGAAGCTAATGCCAAAGAAAGCTTCAGCACAGCAGAAGCAAGACCTCAACAAGAGAGGTGCTTTGGTTTCCTATGTCAATCATGCAGCACCTCAACAAAGCTTTTAGTCAAAGCAACTCAATTTGACAGCTACACGAAGTAAGGATAGTAGTTCTATCGGCCATATAAACTTGTAAACAAAGGCATACCAACTAATTTGTAAACCTGTAAAAAAAAAAAATGCAGTTTCGCCCGAAAGGTGAAGCATCAATTGTGATAGCAAACTAGTGGACAGCTATACGAAGCAATGATAGTAGTTTTTTTGGCCGTATAAACTTGTAAACATAGGCATACTAACTAAATTAACAATGCTGTCACACACACACAAGCAAACATGAACGCATCTCACTCGATGACCGCAGAAACTCGCTGTCAAAACGCTGCAGTGAGTAAGCGCAGCAGCAGCGAGTGAATTGACCTTCGTCACGCCGCTCTCATCAACGCAAACTAAGCCGCAAAAACACAAAGCAGCGAGGAAGGACTCTGCCTTCGCCGCAGATGGCTTTCATGATACAGTCGCCCGCCCCGCACGGCTAAGTACACGGCCTCCCCCCCCCTCCCTACCCTCCCCCCGGGGCCTTGCAGCCCGGTGGGCCCACTAGTGCGGTGCGAATAACTCCCCCCTCCTTCCCTATCCTCCCTCCGGAGCGCTTCCCACGACTGGAAGATGGCACGCTTCCTTCCCGCTTCGCTCTCTTGCATGCGCGAGATAGCGCAGCAATCGCCAGCTCACCCTTGCACGCTTTCTCTCACACACACAGAATACGGCGCACAGCGACATTTTATCGCCCGTGGACTTTATACGGAACCTCACGGCGACGGCAGAAATACGCTTAGAGTGCACATATAATTGCTATCGCAATAAAATTGTAACTGTAATTGTAAATGTAACTAATTTGTAAACTTGTAAACACAGGCATAACTCAATTTGACAGCTATCCGAAATAAGGATAGTAGTTTTATCGGCCGTATAAGCTTGTAAACATAGGCATACTAACAAAATTAACAAGCATAGTGTCATGCGCACAAGAAACATCAACACATCTCACTGGATGACCGCGGAAACTTGCTCTCAAACCGCTGGAGTGAAGAAGCGTGGCAGCAGCAGCAAGCGAATTGACCTTCGTCCTGCGTCTCACATCACCACGAACTAAGCGGCAAAAACACAGTGCACGGTGGACTGTGCCCCACCGCTGATGGCTTTCACGATACGGCGGCCCGGAGTAGAACCCCCCCCCCCCCCCCTGAGCCCCCCCCCCTTTCCGGAGTAATGCGCCCTTCCTTCCCGCTTTCCTCTTTTGTGTGCACGAGATTGAGTCGCAATCACCACCTCATGCTTCCACGGTTTCACTCGCACATACAGCATACTGCGCGCGGCGACGATTTTATCGCCCTTGGACTTTATACAGAACTTCACGGTGACAACGACGGCAGAAATGTGCCTGAAGTGTCCATATACTTGATATCGCAATAAACGAAAAAATAGTAAGGAGGGCAGTCAATTTACCTCACACATTTATATAATTTCTTTATACACTTTCAAAAAAGAATCCATGGTGCCACAGGCAACCGCCGAAGCAGGCAGTATGTGCCATTCCCTAATGCTTCGAAGAAAATATGAATTTCTAAACGGTTCAGTTTTGCAATGGTTCTTAGCACTGCTGGACAGTGAGGTGCCATCAACCTGTAGCAACCCAAAACCGAAACTAAAGTCCCCTGTATGCTGTGAAGATAGCACCATTTTTTCATCATGCAACACTCTTCATCTCAACACTACTTCTTTCATAAGCCAGCTAGAGGCTCTGAAGCGGAATATATAATAACCAGTGATAGTGGCAGCAGGTGGCCAGGGTGCTGGAGAAGTAAACAAGCAGGAAAAGAGGATTATAGCACTAACCTGAAGTATACTTATTTGAACGTACCTTACAAGGCCCGATGGGGCATTGAGTAGTGGCTTAATAGAAGTTATATAAACAATAGGTGGGAAAATTCCATAAAAACAGACACAAAAAATGGTAAATAAACAAAGCATGCTATGATAAGTTTCTTTACTAAAACTAGGTATAGCAGGTTTACCAAAACCTACAGCATGAAGAAAAACCACTCTTCTCCACATTACAAAGCAAACATCTATCCAAGCAAACTATGTGCCATGGCCATAAAAACTTAATTTGTGAGTAAAGAAGCTGTGGCTAGTTCTATCATGTATATCACAGTTGACTAATTACTCATCAGAGGAGACAGACTGTACATAGAAAGCCAAGTATACCTCTGAAACAAGTCTCATGCAACTAATAGATCAAATATCGAGAAATTAAAAGAGACCGTAAAGGCTCAGGGCAGCACCAACATGACAGAAGTGCTAACAGAAGGCTCACAATCTAGAAAATGGCACTTCATGCAGTCCAATCTGTCGCATCTGCCCTGTAGTTAGAATTCGAAAGCCACCATGCTCCCAACTTCTACATGGCATTTTCAAGAGAACATTTCTGCTGTTCAATGCAGGTAGTATCGCGATTCAATATAAACAGGCGCAGTTAATTCTAACTTCTAATTGAAGTCCAGACATGAATCAAACAAAATACACTACTTACTAATCCATGTCCAAATCCTTTGAACTCACATAGCCCCCCACATTTGACTCAAAACTCAATGACAATTCAAGGATTTCAAGGATGTCAAAGGTAAAAAGTCAAGGAGGGAAAAACAAACCTTATTCGTACACATACATTGGAAAATAGTGAAATATCCTTCTTAGCTGCAATTTCTTGCAGCGAAGCACTTCTGAGTTGGACACACGATTCAAGCACTTCAAGTCGCTTTTTCAAGTTGACTTTTCCATTGTAATGATGCCAATTGTCTTCTGGCATGATGGTTAGTTAAGTGTTCGACTTACGCCAAGGATACTCGTGCTAAATCTAAATGGCTGAAATTTACTTTCTGCCAGGCCTTTCTGGAGCCTAGAGGTCGAAAATGGAGTCATGATGGCTGTAGTGTGAACTAGCAAAACAAAAGGCACGGCCTAGTCGCTTGATCTGGCCTGTGTCTACCTCCACAATGGCAGCAGTGACCTAATTAAGCATGTCGTTGGTGGATGTTAACAAGCCACATTGTAATTGTTTAGTAACACCCTCCAAAAGAAAATCCCTAGGATTTCTTCTCCATAGATAGTGTCCATGGTATAGCCCCTATGCAGACTTTCTTTGAGTGCTCAAAAGTTGCCCCCAACCCCAGTTTTTAAGAAATTCAAAGAGCACATTTATTTTCAAGGAGTTTTAAGGGCCCTTGAATTTTTCCAAATTCAAGGGTTTTCAAGGAGGTGGACAAATCCTGGTGAAAGTATTCCATCACAAAACACATGCGCACTCATTGGTAGAGCAGGCAAAAGCCTTTTTGAAGTACTTCATGTTGTAAGCAAGATATTTTTGTAGTGGTGCCTTGAGCGTTTTGAGCAGGCAATATTACACTTGTGTTAAATCTTACACTAAACATCCATAAGTATTTTGACATTTGAATAGAACAGTCAAATAAACTTCTAAATTCTACTTTTCTGGCAGCTTGAAAGGTAAATCTTTCCAAACAACCTATAAAGCAATGCAGAACTGGTACATGCTGCAGTGGCATCACAATATGGTATCTGCTTCAGTCACACCTATCAGTGCACTGAGGTTCCCAGAGCCTAATCAAGTGATCGGTAATGGAATATTGCTAGTTGGATGTCTCCAGTCCTGACTACACTATGGCAGCAACCAGACCATAGCTGATTTATCTGTCCCAACGTGTTAAAGGGCGATTTTTCAAGGTCACCGGATCTGAATGTAATTTGCCGAGTGTGTTCTCCTGCACACTTCTGTCATATCTTGAAAACATCAGGCTTGAGAGTTGCGAAGATTTTTTACAAATGAATTTCGTTGATTCCCTCAAACCACCTGCCTTGCCTACTCCTCAGCTGCTAGCCACATTGCATTACAATGTAAAAGGTGACATAAGCAGAGCATGCTGGGAATGAATGGCAGACGACAGGGCCGAGGAGTGAGCTAGTAGTAGTGAGCTAGCGTTTGGATTGAGAATTGAGTTACTGTCGCGAAAAGTTACGTTCTGTGTGGACAGGCAAGAGATGGGTGCTGCATTGTTGACTGCGCAAGCTTCCGTCCTCGCTATTTTGAGCCAATGTCAACCGTGTTCAGCCAAGATTAGACCTACCACATTCGCTGAGTTCATGCATCTACAACCAGCAAACCTCGAGCAACTGACCTGAAGCTAACTAAGCCATTAGGATGAATAAAACTGCATTTATAGCTTAGTTTTGACCATACAGATTTGAAGTTCAACATTTTTCATTTTGTACAGTGCACACACAAAACGCTACAAGTGACGACACGGTGCACTATGAACATCGGTACATTGCCGTTCTCAAAGGCTGCCAGTAGCACTCGCCGGCACTTCCCTAAGTTAAATGTGACTACGTACATGGGTGTATATATTTATATATTGTTATGCTGACTCAACATTTAGCTTCCATGGTGCACTGTTTTTGACCTCATAACCCAAATGGGCCACAAGCGGATGCCCTTTCGATACAACAGCCCCTCATTCAACTACCTCATTGAGCTGCTAACGGTGTCAATACTGGCATCGGCATTTCCATGAGACAACTGTGCTGACCCATGTCTACTTTACAGAACACATTGTGTACATAAAGAGAGTAAGAAGAATGATGAGCATAACAACGCGCCCGTACTACAGTCTCCTGCTCACAGCCCGGGCTGTTTTCAAAGGTATGTGGTGAATCATATCAGCGTGACTCAAGTGATGCAATGGCGCTTACATGCACAAAATCTGCTTGTTTTGCTAAGTTCCGAGATTATTTATACTCACTGATGTGCGGCTATAGCATTATATTTTAAGCGAACGACAAGCGGTTGCAGTACAGCTGCCGATGTAAACAAATGTACCAGTCGGTGCTTTGAACTGTCAGTGGTGTTCTGGGATACAAATGCAGAAAGCAGTGCTCCACAACATATTATAGCGAGTATGTGAAGCACTTCCCTGAGAAGGGTAAAACACTTAAAAAGCAGCAGCACATATAAAATCAGTGGTTAGCGCTACCACTAGCCTTCATGTTGCAGCACGATATGTTGAGCATGGGTGCTGGCTCTTGTGGTGGCGGTCGAATGCAAACGGCGATTCGTGGCTATAGAATTCGTCGGAATTGTAGCTGTCACTGTTTGACAGATCCGAAGAGCTGCTGCAACTGAAATTGTCGCCCAAAGGTCCAGCGCGGTCACGAATCAGCTGAGCATCTGCTGCTCGCCGCTTTCGTCCTCCCCGCGGGTGAGACAGGCATGCCTGGCCCACCTTCTCCGCTGGTGTGCCGCTCATGACATCACACGACTGCTCGGTCCGGTTTCCATTTTGTGCTTTCTTGCTTATTTAAAATTATTTCAGAATTAGCGGAACAATTCTACTTTCAGACGCGTGACAGGGGGGGGGGGGGGTCTCGGGAACCTAAATATTTAATTACCTTGAGATGGTGAAAAAATCGTCGGAGTTGCCCTTTAAATCAAAATCAACACAAACTTCAGAAATATTTGGTACAACTAATTTTACCTTATCTAAAAATTTAACTTGAAACACTTTGTGAAAAAAGATTTTATGCTGTCAAAATGAAATTTGCTTCATAAACTACATGGCGACAAAAACTACCTTACATAATAATCAAGTGCCTCGAAAGTACCTCACTTTTTAGTCACAGAATGATGCAGTGAAATATTACTTCAGCAAACATCACTCAAGTGAACTTTTATTTCAACAATGCTCTGGAACACTTTATCAAAGCCTCATTATTGTCCATTGAAATAAATTTCATTTTAGGAAACTTCAGTCAGCACAACTTATCGTTGTACAAACATTTTCCACGACACTACCTCACATATTCCAGGTCATCATTGTAGTTTTTGTTCGCCAATATAATTTTTTTTAATGAACATACTACAGTCGAATCTTGTTAATTTGAACACGCTTAATTCGAACTGCCGGTTTATTCTAACTGACGCTGTGGTCCTGTCAAAGTTATATGTATTTCAATAAGTGAAAACGTTTGGTATCTCGAACGCAAAAGCATTTGCGACAGTTAATTCGAACATACCTCGGACCGACAATGCTCTCAGCAGCGCGCCAAATAACGCGCAACACCTCCAACCGGCATTGCTCCGACACCGCCAGAGCAAAAGCTTAGGAGAGAGCCCTTAATGCAGCGGCGGAGACCCAGTCCGGCCAACGAAACTGCCCACGCCGGCAAACGCTCGCTTCCCGATAACGGCAGAAAACGAAGCTTCAGGGAGCGAGCTAATCTATGCCAGCCGGCTGTACCGGCGGCGGGCGCGCATGGAGACAGTCGAAGGGGAAGGAGCTGCGAGGGAGCTGAGAGAGGGCGAGGGGAGCCACCGAAGCGGCGGAGTTGCCGAGGCCAAATCCGCTTCCCTGCAGCCCTCCTCCCTCACCTTCGATGGTCTCCGCGCGCGAGCGCCCGTTGCCATCCGGCACCGTCTGCTCCCTGAAGTTTCGTTTGCTGTCGTTATTGGGAACCGAGCGTTGGCCAGCGTGGGCAGTTGCGCGCCACGATATTTCACGACTCGCACCGTTCGTGCAATGTGCTCGAATACTTCAAAAATATGTCCGTTCTTTAATTCGGACTTCTTTTAATTCGAACAAATTTCCAGGCCCCTTCGAGTTCGAATTATCGAGATTCGACTGTATAATAGGAACGGCAAACCACACGATTCAACATGGCCTTTGCGGTGGCTGCTAGGTTTGCTTTGAACAGAGATGGTTACAATTATTTTTTTCTAGCCACAGGTACAGTCCAACAGAATGATATGTTTCAATCTGCATCACAACCAGAGACAAAAGTGGATCCCATGTAGTGGAAGTAGCCTCTCACAGCACCATAACTTAGCAGACCACTTTGCTTAACGAGGTGATACAAAAACCCACTTTACACAACACCTGATATACATGATGCATAACATCACTTTTTGCAAGGCACTGAAAGTCTGTGCCTCTGTGAAATCCAAAATAATTTTTTTTTTTTTTCATGACATGCTGTTCTACTTTTCTTCATGATAGGAGGCTCTTGATTGTTTACTGCACTTGAAAGATGTTTCACTTTAGTGAACACTTTGTAAAGACCTACTGAAGTTTGTTTAGGCAAAGTTATATAGCATGAGAAAAGTAAACACAAATATTGTTTCCCTGCAAGGGTCTTGTACAAGTTCCAAGACCAAGCACATAAACAAAAAAAAAAAAAAAAAAAGACTGACACCAATCACTTACGAGCTTTGGTGGGTTCTGCAGTAGGCACCTCGGGAAGGTCCTCAGCAGCTGGTCCGGCCACATCAATGAGTTTCTGATCAAGTTCCTGTTGCTCTAGGGTCTCCAATTCCTCAAGCAGTTCATCCTACACAAATCAAATGTTACAGAAATCAGACAATCAACTAAATAGAATGCAATTACATAGTAGGACAACTGTATAGTGCATACACAGTGTCATAGCTACAACAGACTTCAACCAAAATTTACATTTATGAAGCTAGTATTAATTCAAACCTTTCTTGGGATAGATGTACTTGCAAAACCTAAATACTGTGAATGACAAAATGCCACTTGAAGACACAAGTAGGTACACTCGAACATAACGAAACAGGAAATAATGAAGTAAATGAAATTCCTCGTGAAATCCTTATAGAGAACCATGTATTTAAAAATTCGTTTTAACAAAATGAAATTTTTCTACCAATGGATATAACGAACTAAATTCATCTCCGAAGGCAAAAAATATCCAACATTTGCGTGCCGAGTACATCGCTTTACACAGGGTTCGGCACTTGTTCGCCACGGGAGTTCAAAACTCCAACGCCCCCGCGTAAAATAAGTCATTGAGTAACACTGGTCTCACCGCCGCGCGTAGCTGTGCACCTGCGCAATTTCCATAGCTCACTATCACACTTCTCTACTGACCTCTCTCTCTCTTGCGTGTGCCTGGCTGCGTGGCTACATGCGGTGGTGCGAAAGATTAGTGTATTCATTTCTGCACGTTGCGCAGGTAGGCACAGCTGGGCGTGGCCTCCGAGATCTCGCTGGCGCATTCGCAGGGGTCACACGCAAGAATGCACGAGTCTTACCATGCTGCGCGACTACACATAGCGGTGCGACAGATTAATGCTTTAACTTTTTTTTCTCTACGGCGTGCTGCGCGAGGGCCTGGCCTCGGAGACCTCCCCGGCGCAATCTCATGGGTCATGCCCAGGCTGTACATTCGCTTCTCTCTATCCCTGCAGTGCACCGTGCAGGCTGGCAGCTGGGCATGGTCTTCGAGATAACATAGGCATCGGTGGAATCTTGGAGGCCACTTGCCGGCCACGCCAAGCCGGCGCGGCGAAGTTCGCGTGCCTCCTCGATCACACGGCGGAGCACTGTGTTGTGTGCCACGTGCTGCTCGACCACGACGAGCCAAGTGGAAAGCGGATGCGAAAGACTATCACAATGGAACAGAAGGCAGTTATTTGAAGGTTGTCGCATCAGGTGCCAAGTCACGTGTTACGCACGTCAAAGATTCTTTTGTGGTTTTAATCAAATTTCATTGGAAGCATGGCCACGTAGTGGTTCCGCGGGCCGCAAAGCCCTCTTATTTCTATGTTTACACTTGTGCACCCCATTGGGCATATACTGCATTAATGTAAATGGATATAACAAAGTAATTTCGGCTCCCCCCTTCAACTTCGTTATAACGAGATTCGAGTGTATAAACTCACTGCACAATGACAAAAATGGCTGCATAGACAAAATAGTGAACAGCTCATGACATTTCCTTATTTTATCAACAATCTAAACTTTGTGACATGTCAAAAAAAAAAAAAAAGATTTCTCACATACTGTTCACACTTCAATACCTTAATTTTAAATACTAGCTATTCTTGCCACTGGAAGCTGCTCTAATGGGTGAAAAATAATCTAATGTTGTTAAATGTTCCAAATAAGAGTGCTCTTCTAATTATGCAACATTCAAGAATGTTGCAGACAACTGCAATGTATTTCAATCATTTTCTGAAACTTGTTAGAATCAACTGGAAATATAGGCAAATTTGAATCGTCACCAGCCTACTGTTACACACTGAGGTACAGTTTGACCACTCACAATACACAATTTCAATGCAAAATTAGACAAAATTATGAGCAGTGTTTCAAGACATTTACTCATAGCCCACCTACTTTGTCACCTATTATCATACAATCATTGCACACATCACATTCCATACTGAAATCTTGAGTTTTACTTTCTAAGTCTCCAGGACCTGCTCCTAAGCTGTATACTATGTGATGCTTGCTAAGGTTAAAAGGATTTTCCTCATCTGCCGCCTTGGCCATGAGCAACACTGCCACCTACAAGCTAATCTTGTACACATACACAAATACCCAAGAAAGTGGACAAGAGGATGGCTTCTACAGTAGCTTAATTAGTAAAGCCCCACACACATAATGCACAAGATGAGGGTTTAGTTCCCACACATAGCAATTTTACATTTCAATTTAGCATGACAATCAATTTCTCCTATACTTTCTCAAGCTTCGTTGTCCGTTTCTTCAAATGGTTGTGAACTTGGTGACTCACAAAAAACAAATTCCCTCGGATACCCTTATTCTTCTTGCCAATTGAGATATGCATGAAACCCACCTTGCCCAGTAACATAACCTTGTCCAGTAACATAACTTGCAAAAATGTTGCAGTCTATTGGCTTGATCTCTTATCCCAAATACTGGCATTAAACAGTTGATTAGGGGCCTGTATGCACCAAATGCATTCACCCCCCACTTAAGTTTATGCTTGAGCAAGCATCCTCAGAAGCAACGATGCTGCAATGCTTCCGCAATGCCATTCAGCCACATGTCAACTTTGTAATGTCACAGGATGAAGCATTACATTGAAGAATTATTGACATTACGCAAAGGGTGGTTTTCCCTTATGGGTACACAGGTTATTAAAAGAATGGTTTATGAATAGAATTACACTGACAAGTGCCTGCACGGCCATGAAAAGAGGGTGTGCTAAATTGCTTACATTTTAATTGCTTAGCCCATAGGCACCGGGCGCGGGATGAATTTGGACCGGTGGCGCCTTCATGCGGCGGCGGCGCGAAAGTAATGGCATGTGGCGGCCGGGCCACGCGCAGCTGGCGCTGCCGTGAAACCAAGTCTGATCAAACATGTTGCGTTTTTGGGTGCACCAACAGTTACTGAAACATGACTGAAGCTGGTTGGGCAATTCAATTCAATCGTTGTTCATCGCGGCATCGCGTTTTCAGGCGGAAAGTCTGTATATGTGCGGTCTGTATATAGGCAGCAGCGCGTTCAGTGCTCAGCAATTGAAACGCGATACTCGAATCGCATGGTCGCCAGCGCTTTTTGCACTGACTAATGCAAAACACCAAACTGATGCATTCTGGTGTAGAGTGAAAGCGAGAGCCTTCCTAACGCATTATGACTGCATTTGGCCCCACGGCGCGCACCTGTGGCGCGAAAAGAAGAAGAAAAAAAAAACTGGCGACAGCCGCGCGCTGCCAGCGCCTCAATCGCTGGGCACTTACATTTCTGACGCTGATTTGCTATAGTCTAGTTGTTCTAACGCTAATAAAAGAGCCGTTCATGCGCAAGAGCTTCTTTCATACGCAAGAGCTTCGTGTCCCACTTGCCTGTCTTCGCCTCTGCAGTGTAACGGCTCCGAAGCTTGGGAACCGAAGGCGAACACTCAGATTTGTCGTCATTTTGCCATCTTATCAGTGTATCAGTCTTCCTTTTAATGTACATTTTCCTTCCTAGCAATTCCCAACTCTGGTTGCGTCCGGCACATGACTGTGCTGTGCATCGACTGCCAACGCCAACGCAGAGGCGTGTTCACACTCGCCGTCACTGACGGCTCCCGTCGCGCTAAGCTATATAAAATCGGCCGTGACTGAAGATTGGCCTAGTTTATAATCAATTAAGAATGGGGAAGCATTACAAAGATGAACTACAACGGACAGAGAACGAGAACTTACTGACACATGTACGATCGGTACATGTAAATGTACATCTGTATATGTACAGAATAAGGAAGACGTATGTCTCCTTTTTTTTCTGGCCATAATGTTTGTGTTCTTCGCCTATTTACATGATTAAGGGGGGACCTGGGTCTTGGACAAAAAATTTTGTAGAATCTTTATTCTTTGATGTATAATGCTGAAAACTTGTACATATATGTAATGCTATGTGCTTATTTCCAATATAAGTCTTATTTCCAGTATATGTCCCCTGGTTTCAAATTTTATGCAAGCTTCCTTTAATTATCTTCCGGAAAGATTTGCCAATTATGTGTTCATTAGATATCACTAAACAGGGTATTAATGGTTTCTGTACGATTCAAGGAGTGCAACAAAATGAATCTTATTGCTCTGCCTTACCTATAACAAGAGTTGCGAGACTTCAAAGCTTGAAACTCAAAAAAGTTTTTCTGGTGACTAATTCAGTACCTAGTAACTCGTGTTCTAGGTGCGGCAGACCAATAAGGTTGGTTTTGTTGCACTCCTTGAATCATACAGAAACCACTGATACTGTATTTAGTGATATCTAAAAAACATATAATTGGCAAATCTTTCCGGAAGATAATTAAAGGAAACTTGAATGAAATTTGAACCAAAAGAGATAAACGAAAATTGACCTTATATTCGTAATAAGCACATAACATTACATATATGTACAAGTTTTCAGCACTATACGTCAAAGAATAAAGATACTACAAAATTTTTAGTCCACAACCCAGGTCCCCCCTTAAATACACGGCAATGTTAACTCGCACAGCAAAATAACATCTGGAATATAACTGCTGGAGTTCCACGTCATGGCTTGTCGCTGTGAGCTCCGTTCGCGTGCATGGAATTGCATTTGCATCGCAATTCGCGCTCCTCGTTTTCTGCTTTATGTACTACCTGATGCCACGAATGTGATCTGCAACGTACAAGTGACTACCTTTCTCAAAAGCAGACACACGAAAATGCGTTTTCCGGTGCGTCAGCCCTTAAAACCCGCAGTGCCAAATCACTGGAAGCACCGAGCGTCGTCGTCCCGTCGTCTGCTTCACATGCCAGTGCTCTGACAGCTGCCGTTCGCGGCGCTGTTCGCCAGCATATCGCCGGCGCGCCGCTGGCGCCTTACGACGGCCGCCCAGTGCCTATAACCTAGCACAATATACATAAGCAGCATTCCTGCTGCCTTTGTGAACGTAAGCGCTTCAGGAAGCTGCATATCTTACTTAACTAAGTTTCACTACTCACGACCATGTTAGATCCAGTTTAACGAGCTCTTATTGTTTATGTTAATGTAACCTGTACAGAGCTGATATGGACTGCATTACCTTTCCTATTATGATGTCTATTCATAATACAGCAAACTAGACATAAAATACACAAAGGCAGAAAGGAGAATGTGCTCTGCGTTTCGTCTTTGTCTATTTTCTCACACTGAAGTTTCAACACGAATGCGTACCAACTTGCTCAGTTTACCCTTTTCCAAAGGCAAAGTTCACAGAAGTGTGGTATGCCTCCCTTAACAAGTCAATGCAACAATTAATTCGTTGCCAGAAATAGATGCAGCAGCAAGTGGCATGTAGTAGTGATCTATGCGTGTAGACACACTGAGCTCTGGTTAGCCTCACTTATCTTGCTTTGCTAGAGCCACTTTTTAGTTCAGCTGCCAGTCATGGCAGCTTTCATGCTTTTATTGCAACTTAAGTCTTCAGGCAACATTAACACTGATCCTCAAAACTTACCTCATCGACATCTGTGCCAAATGCAACAGGATTAGATATGGCTTCTGAAATCTCATTAGCAATCTCCTGCTGTTCTTGTACTTCATCCATAAGGTCGTGCACCTTGTCAACATCCCTGAGAAAGAAAATAACATCACAGAAATGCACCTCACTGCAACACAACTGTGTTGCACAATGGAGACGTTTCACGCTTAACTGATGAAGATATAAAGACTACCTTAGAGGTAAGCTGTTATCATCAAACGTTATACCTTTAAACACATCCCCACTTCACAAGCTGAAGATGTGTTTGTCACTATATATGTAGCTGACCAGTCCCATTATGAGTCATTTCCACCTTAATCCTTTAAGTGTTTTAGTATTTTGACCAAAAGTGACCTCCTTTTGATTTAATTTTTATGGCTTATTTTTTAACTTCAATCCATCGAAAACTCTTCTAAAGCTTTTATATATGTACTTGTCATGGCCACAAATGGTACAGTTAGAACATATTTTGGGGCTAATTGGTTCCTTGCAGTAATTGAGGTCATAGTGCTGAATTGACACGGATAAGAAAGACGACAGGACGTGTGCTCGTCCAGTAGCCTTCCTTGTATGTGTCAATTCAGCGTTATGAACTCGGGTACAGTTACAATAGAGAAAAAATGATTTATTTTACCATGTTTCAATATCAACTATTCTGCGAAGCAAAGTTCTTCACCAAAGAAAGTTTTTTGTGCATTCTAGCACTTCTAAGGCAGGTCAAGCAGCAACTTTCTTTTGTACGCACGACTCGCATGCATGCTGTCAGTGGCAGACGCCATCGTTCCAAATATGCCAAAAGGGGCAAAAAGCTTGCGACTCCAAAAACGCTGTCTTTCAGCACTGACAAATTGCTGCCATCTATGCAATAGAAAACAAAGACTGCAATAAATGTGGCCCTTCAATGCTGCCTTTATGGCTGCCATCTATGTTTTAGAACACGAAGACTAAATCAACGCGGCCTTCGAGACACTGAAAAAGTGCTGACATCTATGTAATAAAACAAAAATGAGCGAAATAACCGTGGATTCCAAACGCTGGCACTGCAGCCATCTATGTATCAGAAGAAAAACTAAGTGGACTTGCCGAGTTTGTCCAAATCACTTTGAAAACGAGATTATTGTCGTTGATGAGCTGAGCTTCTCCAAAACACTTAAGGCGTTAAGCTGAGCAAAAGAGAGGTAGATGGGAGCATAAGCACTTAAGCGATTAAACTAAGGATGTGAGGGTGTCATTCTTTCCCAGGTCTCATCAGACACAACACCTTTAGAAGCACTCTATAGTAGGTGCGAAAAAAACATGCTAATTAGACAGTACAACCACGATATGGCTAGCCTCTCAATTCCATTCAATGTTGCCTTGAACCTATGCACATAGAATCAAGGCAAGATACGGCAAGAATTACAGGCATCACATCAGTGACAGAACCTATGCATGTGCAGCTGTAAGCATGGTGAGACCGGCGTATTTCACAAAACCCAAAAGCTTTTACTTGGTTATGCTATAGTTTAAGTGACAAGGGTTTTTTTTTTTTTTCTTTCAAGTTTAAAGGTTTCAGAATCCAATATATTACTAGAAAGACAAATTAATGTGAACCGATGTGGTGCATCATCTCACACTTCCCCTGATGCTCCCCCAAATCAAATACCTACCTTCATCCCTCACTTTCTCTATGTAACTTAACAGGTAACCTTAACAGCTTTAATGAATAAAACCATTGCAAAAGGAACTGAAAAAATTGTGAAATGTGGCCTATGACCAACTCACATGTTTTCATGGGCATTCTTGAGAGCCTTTGCAGCAAGGGACATAATCTTGAGAACTTCTGTGTTGGTGTTAGCATTTTCAAGTGCCTCTCGCTGATACTCAATGGTGGTGAGAGTGCCATCAATCTGGGCAAGCTGCTTTTCATACCTCCGCTTCCGCTTCAGAGCAGCAAGGGCAGCTGAAAATGAGAAAAGTAACAGCACACATCAGGATCCCTCATTTACACTGTGAATAAAACATATTGCTGAATGCCTAGTAGCATGTCTGAAAACTGCATGCTCAAGGCTACCAGAAAGCCTTGGCAATTAAAAACAGGCTGTATACTTCAGTTTTCATTTTAACAACTGATGCTCTTAGGTCAGTGAAAGCAGTTTCATGTGTGTTATCCACTCCTCTTGCAGGTAACAGCAACAATGCAGACTTCCTGCATGCATGATGTGACTGTGTGTTCAAGTAGCTTTACTGTAGCCAAAATACTGAATAAAGATTTAATAAGGCAGGAAGCAGGTTCCTACATCTCGCTTTGCAAGACATGCTTTTCTTTATACATGCTCCTGCAAACTTCACCAGTATTTTCTCTGACTTGCATGTAGTAACTACAGTAATGTGATTTTATTCTATGCTGTGTACAAGGGTATTTTTTGTATTTGTTTTCAATGTTTACTGAAAGCCTTGCATATATAGTGATATAGTGACATTGTAATTTTTGCAGAGTGTATGACAGGACTTTCTTGTATGGCGGGTATATATTGTGCACTCTTTGTATGCAGTATGTGTTGCCCAATGGTAAGCCAGGTTTGGCTCTGTGCGAAGTTTTTTTTTTTTTTTTTTTTTTTTTCCTTCAGACATGTTTCTTTATATGCCTCTGTTGTTTTTGTTCACTCATATTTGTCACTAGGGTACATTTCTTATTTTTGTGGCATAGTTAGCCATTCCGTAGCCTATTTCACAGATGACACTTATCTATCCACAATATCTTAACGTCACAGCCCCAACTATCATGTCACAAATCGCAGCGCTAGCGTAAATTTATGGGAGGAGGGAGAAACCACCGGGCCACAAAGTTTTTATTAAGTTATCTTTGCGAGAAATCTCACATTATATGCTTTCAGACTTGTGGGAAACGAAACACGTTACCAACTGTCACCGTAGCGATACCACTTCGAACTTGACGGAACTTGAGTTCGTCATTTGAGGCAAGCGCGCTTCTCGTTAGGAAGTAACTAGCTTTGGGGCTCAACTCAGCCTCGAGCGACTCCGAAAGCACTGCTACTTGAAGTGGCACAGCTTGCGGAGAATTTTCACAAAATGTTTGCTCGCACTTTAGCAATTATGAAATTTCAGTCTATTTCGATAAATGAAGCGCTGACGTTTGGTTCATGTGATACGTGCGCACAGTCGCAAAATAAACGAATTTGTATACACAGCATATGCCGACAGCAATGTCCACGTGATAATGAAATGCTGTTAACTTCATTCACGCCGCAGTCAGCAGGGTCCAGCAGGAGATGAATGAGATGAACACTCGGATGAGTGACCTCAGCATGCATCGGCTCCGCCTTTATACGACTTCGCCCATAGTAACAGCTGTGTAACGCAACATGCGGAGACTACCCGGTAGTATTATAGAAATTGCTCTTCAATGGCACATTAGTATGACCAGGCAACTAGCTTGACACGTAAGAACGTTGCTGACCGCATGAACCTGTTTCCGTATCAGAGGTCGTGAGTCATATGTAGTTTGAGTTCACTGTTACCAGACGCAAGGAAGCGCTCAACCGTGCAACGCTCCGTCGCACAAGATTTCTACAGGAGGCCGTTCGTATTCTTAGCCTTGTGATGTAACATAAACGCTCTGAAGTACGCAATGACACTCCCAATACGAATTAGCGGCGGGCGGCAACTGCGTGCCAAGCATCTTGACAACGCGATGACACAACACCAGCGATACCCCAATCCCATGCCAATGTGAAATCACGGATCAAGGTCCGCTTTACTCACCTCGCTTATTCTTCGTTCCGTGCTTTTTGGCAGCTTCTAGTTCTAATTTGACTTTCGACTCGAGAAAGTCCTGCTTCTTATTAAGCATTTCTTCGATCTCGCGCAATCTTTGAATAGCCTCGCCTGGCGAAGGTGCTTTCTCGCCAGCTTTCCCGCCACCAAACAATTTCGCAAAGAAACTCATCGTGGAGTTAGTGTAGTCTCTCTGCTCGGGGATACAAGTGATGACACGTCAATACTAATGAGAATTAAATCGACAAGTTTAGCGAAACTTTAAGTCTAGAAGAGGCTACCGTACCGCCCAAGGACTCTTCCTACGCTACACCGTAGCCTCTTCTACACCTAACAACTGCAGCCGCTATAATAGCGAAAGTGCCGTATACGATGGGTATTTCATCACTGCAAGAAATCACAACATCAAAACACAACAATTAATTAAACATTCCTATTTATGGCACTCATATTTTTTATTTGTAGTTATGACTCAGATGTCACTCCCTAAACGTTAAGAGGCATAAATAATTACACTGTATTAAGAACTAATTCTTAATATACCGTTCCCATCACAATTAACCATAAATAAATCAAATTTATTGGCGCGTTTTATTTAGCTTTAAACGATCTGCAGTATTACAGCATGTGTCGCAGTAAAGGTGGTGCACGCTGCATTAGCAGTTTCGTAATAGTAAGTATGGCGGATCTGCAGTCGATGTCCACGAATGTTGAGTAGGCACGCGCGCAGGTTTAGTTTTGAGTTACGAGGTTACGACTGGTTACGACTTGAACATTTATGACATTACGCCGGTCCGAGTGGTCTACTGATACTGCAAGACTCTACTTATGGTATATGCTTTGTGTTGATGTCATTATGGATGCATTTGACGCAGTTCTCGTCAAACAAGGAGCAGAAGCAAAGGTGTACAAAGGCACATATTTAGGAAAGCCCGCTATATTCAAGGAAAGATTTGAAAAAAAGTACAGGCACCCTGACTTGGACCGGCTACTGACCCTTGAGCGCATGCGAGCCGAAGCCCGCGCTTTGCGAAAGACCAGAGCGGCTGGTGTGCCGGTTCCGCCTGTGTACTTTATTGACATGACGTCGCGAATCATTGTGACAGGATACATCGAAAATTCCGAGACAGTTCGTGAAAGGATTGTTTCTCTGCAATCGGAAGAACCAGCGGGCCGTGCGGAAAGCTTGGAGTTTCTTATGGACAAAATCGGCGAGGTTGTTGCACTTCTACATAAGAACCACATGGTTCACGGTGACCTCACCACTTCAAACTTGATGGTGCAGCGTCGCGAAGCAGCATCACCTCTAATCTATGTCATCGATTTTGGCTTGAGTTTTATTAGCGAAACAGCTGAAGACAAAGGCGTCGACTTGTACGTTCTAGAAAGGGCATTCTTGAGTGCTCACCCAGGAATCGAAAGCTTCTTTCAAAGATTCCTGGATAGCTACTCAAGAAACTACCCACAAAATGCTGCGAACATCAGGAAGAAGTTCGAAGATGTAAAACAGCGTGGAAGAAAGCGAACTATGGTCGGTTGACCGTAAATTTGCGCGCAAAGACGAAATGTACCAGTAAAGGTGATTTGGGAAGTTTTCGCCTTGTTCTTATACATTCCCACGCTCAAGCGTACACGTGTTGTGCTGAAAGGTGTGTTTAAACAACAACAAAAAAAAAAAAAAGAAGGCAATGCCATTAGCCATTAACAGTATGACTGAATAGTTACTGCAGAAATTTTTCTTGCCGGTTAAACCATTTACTGCTGCCTTTACAAAGGGAGTGCACACACTATGCATGATCTGCACGCTCTGTGCCCTCCTTTTGATGTACCTTTGCTTAAACACGTTTTTTTTTTTTTTTTTTCCTAAAGTGAAACACCAACTCAACCAAGTTACACTACCATTCAACTTTGCAACTACCAGTACAAAGGAAATGATAGTACACTTTGTGGAAAAGGGGCTTGTGAAAATTACACAGCACTGTCTCCTTTCCAAGTCCTGTTTGCAATGTCTTGTTCAACGAACTGATCCATAGTATGCCTCATGTGTTGCACCTTTGAGACAAACTTGTGGGTCCACCTATCGACAGTAGTGGCAAAACAGATGGTCCCAACATAGAATCACACAGCTGTTAGTATGATGCAGCATACTAAAATGCCAAATGCCTCATAAAAAAGAAAACAAAAAAGGAGAAAGTGTGTACTCTTGCCAAAAAAGTGTCACAAAAGCTCTAGTACAATTGGGAAAACTTTAAATGAGGGCAATTCTTTCTGTTGAAGCTGTACAATAGGCCATAGCACTTGGTCAGAACTGCTGTTGCATACCTATCCATTTATATTCAGGTGGCGTCTGTCTTTAGTACAAAAATGTGCACACACATGCAGAGTCAGTGAGCAAGCTAGCCAAAAGGATGTATCCTTTGAGCACACCAACTTTGATGTTTACCTTGTGGAGGTTATTCAAGAGAAACGTCTTTATGTTTGTTTCATTCTTTCTTTACCAATTATATGCACAGTGTTCCAAATGCCTTTCTTTCTGGTGGCCAATAGCTCTTGGCATGATCATTTTATACAGTATTCATTCTTTTCGTAGTGACATTCTAATTTTGGTCTGCAGCACCGTCTGAGCCATGTCACTAAACTGTGTCCCTGGGTAATTTGAATATGTTCACATTCCAAGAGGTGCCTTGATAGACAGTGAACATCGAAGAATTGGCAATGAATGATGTAATAGGGTGTATCTTGAGGTGAGCTATACTAGCACCTGTGTGGTCTTAAACTTATTCCTGTCTCTCCTTTTCTTTGTTAAACATTTTTTGCGACTCTGTGAATTACAGTCAGCCTCTGTGCTTACTTAATGAGGATGACATGAGCTGGCATATGTGAAGAATTTATGTATTCATAGTTCTATCACACGATAGGCATCTGCTGGCAAGTTTGAAGATTGAAGATTATTACTTTTCAGATACTTACGTTTTACCTCAGGCACCTTGACAGCTGCTTCCAAAACATACCATAATGTTCTGCATGACATGAGTGTAGACATAATGCCAAGTGACCTTGTTGAATATAATTTCATGATCTACAGCGTATTCATTGTTCTATCTGCAGCTTGCACTGTGCATCATTTTTTGTACTAATAATTTTTGTAAGTAAGAGTCCAACAAAGCATGTGTTCATTTGCAAAAGGAAAAAGAAAGTTGAAAGATGATTCAATCTCCAGTTGAAGTCAATGAAAATCAGTCTTCCCGAGCGAGTTGGGGGGTCAGATAGGGGCGGGGTTACATACGGGACGGTATCGCGTCAGCCCTTGCATGAGGGGAGTAGGAGGAGTGTTGGGCTTTAAAATTTTTTGACTGCACTATCTTCAGCACCGGCTAACACTTTTAGACTGCACGATTTTTGCAATTGGCCCACATTTTGACGCATAATGACGTGTTAAATAATTTAAAATATTTTCCTGGGTTTTACATGCCAGAACTATGATCTGATTATGAGGCGCACCGTACTGGGGAAAAACCATCTATGGCATAATGGTTACGGTATCGGGATTCTCTGCTAGAGGTCCATTGTTCAAATCTGGTGATCGGACAATTTCATTAATTTATTGATTTTAAAAACTGGCAATTGAAACATCGACAGTGATAGCAAGGTTCAGCATTGTGCTTGGACTTCCTCGGATGTTGTTCAAAGTATACGCGGGTACGACATCTTGGCACGACGCGTGGTGCCCCCGTATATGCTCACATACAGGGACACAGCAACGCAGCACTTAAGGGGACTCCTGCTGGATAGAAGTAACAGCACCCTGTCAGCTACGAAATGTCCTACAACGCTGGCATGGTGGAGAGCCCTGCCTGTAGGGTTGCACGTGTCGCGCATCGACGGTGCACAAGGCGAGATACACAGGAAGCCGTCGGTGTTCGGAAAATGCACCAAGTGTTGGCACACAGAAAATTTTAACAATGTTCTATTCCGCATGCTGAGGCATGAGCCTAATGGTTAGAGCATCGAGCTGCTGTGCTAGGGGTCCTGTGCTCGAATCCTCCTGGCAGACATTTATGTTTATTTGTTTATTTCAATAAATAGTTACATATATATAAGATGATGAAGAAGGCCGGGCCACTGACCGAGACGTTTGCAAAGGAATAGTGTTGTTGAGTGTGTGAATATTTATTCGGGTTCAGCGAACATGTCTTCTTGCCTCCTTGAACATCAAGGCGACCACTGGTCTCAGGGAGTCCCAGGGGCACATGCCTAATAGAACATATCAGCCCACATTTTTTAGGCTGCACTATCTCTAGGATCCGCCCACGAAAGAGGCTAGAAACATATCCAATATTGAAAAGTGGTGGTAACTCACTGAGAAAGGCTTCGTCTTTAGAATTGCTGTTTGCTTCAGCGCATCATCACTATTAATGTGCGCCAGGTATTTTCTGCTGGCATCACAATGCCCTGTGGCACATGGCATTGCCTTTTGTAAGGGCGACATGCCCGTGACCAACTTGGCGAGCCGTCATCCTCATGTTTATTCCAAAGAGCATGCAGAATGGTTATTGCAGCATCCAGCCTATCCTAGAACGAAAGTGCATTCTTGTTCACCCGTGGCTGAACTCACATGCACGTAGGCAGCTCTGATAATTGTGGATGATGAGGACTCGTGGTGATGAAGATATGCTACACCTTTCTTTTCATTGTGCATGGAGCTATAGTATGCTGACAACAGGCACATGGTGTTAAGCATGAAATGCTTTTAGCTCCCGTTGTCGGCGACCTTCAAGAGACCTTGAGCCAAAATCCAGAGCCGTTATCCGGGCACTCAAGACGAGAATGGGGCAAGAACGAAATGAGAACATCCAGGCATCGTTACAAGAGTAAAACAAGATCATCCGGGCAACCAGTCAAAACATGTAAGAAACTTGTACAGAACCGCATTACATACGCCGGTTAGTGCCCAAAAAAGTTTTTAAAAATATTGCTTCAATTTCTTCCAAATGCTTGTTCACAATATCACTCAATCTGTAACTTCTAGTACGCTGAAGTTTTATTTGGTATTTCCACTAGCGACGTACAAAAGGTAGATAGAGGGCACCATACACTTGCTTGTCATCTTTTGGCACTGAGTTAGAGTTGCCTGCGCTCTTTTGAACGCCAGCGGTTCGTGAGTCATGAGCGGTCCGCGACAAGCAGAAAAAGTAGCGACAGACGCTGAGTGCGCTGCACTGTTATCAGAAGAAAGTGGTTGAAGGCGGCGGCACCGCAGGCAGCAAAAAACACCATAAGGTAGCCATTTCATGCTTACATCTACTCTCGATTGCGGGAGAGCCAGTGTTTTTATTTGTTTGATGAGGGAAAGGAAGGAAAGGTTCTGTTAGCCACACCATAACTGCCTAGCTCGAAACTCACACTGGAATACTGGCCAGCAGAGGGAAGGGGATTGAGGGCTTGTAGAGGTTACCGAACACTGTGATAGGGCTAGTTGGTACAGATCCATAACTTCGGATAGCTCAAAAAGAGACGAAAGATAAAGTACAGAAGATCAGCGCCTGTCTTGTGTACCTTGCTCGTCTTTCCCTCCTTTTTGCGCTCTCCGAAGTTATGTAGAGGTTAGTTTAGGAAAGATAGGGACAGCGAGAGAACAGAAACAAAGGCAGAGAATATACGCTGTACCTACAAAAGTTCCAGCATGCATTTAGCGGTGTGCACCGTGTTGAAGTTTTTATGTCTACTAAGAGTGTTCTCAGCATTATTCTTGTAAATGAAAATCCAGAAAAGCAATGGCTGCTCCTCGGAACCCTTGGGTTACTGACACCCACTATGAAACGGTGCACAAGAAGGGAATCTGTAAAAAACACAACTAAGAAACAATCCTTCAATACAAAATTACTTGCTCGCTGATATATATATTCTTTTCATGCAAAAAGGAAAAGGGCAAAAAGAAATTACCACAAGAAAATGATTTTATATTGCAGAAGTGACGTCTGAAAGAAATGGTAAATACATATAGTGTTATCTTAATTAGATGCAACAATGATACAAACATCTCTAGTACTATTTGTTATGGCACAGTACATACTCATCCACCATGAAGTAAAGACTAATACGTGAGGGGAAGCAAAAAAGTAAAGGGACTTTTGCAATTTCTTGCACTAGGGTTTGGTAACACTGCTAGTATCCAGCTCTGAATTCGTGTCATCGGCAACACTTCTATGGAACGTGTCACTCTTATTCCCGCATTAGTCGTTAGAGTGTAGCAGACCATTAAACATTGCAGCTTCATTGTCGATCTGCACCAAGGAGGCAATGAGGGCAGTGATTAGCTTTTTGTTTATGGAAAGTGTTAAACCTGCGGAAATTATTTGTCGAATGCAAGCGCAGTATGATGACAGTTGTTTATCGCGAAGCAAGATCTACGAATGGATAGAGCATTTCAAACAAGGAAGAACTTCTTTATGTGACGAGGAAAGAGCGGGCAGGCCATCGACGTCAATGACTGAGGACAATTTGAAAGTCATTTCTATGGTGATGGAAAACAGACGAATCACAGAGGATGAAATCACCAATACTTTACATATCAGTCATAGTTCAGCGTATTCCATCTTACACAACAGGCTAAATTTACAGAAAGTGAGTGCAAGGTGGGTCCCGAAAGAATTGTCAGCCATAAGGCATAAAGTAAGGCATAAAGTTTGGACATCTCTCGTAAACATTTGGCCCGTTATCGTCGCGAGGGAGATGGATTTTTACAGCAAATTGTTACTGTAGATGAAACTTGGGTGCATCATCACGAACCGGAAAGTAAGGCAGCGAGCATGGATTGGAAACACTCAACGCCGCCAGAAGTTTAAAAATTTAAACGTCAACCATCCGCCAAATGGACGACTGAAACAATAAAGGAGTTGGGATTCGAATTGCTGGAACACCCGCCATAGAGTCCAGACCTGGCTCCAAGCGATTTTCATATGTTTGGACCATTGAAGGAAGCGCTCAGGCGAAGAAGATTTGCAACTGATACAGAAGTAGTTGATGCAGTGTAAAATTGGTTACAGGTGCAACCCCAAAACTTTTTTTCCGACGGAATCAAAAAACTTGTTAAACGTTCGGCAAAGTGCATTGAAGTGCAGGGAGGTTATGTAGAAAAATAATGTATGTTTCAGTTTTCTCTCATTAGAATAAATGTACCTTTTCTCAAATGTCCTTTTACTTTTTGACTTCCCCTCCTATAATGTTGACCACACTTCAGGCAAGCGTAACTACTAGTTAACTCAATTTTTTAGTGTACTCCTGCTACAAAGTGCTAGCAAGATTTAAGGATGTGCATAAATTGACAGTTTTTTCTTTTATGTATGTGGAACAGATTTTTAAACAATTGTTTGTGGCAGATAGCATTATTCCACCTCCTAAGGTATGTTACTAGAAGAGGTGAACAATACTTGCATAACAAATTGCAATGTTCATTTAGCTAAATTTCACAAACTAAATTATTGCTGACTTCAGGATTTCATGTTGCAGTGAGGGATTAAAGCTCACTGGTAATGAGGTTACGTTCAATAAGGAGGAATCCTCATACTAGCACAAGTTTCGAGTGATCTATCATCAAAATGGTGCAAGAAAATACACTGGTGCTCTGTTTTGTCCCGCAGTGCACAAGGGGGCTTTTGGGGAAACTGGAACACCATTATATGTTGTACTACAATTTTGGAAAGAATATCTCAAGAATAGCGCTGCTAATAATATTTTTATTAAATGAAAAACCAAATTACTGTTAGGCTTCCCTTCAGCAATTCCAGCACGTTCCCTAAAATGAATAACCTCGATATAACGAACATGGACGAAACGAGTTATCCGATATAACGAAGTAAATATAAAGTTTGGCTGGTCATTTGGTTTATTTCAATGGAGTATTCTCGTGCTATAATGAAATCGAAAATGAGGGATCCGACACGGTATCCATTAGGTGAAGCAAATTTTTATTTGCAAAGATGTCAAACAATTGTCGCCGACCAATTTTTCAGACACCAGATTTTTTGGACCTGCATGATTCCTGCGGCACCGCCATCTACCCCTACTAGTGAAAATACTTCATCCGTAGGACATCCAAATAATGTCCCAATGTCCATGCACCATTTCGGAGACAAATAAAACATCCGCCGTACCTCCGGTTTTGGATATCCTACAGATGTCCCAAGGATACCTCACATGGACCTGTTTCGAATATTCTACCGCGAATGTCACAAGGTTATGCCACGTGGACATTTTTAGGCATACACGTGAATATTTGTCTTCAAATTGAGACTTTCTCTTTGAGTTTTCTCGTAACAGAATTTATTTTCTTGCATGTTCGAATTACAATTCGATGCTGTCATGTGTGCAGCTCGTGTGTACGTCGTACTTACGAATTTTCTGACGCAATTTACTTTGAGAACATCAGTTCAATAAGCCGGCCACTTGCGCTTGGCCGAATGCATAGAAGAATGAGGAGTATATTGATACTGCACTGCCAGACTCGTGTGTGCGCGTGTAACGTGTGCACAGAATGTATGCGTTTTTTATGCGTGGCTGCTCTGCGCGTTGCATCTGTACACAGCATGTGGTGCGACCGAAATATACATCACATTAAACAATGTGCAAAAGTCACTGGCATATATGTCCGTAAAATGTATGCAGCATTTCCCCATGATGTCCCTCGTGGACATGCAACGGATGTCCGCAGGACACGGAAAGTGCGGCCGAACGATCATGTGAGGGACGTCCGCCGGACGTATTCTACATAACTCCAGGATATCCATATCCCAGCAGTGGATGTCCAAAGGAATCCATAGGAAGTCACTGTTGTCACTGTTGTCAATAACCTAACCTATATTGTACTCCTAGCGCCAGTGTACATATAACGGCAATAACCAAACTTTCGAACAACACACAGTGTTTCGAGCATCCCCGCGTGACATGTGCAAACATGGCGACCATGACCAAATAAGTTGCCGCCATGTCCACTGGCACGAAACCGCAGCTTTGGTTGCCAACGGTTCGGCGCTGGTTAAGCCTAGCGGCCTAAGCAGTGCAGTCGGCAGAGTGGTGTCCCTGGAAGCTCGCCGCCAATTTTTTCGCACTCGTAGACATTATTGGAAATAATTAAGACGCACTGGCCATAGACTGACGGCCGTATATAGTTGCGGAGTACGGTTCCAGGTGCGGCCCCCTCTATGTCCGAAAAGTCTGTCAGCAGCGTGTGCTTCTTGGTCAGTGGCTTGGGTTGATTGGATCGCGGTCGGCAAGCAACGTGCGGGTCCCGATCGAACAACGATAGCACAGTTGCGTATTCGTGGCGGTGCAGAGCACGTGGTAATTTATTGTGGTCCCCGTGCCTACTATCGGCATGGCAAGATGTTGACGGGTCATCAAAATCTGCAAGAGACCCTTGACTGGCCCATCGGAGCAACCCAGCTTGCGTTGCTATCGTATATACCTGATCGCGATTTCTTTTTCGACGATATCTGCGTGTATGCTTATATCGAATATAACGAAGGTATTTTCGTGTCTTATGCGACTTCGTTATAACGAGGTTCGACTGCAAGTAACATTTTGCACGCTAGCACACCGAACACCGTGATTTCTTGCACAAATAATGTTCGCCTTTTCGAGTAATCTGCCTGGAGAGAGGTGGAATTGACCTTTCCCCCTCCCTTCATTCAAACCTGATCCTGAAGCTGGCCTAGCCCGCCAAGCCGGCACTCTCTCCTTTTCCAGATGATGTTGCCGACGCGCTGGTACACGCTGTAGTACATCACACGTACTCGATGAGCGCGGACACGCGCTGTCAAAGGCTGGCGGCGTGTGGAAGCGCCGCTGATATAAGCAATTTTTCAAAATGTTTTTGATGAAAAAAAAGTAATAATGTGCAAACATAAAAAAAAAATAGCTCTCGATCGTGACCAAGAATATATTAGCATTTCTTAGCATGCATGAACAGCATAGCCAGGTTCTTACTGATTCGCGGATCTCACTTCACTGTTACAGAATATGTCACCTATTGAGATTTGCTGCGCAGATGCGTGTATTTGTTAACTCTGACACATGTGTACCGTCCACCTCTCAGCGCCTGAAATTCCAACATAAGCAACTCATCACTGCTAGTCCACTAGCTACCGAATATTCTCTTTCTGGATTTTGTGCATTAAATAAAACTGATTATATTTGAAATTATTGCGTTGTAAGTTGAAGTGTGCAAACGTTTGTAATTCTGGTTTGAGATTCAAGCTTGGGCAAAGCTATAGGCAGTGAAGATGCAAGCCTGTTCGTATAGGTGAAAGTGAGGCACTTCAGGAAACTCTGGGCCAACATTTTTGTATAACTTTATTTCACACCACAAAAACAGTACAACTAAACAACCGTGTAAAATTAGTTGTGCCTAACAAGCGTCAGCTCTACCTTCTTCCACTAGCCTACGTGTTGAAAAGAGTTGTGGCATAAGTTACATGTGCCGACCTAAAATATCCTTAATAAAGAAGGTTCTTTTCTGTGTGTCTACTCCCATGGAAGCAGGAGGGTGCTGTTCAATGTCCATGTGGTGCTGTGTCATGAGGCGTTGGGGTTTTGACCGGCCCAGCGTTCGCCGCAGGATCCGATTGATAGAAGATATGCTGGGCAAAGAGTCTCGAGGGCAAACTCCATCAAGGAGTAGTCGCTCACGAATCTCCCAAGCAAATAAAGCACCATTCTCTTGCTTGTACTCGCGAATTTTGCGAATCACCAGAGGTGTTGAAACACGGGGCTTGCTTCCACCTGCAACAAAGAGGCAATTTTTAGTGTCTACTACTGTCATTCATTGTTTTTCATTCTACTTAGTGATGTTGAAAGTTAGACGAAAATGTGTCATGTCTCTAATGAGTATACAGTGGCTGAAACAGTGTCCTGATTAAAAAAAAAAAAAAAAAAAAAACGGCTCATGCAGTGCTCTAATCGAGAGATTTATAGCAAACTTGGAGAAATAACAGCTTCCGTGATAACACACACATTTGCACAGCGCCGACAAGAAACATGTACTAAATAGCCTAACTAAGAGCACACAAAGAAGTGCTTTGTGTTATCCAAATATAAAAATCCGAGGACACCTAAGCCCTTCGTATGAGTTGTGGATGCGAAAGCATTAATGTCCAATTGAACACCGCTGAGCTGTCCTTCGAGTTATGAATTCCTCGCGGCCAAGCAAGCGCGTTGAGACGCTTGAAGCGTTTTGATTTGGCCTTACCGAGGCGAAGTTAGAACGCAGGCGAGAGCTTGAGCGGGCAAGGAACGCGCCGATAATGCAGGCTTCCGAGAGCGAGGGTGACGTAGCGTCGCGGCGATGCCCTCGCCCCTCACGGAACACCTGGCGCGCTGGTGAACCGTTTCACCCGCTCTGCGCCGTCGAGGCGTGCTCGCGACTTTATTGGCGCCGCAGCCAATGATAATTAAGGCTGCTAGCGACACCGGACGCCGGCTTTTTTGCTCAATGAGCCATTTGACGCCTTCGCACAAAAAACTTAGTTGAGTGTTCATTGAGATTTATTTGACTTAAAAAATTCCCAAGGAAAATGCAACGATTTCGTCTCTCTTCACTGTAGTCTGTGAAACGTGACGTTCTGTTTCCACCACTAATTCTGACCACTTGCATCTACTCAAGGTGACACGGGAATTGCTGACTAGTCTGCTGAACAGTGTTTGTCAACTACCTGATATTCCGATCACCCACTTGGAATAGCGGAACCATGATGTATGAAAGTGAATGCAAGTGCTGTTGGCTGCAATAATAATTTTAAAGAAGTATACACCACTGTGCCTTACAAGACATACATTGGGCACCTATGATGCACACTGCTACTCAAAAGCTCTTACGCTGCGGTACATGTCACCATAATTGATGCTGGCCAGTGCGAGAGGAATTATATGGTTTACCCAAAATTCTAAATATCTAGAGAGTACTGGAACTTGTCCTTGTGCTCCACACATTTAGAGCCACTATATGAATGCCCCAGGTTAACCACAGGGGAAGCACCGCACAGCACAGCACAGCAGCAGCTCTTGTTATCTTTGCTGTGGCCTGACCACTTATGAAAGTAGCTGTATACGTTGCTTTTCAGAACTTGAGCATTATGTTGCAGATGCCGAGATAGCCATGTGTCTCACCTAATCATAAAGATGCAATTGCACTCCTCAATTCCACTACTGCATAGGTGCAAGGCACAAGAGAAAGTCGTTTATCTTGGCCTCCTAGAGTTGTTGAGCAAGGAGTAATATATTGCAGAAGCAGCCATCTGCAATAGATTTTTTCAAGTTAGAAGTAACTACTTCCGTTAATTCGAACTTGACGGAATCCAGGGAATCGATCGAATTATCTGGAGAGTCGAATTAAAAGGCATAAAAACGTCCAAGCACACCGTACCTTTCTTTAGAAATATCTACCTGATTCTAACGCGCCCCCGAATATAACACGCACCGTTTTTTTATTGGTTCAATAAGAAAATGATGTCGCCTAAATCGCGAACCTGATTTTATAAAAAGAAATACATATACCACCGGTTCTGGCAATAAGAAAGAGATGAAAACTGCAGAGTATACCTTCACAGAATGGACATTTATTTGCACTTAATGTCGACTATCGCTGTACTCTCTCAGAGAGTTCAGAAATCACTTCAACCGAAGAAATAATGACTGTCAAAGAGATGGCAACGAACAAGGTGGTTGGGCACGATAAAATAACTATTAAGCTAATAAAAGACAACATCGAAATTCGTTGTCAACCACTGGCAAACATATTTAATCAATCCATTTCTACAGGGATTTATCCAGACTTATTAAAATTTGGAAGAGTAGTACCAATATTTAAAACTGGTGACCAAACGATCTAATTATCGTCCATTTACTGTACTCTCCGGCGTAAATACGCTTTTCGAAAAATATATAGAATTACTGAATTCCTCGAAAAATACAATATCTGACCTAAACACAACATGATTTTTGGAGCAACCTCTCCACATCTGCAGCTGTTGTCTCAGTCTCAGAAATCATTAACCATGCACTGAACAATAACGAAATTTGTTTGGGCATATTTATTGACAATAAAGAAGCATTCAATTCTGTTGACCATGATATCCTCTTGCGTAATCTTGAGCGGTATGGATTCGGTGGGATGGAAATTAGGTTTTTTAGTAGTTATCTGAGGAATCGTAGACAATACACACGATTAGCAGAAACAAAATCTGACATTAAACACGTAACAGCCGGAGTCCCGCCAGGTTCCGTACTCGGACCTCTTTTCTTTTCCTTGTTTGTTTATGATTGTCCTTCGTATCTTGCGCAATCAAAGGCTGTAATCTACGCGGGTGACACTTCCCTTCTAATAACACGCTACTCAACAGAAGCAGCAGAAGTTCTCGCGAAGGAGGACCTGAATAACACAATGCCGTGGTTTGCCAGCGATAAACTTGGCCATAAATACAAAACCAACAAAATTTATTGTTTCCGCCTCAAATCGCAAACGTGTCCCAAATAACTGCAGTCTCCGCCTTAGTGGAGTACCTACAGAAGGTCTCGATGCATATAAATATAGGAGTGAAACTTGACTCAGATTTGACCTATGTAAAAAGTTGACCGTAGGTTGTTTGGCATTAATTAAGGCTCGAGGGCATTTTTGTAAGGAAATACTGCGACTAATATATTTGAACATTTTTCACTGCCATATACGACCTACTGCATAGAATCATGGGGTCACACTTACTCGTCGCATTACGCAGCTGTAAGCATTCTGCGGAAGAGACCGATAAGAATTATGACCTTTTCCCCTACAAACACTGCATCTGCTCCATTCTTTAAAGATTTGAACGTTATACCATTCATTCAGACGTAATTAAAAACTGCAGCTCTAATTCACAACGTAGCATGCACTAACAAATAAATAAAATAACGAAAGGAATGAGTGAAAGCAAAGGGAGGTTAGAATATTACTGACAATCGAATAACGAAAAAAAGAGAAAAAACAACAACAACTAAACATTTCAATGAAAAATAACGAAGTGCTGTTGCCTATGCTTTGAAGTTTAGCATAGCGAATAGATTCTAAAGCTCCCTTTGAAACGTTCGTGCCTATTGGGTGCAATGTCTTGAACTTATGGATGAGGTACGATTCTCTATATTTTCTGTCTCGTGCAGAACGGAAATTTGACTGTAGTATATGTAGAGTTTAAGTTCATCAAAGTTATGACCTGGTTGGTTGAAATGCTCGGTGACGGCTTTGGGAAGCTTTTTAACTGTGTCAGCACGATGTCCGTTTAACCTGACGTTCATTGATTGTCCCGTTTCGCCGATATATTGTTTCTTACAGAAAGAACACTCAAGTATATAAATTACATCGGAGCTAGTGCAAGTAAAGCTAGTTTTCACTTTGTGTGTATAGCCATTTGCGGTGCTTTTAATTTTAAGGTCACTTTGAAGGTGTCTGCAGATTTTGCACGTGGGGCGAGAACATGCTTTTATTACGGGGGAATGATGTTAGCTGACTTTTGCATGCACTGACATGTCTTTAAAGTTTCTGTTGTTTGTCGTGTTGCTCATCGACAAAATCTTTTGTGTCATTAACATTAGACATCAATGTATACCGCATGTAACCCATGCGTTACCTTGATTAAATATTACATATATTTGGGAATATCAACTATATCTTCTGTATTCACTATTTATGTATACACTTTTTATGAAAAAATTTATGATGTGTGTGCCTTTTCGTTCGCATTTCGCCCTCATCTTCATTAGAATATTTTTATGTAATTGATCTATTACTAGCCTAATTGGCTAAAGATCCAGATGCGTGATCATAATATTGTTGGACAGGGTCATTCCACGCCAACTGTCCCAACCGTGGCACTCGAGAAAAATCATTTCTCTCAAAAAATTATTGAAAAGTTACATGTATATGAGCATTACTTACACAGTATTTTTCCAAAATATTTTGAGCGGAAAAACATTTTTGGACACGTTAGGGCCATTTGAATTTCACGAAATGGTGGAAAACCAGGAGTAAAAAACAAATTCGCCAAAAATCGCCCGTGTTGTGCATTCTTCGAGAATTTGCGTTTTTGCGTTGTCTGAACGATGTTCTTTCATTACAGAACAGTTTCACAAAATAACTTTATGTTCTTTACTCCTTAGCACCGAGGTGAAAATGCGCAAATTATAGCGTTTTTTGGAATTTTTTTCACAAATAACGGTCAGGGACGAAAACCTCAAATTGCTTTCGTAGAACTTTCCCTAAAACGTACTATATTATAAACTTTTATTTTCGCCTATGTGCTGTGCACAGGCTCTAAAATAAAAGCCTCAATTTGGCAGAACCGCTATTTTGGCCTATGTTTAGACGTCGGTAACACACTAAAGTGGTCCATGAAAAAATAAGCAGAAAAACGGATATAATTGAGAAGCATAAGTACTTTCGCCACGGACGTTCTAATCAAAGTAATTTACATTTTCACCGAGGAAAAAAAATTGAATTTGAGTGCCACAATTGCATTATTTTGGTTCGCGCTTCGACTTCACCTGATAGCTTGTTGGCGGGAAATACAAACCAGGGTGTTGTAGGTAGTGGTCTGTGCGGTGAGGAATAAAAGGCGAGATCACCGGGACTGTGCAAGAATTTGAATCTTGGAGCTATCCTTACTTAAGGTAGATCGACATTACGCGCTTCCATGCTACTGGAAGTATACATATGCAGCCGCCTACGCGTGAAGTGGTAGAGCGGGTCACAAATCACTTTCATGAGCGTGAACTGGGAGCACCACTTGAACGACACACATTCAGCCACTGTGAAACCAACGAAAACAGACCAATAATTTGGTGAATATTGTTGATAGGGAGCTTTATTGAGCATATTTCCCTAGTTCCGTGATTGGCGCTTCGATTTATGTTATTAAGAGAGTTGACTAGCCGAGAAAGGGCGGTTAACTGGATGGATAGATAAATGCTCTTACTATACTTGAATTCTATATTGTAATGTCCAGTGAAGTATTATAAATAATTTCAATATCTAACTAGAAAGGTTGAAAACAAAATAAGAAACAAATAAGCAAAATATTGTTACCGGCACAGAACATGCCACCTGCAGAACTTCATCGGTCATTAATAAGTGTCGTAAAGCCACGGCACGAAAGCTGCAGGAAAAAAATATAAATAATATAGCAGGATCTCGAGAAACTCTCTTCAGAAATGGATTAGTATTTACTCAATTTGTAACACCTCAGGAACCCTTTCCAGAAACGAAGTAATATTTGCTCCATATGAAACCCCTAAAACCCTTGCAAGTATGGAAATAATATTCACTCCAATTTAAACACTTAAAGATTCCTTCAAAAAAATGAAGTCATATTCACTACAATTAGGATACTTAGAATACCTTCCATAAATGAAGTAATATTCACTCCAAATGGAACATCTTAAAAATTCCCGAGAGAAATGAAGTAATATTTACTTCTATTTGAATTTGAATACGATAAAAACTCTTGTGAGAGATGGAGTTAACAAAACTCCACATGAATGGAGCATATTAAACTCTGATTCGTGAATGCGCTAGGCGACCAGGGATTTACTCCCATCCCATCTGGGATTATTTCTGTTTAGTGTGTGTGTGTGTGTGTGTGGGGGGGGGGGGGGGGGGGGGGGGGTTGTGCCACTATTTTAACCACTGCCTTTTACGTTATTGCAATTATTAAATGTTAGTCGAGTGCATCGATTTAAAAAAGTGTGTACATGTATGTGTTGTACTCCTGTCCGTTTACAAATTCAGCATGTGTTTCGAATGCTTCCAATCATGTGTAAACTTGTGATGCATAAACTGTTCTTCGTCATGTGGGGCGAGTAAGGCTTTCAAGCTGCTACGAGCAGCTTTTTTTTTTTCCCTTGCGCCCGCTCTCTTTTGTAACCATAAAGAGAAGAGTAAATATTTAATTTCCTTTTATTTGAATTATTCCTCACATTTCACCTGCTGGTTCACCCCATAAGTAAATTTACGCACCTAACTTCGCAAAACCAAATCGAACAAAAGGTTCGTGATGGCAAAGGTTGGGTTAATGCGTAGCTTAAAGCACCATATTTTCACGGATATAGCACGTGGATCCGAGGAGGTGTGGTTGGGGGGGGGGGGGGGGGGGGGGTAAGATAGATTTGGATAACTTAGAAAAATATACTTAACCATTATAACCAGAATCAAAGAGGCGCAATCTACTCATGCGCTGGCACCCACGCAGGACGCGCTGCCCAGATGGGGCAGATGCGCACGCTCCAAGACGGTTGCGCTTTGGTGCAGATGAGACCCAAACGGTCACGCATAGCGGTAGTGCTTGTTTGCTTGCTCCCTATACGAGGTGTGTTCAAAAAGAAACCGAACTTTTGCTAGCACATCTTTATTGCTTATTGAACAGAAATTTAAGCACTGCCACCCTTAAAGTACTCCCCTCTATATTGGCAATGCACTGTTCCCATTGTTTCTTCTATTTTTGGAAAGCCTTCTGGAAGTCACTTTCTGGGATGGCGCGCAGGTCTCTTGTTGCATTGTCCCGAATCTCCTCTATGGTTTGAAAACGACGTCCTTTCAGCGTGGTTTCAAGCTTGGGAAACAGGAAAAAGTCTGCCGGGGCTAGGTCTGGAGAATACGGTGGATGGGACGCAACGGGAGTGTGATGTTTCGCCAGATAGCTGCGGGCAAGGAGCGACGCGCGAGCGGCGTATTGTCATGATGCAACATCCAAGTCTGGTTTTCCCACAATTCAGGCCTCTTACCGCGCACAGCATCCCTCAAACACGCTAGAATTCCCTGGTAGACTTCCTTGTTCTTGTTTACCATCTGACCACGTGGTACAAGTTCCTAATGGACAGTGCCCACTGCGACGGCTGCCCCTTCGTTTCAATATCATAGCCATAAGCCCACGTCTCATCGCCTGTTATGATGTTCTTAAGGAAGTTTTCATTGTCACTGGCAGTGGTAAGCATTTCCTGGCTGATTTCAACATGGGTCTGTTTCTGATCGTCAGTCAACAAACGCAGCACGAATTTTTCACCGACACGACGCATCTCAAGTTTGTCACTCAAAATTTGATGGCATGATCCTACGCTGAAGCCCACTTCGTCAGCACCTTCGCGGACAGTTAAATGACGACTTCCACGAATCACAGTACGAACTCTCTCGACATGATCATCATCTGTTGATGTGGAAGGTCGTCCAGGCTTGGGATCGTCACCGACCAACATTCTGCCGTGTTCAAAACGCTTAAACCACTCATTGCATTGCGTGTGATTCATATAGTCCTCCCCGTATGCTTAGCTAAGCAACTGAAATGTCTTTGTGAAAGTCTTGCCAAGTTTGTAGCAAAATTTCAAACAACTTACGTTGTTCTTCAAGCTCTGTCATTCCCCTTGTTTTCCCTGAAGCTCCGTCATTGTCACTTCAGCACTAATCCGATGAACAGTTTGTGCACGTGCTCACTTCAGCGGCTGTAGCTCGCCGACTAACGATCAGAGCGAAACGCGGCAAATGGCAGTTTGTTGTCTAAACCTGCCGCTACGTGCGCTCAGTAGCCGCAGCACGCTATTTTAAAATTTCGGTTTCTTTTTGAACACACCTCGTATACTATGGCGCGTAACCACCACAGGGGAGTGGCCAAGAAGCCGTCGGTTAAACGGGGGAGGAGAGATAAAGCTTGAGATAAAGTCTATATCAGGGTAAAGCGGAAGGCGTACAGCAAACAGAGTAGACTAACTAATTTTAGAGACATTTATTTTTCCTTCAGAGGAAAACGTGTGCTTTAGGAAATGATAGCAAATTGGAAGTTAATAAATTTAATTCAGTTAAAACTCGCAAGTTTGGGAAATGTAAATTATTAAATAAATAAGTTAACCAGGTATTCGCTTTGTGGCATAAAGGAATTCCTGTGCCTAAAACTTAATGTAGACTCCCCAAAGGAGAAATATATTGAGTGTTTGAGGGTGCCTAATTTACGGAATAGAATTTCGAAATACTTTGTCACTGGGAGAAAATATATCATTAAAGTCAATCTTTATAATATTTACGGGCTTGTTTTGGGAAATGATTTCGCGTAACTGAACATTTAATGGGTCTAGTTGTACTTGCACATAGAGCACTGCACGGGCCGATTTTTTCAGCCCGGGCCCGGCCCGGGCCCGTTTTTACGTTGGGCGGCCCGCCCGAGCCCGATCAAAACTTTTATGGCGAGACCCGGGCCCGGCCCGGGCCCGGAAATAATCTACATTACCCGCCCGGCCCGGCCCGCCACCCCTTTACCTTAGGCCCGAGCCCGGCCCGAGCCCGACTCGAAACCGGCCCGAACCCGGCCCGAGACCGAAAAATAATGTTTTTCAGAGTTTAGACACCCGAGAATAACTTGCTGCACATTACATGCACACCACCAGAAAGCTCGAGCCCGGCCCGGGCCCGCGTCAAAAAACCTGAGCCCGGCCCGGGCCCGAGTCAAAAAGCACACGCCGTGCCCGAGTCCGGCCCGAGCCCGTGAAAAAACTGTGCTACCCGGCCCGGCCCGGCCTTCGGGTAAGCCCGAGCCCGTGCAGTGCTCTACTTGCACAAACAGAACCTGAGGATCCAGAACCTGAGGATTATACCGTATAGACGGGACCATGGTTCGCAAAGAATGCAGACATTTCCTTAATAAATACAAACTTCGATCGCCTCAATCACGATTCGAAAATCTTTAGGTACCTTTCCGATGGGAGAATGCGGAATCTGCAGGCAAGTGTGGGCAATCGTGCTTATTGATATAAATAGTGGGCCGGGCTGTGCGACCACTTTGTGCCGTCGTCGGCCTCTTGGCGTTTCTTTGCACACTTGCCTTCCTGTTCATATAGACTCTTCCAAACCCGTTTGTGCGTCTGTTTTCGTTAATAACTTGCGAAGCTGGCTTTGTTGCACAGCTTAGTCGCTTAGTGGTTGATTTCGCCGCATTTTGAAGAGCGAAATTATGGACACTCATTTAAGGTCTTAAAGTGTTTACTAATGTTTAGACGGTTCGAATGTTATTTCAGAACTCTATTCACATTTTGCCGCGGAGGCTTAATGTTATTGAAGGAAGAAAATATTTTATTTTAGTGCTCGACTGCAATGTCAGCTATGACGTCACGGATTTAAAAGTATTTTTGCGTTTTTGAATCGTACTTCAGGAATGAAAGTTCCAAGAAATTGCTGGGTTTAGTATCTGTTAATTTACTTTGGGATGTAATATAGCTATTCTTTACCGACAGACAATTAACCAGTCCCGTGCAGACGCTGTCAAAATCCATGACGCCAGACGGAGTTGGTGCGGGAATTCTAAGGTGGCGTCGCCACCAGACTTTACCTTTTGTATATTTTCTAGTTTACCAGATCTCCACTCACTGTAGGAAGGCTGACTTATTTATATTCAAGAAGAGCAGTCTACCAATCTATTTGAACTCAATATTATTTTTGGCAAATCAGTTCCGCGGAAGTCCGCAACGTTGAGGAAGTTTCATGAAAGGGAAAAATCACGATCCACCTGAAAGTTGCGCGCAGTTGCAGAGAAAGCCCACATGGGTCTCTAAGAATGAAAGCTTCGCAGTTGAAGAAAAATTCGCCCAGGTACGGGGGGATCGAACCCGAAACCAACGCCTTTCCTAGGTGGTCGCTCTACGGGACAAATTTTTGTTCAATTGCGAACCTCTTTTTCTGACAGACCCGTGTGGGCTTTCTCTGCAACTGCGTGCAACTCTCAGGTGGACGAACATTTTCCCATTTTATTATCCTTTTTTAGGGCGCTTTAATAGTACGATTCTTGTTTTTCAAATCTTTGGGGCGTACTTATTTAGTTTTGTTCCTTGTCGGTTCGACACTATAGCGGCCAGATGCCGCACAGTTATTCTCTAGATACGTGCAAGTGTGCGAGCGGCAATTTACCGCCCTACTATAGTTTTCTACGACGCAGATGACACACGGCCAAGGAAAAAGACAGACAAGGCGAACGCGGACTTGGGATGTTCCAGACTGCAGAAAGTCAAAGCTCGATCGGGCTGTTTAATTTTTGCCTCGTCCGCCTTTTGATCCCAGGTCCGTAAGGAAGGCTTTCAGAAAAAATCAGGAGAAATGCATTGGCATTTTGCCGCGTACATATGCGGAGGGATCTCTTGAAACTGGTGCTAGTATTAGGATACCTTCTAAATGGATGTGCCTCGAGCACTGTCTGGCTTCAAACGCGCAATTGCAACGCGTGTCCTTCAACGCATGTTAATAAAGTTCAGTTGAATAAATGTCGAATTACTGATTTGCTCGCAGTTTATGACGTCCGCCGGTGCACATGATGTTTAGTCGAAAAAAAAATAACCTCTACTGCACCGATTCTTGACGCAATGTTTTCGCCGAAACACTCGGAAACAGAGACGAGTGCGCGCACCGATGGCCCCTGGCAGTATGGAGCCGGTCTCGGTGAAGCGCGCCAGTATCTTGGAGACGCATCCGTGGGAGACGAGCAGCTGTCGCGATATGTCACAGGGCCGGTAGCCGAACAGGGCCAGCTCCAAGATCCGCAGGCGCACGTGGAAGGGCAGCGGCTTGCCGTTGGCGAAGCTGCCGCCCAGCTGGTTGACGCCACCGCAGCTTGCGGACGACGACGCCTCGTTCCGACCTCCTCCTCCTCCTCCCGCACCGCGCGACGTCGCTGTGGCCCCGACTGCTGCTGCGTGCATGCGCCAGACAAGGAGTGGTGGAGTTCGCGCCGACGCCGCGCAGTTTTGCGGGAGCGCTGCGCCACTTTTCTGAAGCTTTGAAAACCGCACACAAAAGAAAAGCCCCCAGTTGAATGGGCACCCACTATGCTGAGCCGCGAGAGGAATATTTTCTCCCGAGGAGGACTGACGCATGTCCTCGTAAGCGATATATCCCCTGAGGTTGTGGGTTCGATTACTGAGTACGGCGGCCAAATTCCGATGGAGGCAGAATGCAAAAAACAACGGTGCAAGTGCCCATGTGGTGTAGCTGAAGATTAATTTGGAGCCTTCCACTACGGCGTTCACTGCTTTAGGCGTTAAACACTACCTCAGTGATTGTCAAGGGATACGAGATCGCGAACGGCGCTCCTCGTCGGCATTGTTTATAAAACGTACTTCAAATAGAAAGAGCATTTTGTTTTTGTTAGTTTTGAGACAGTGCAGTGTGTTTTTTTTTTTTTTTTTGCGGCAACACATTCCATAGCGGCAATAGACGTGGTAAATGTGCGACAATGATTTATTAACTAAATAAGTGACCCACTTATTTATTAATTAATTGACCAAGTGTTGCAAATGAAGTTATAGTTCATTACTTTAGGGCACATGGTGCGATCACGGAATTGAAGTCGGTTACTGTTCGACGCATATCGTATACGGTTCACTGTTAAAGGGGGCACCAGATTAGTAGGAGCGCTAGAACAGCGAAGTTTTCACATCGAATTGGATACGAATATTCCAGAAAAAATACCTTCGAATATAAAATCGAATATCAAATATTGCCAATTTCCCAAAAAAAGAAGAAAACAACGAAATGGAAGTTTCCGTTGAGTCTATTCGCCAACAAAAAGCTTGTTTACGTTATTTTATATATCAAGCACCGTTAATAAATGGATGCGAAGTCAACCGAGAAGCTTTAAATGAGAAACAAAGGAAAGTACAGTGCTGACGGATTGAAACGCGACAGGCAAATTTTGGGTAGAACTCTTTTTCTGTGCAATTACTCGAGAGTACCATGCCTTTTTGCTTCGAATCTGGTCACGAAAGGTGATTTGGACTCTGATCTAAGCGTACGAGTCGAGATTGCGCCGATTTCACACAAACTACCGACGGTGGAAACAAAAGCATGCGCATTCGTTAGGCCTAAATTGTCGCGTTTCAATCCGTGAGCACCGTAAGTTTATATCCGGTGCACCATGACAATGTCAATAATGAAGAAAAGGAACATCATGGGCGCTATAATGTAAAGCTATACCAAGCTTTTCTATTCCATTTCTGCAATCAGCCCTCCACGATTGGTTTAAAAATTTTCGGGCCACTCCTCGCCTCCCCCCCCCCCCCCCCCCCTTCCCTCTTCGCTTGTCTGTCAGCGACGCCAGGAAAACCACGAAAACTCCTCCTCTGATATAACGTCGCACACTGAATAGGCATGATTAAACTGAACAAAAGCAATAAATATTTCAGATTCTACCCCTTTTTCGCCATTAGCCCTCCGCTATCGGTCAAACGTTTCCGGGTTGAGCCCACTTCGCTTGTCTATCACGCAACTTCACAAAACCGCGAAAACTCACCACGTCAAAGTGACGTGCATGCAACAAAGATGCATTAATATGCCAAACAAAACTGATTTTATTTCGGAATAGCCAGAGACTGCCCCGTTCCGATATCAATAGAAGATGACTGCCCGCCGATCGCTCTGGCACTGGCTACTCGCAGCTGCCGGGGAGAATAGATTTATTTGCCGATAACAAAATATTTTTGCGTGACAACATAACATTGTCGAGCCCTTTCGGCCACGTTTACGACATCACTGTGCCAAGTGTTCTTCGCTGAGGATCTGTTTTAGCGGTAGTTTTGCCCTTCCGTTGCACGCCGCCGCGATTTTCTATACCAGCCACCGAAAGCCAAGCAAGGAGAAGCGGTCCAATTGCCGACTCCGGCTCTACCCTCCTCATCTGGTTACTTGCTTTCACTGCGCGATCCCTGCCCCACCGAAACCCTCTCCACTTCGATGTGGTCCTCGCCTCTTGTCACCCAATTAGATAAGAAAAATTGGCCGAAAAGATACCTTGACTCCGCCGTGAAGGCACCCACGACATATCTTTCTGTGTGTGTGTGTGTGTGTGTGTGTGTGTGTGTGTGTGTGAAAACTTTTTATTTACAAAAGTCCTGAGGCTCGACTCTTTCAAGCCGAGGCGGGCCGCACCCACGATGGCACCGTTAGGCCCAGGCCTTCAGCGACATCGTGGGCCCTCTGGACAGCCCGTAGCTGATCTTGAAAAGATGAACTATGTAGCATCTTCTTCCAATGGAGCCATTCTTCTTCAGGGCTGGTGAGAGTCGCAGGGCATCCCGCGAGCATTTGTCTGATCCCAATGATGCCAATGCACGCATCATTCTTGACCTCCCTTTATGGATAAATTTTATCAAGGCGGTACGGCGTGGGATAAGTTCCTGTTTGTAATAGTCGCAGTGAAACTGCCTGAGTCCTGCTCAGCTTTGAATGTGGCAATTTAAATTGTCTGCCTCCTAGGTAGTAGTGTTTAGTAATCTCGTTATATGTTAACAAATGATCTCTAAATTCCTCGGCCTGGTGGTTCGGTTCGACGGCTCGGTTGCGACTGTCACGGCTAGCAAGTCCTCGTGCCTAGTCATGGGTAACCTCATTGAGGTTAGCCCGGGTCTCGTCCACTTCTCCCATATGCGCAGGAAACCATTGGATTTCACTTCTCATAGTCATAGCGTTTTCAATAAGTTTAGCTGCCAGAATTTCGATGGACCACACGGGGCGAATTTCAAGGATTGCCCGAAACAGTGAAAGGGGTTGAAAAAATTGAACCGAATGAGCAAGACCAGTATGTCACACAAAGAGGTGGCAGCGTTAGTGCACCATCGGAGGAAGCGGTCGCTTTGTCGGCGTAGACAAGCTGTAGGAACAAATGAGAGCTCTCTGGCTTAAATTGCGCAGGCCCAGCAGAAGGTGGTTCAATCGGTTTCGGTTGATCTTCCAGAGATCGAGCGACTTCAATGCATGGCAACGCTTGCCGCAGCGGACAAGTGCCTCGGAATGTCAGAACGAACAAGGAAAGGGCGCTGTGACATCCCTATTGGACTCTGCCATCAAAACTATGTTGCGGGAAATGACTGACGCCCTGCAGCTGCTATTCTATTGTTTAAATGCGCCAGCGGCGGGGACAGCTTCGAAAATAATGGACGCTATAGACAGTCAAATGGCTACGCTGTAGTAGCCTCGACCCCTGCCGTGAAGATGCGTATACTGTGAAGCATGCACGTACGCATTGCGCAGACACATTATACTGTAGATGTAGATGTAGAGCATTGACATTATACTGATACTGTGCAGCTCTCACCATCAACTTCATCCTCTTTCCTCTTCACATGCTATCTCTGTTGCTCCCCTAACCCCTTCCCCAGCGTGGACTAGAAGGCCAGAGGCACTTCACTAAGGCCGACCTCTCCACCTTTCTGCCATTAAAGTATCTTTCTCTCTCTCTCTCAGTCTATCATGTGCCATTGACGCACCAATTTTTTATGCTGGCTTTTCTTTAAAACATTCCCTCTTCGAGAAAAGGGTCTTACTCTGTTCGTTTGCGGTCAACCCACTGGGACTAGTGTTCTTGCAAATGTATCTCGTAGAAGTCATGTACTACAGGGACACCAAATGGGACCATGCCGTTTTAGAACAGCTTCACAGCACACGTACAAAGTTTGCAGTGAAGCCAGATTTGCAGAAAAGAAAAGGAACGTTCTCGCAAGCAACCTACGAGAATTCTGCACTAGTCTGCACGGCTTTTAGAAAGAAAGAAAGAAAGAAAGAAAGAAAGAAAGAAAGAAAGAAAGAAAGAAAGAAAGAAAGAAAGAAAGAAAGAAAGAAAGAAAGAAAGAAAGAAAGAAAGAAAGAAAGAAAGTTGTGGCGATGAGTTATGCGAAACATTTTTCAGCTACCTGGCTATATACCATTGGGGTTCCGCAAAGCGTTACCAAATGAACCAGCGTGTTTGTGTAAATTTAGTAGTAGTGTGTGTTACGACAACAGCACGTGTATGACGAGGGAAGCACGACGACCACGTTGAAGGCGATCGCGTGGCGGCAACGGCATTATTTCTGCGGCCGTGTGACGCGAATTTACGCATAGGGATTGTTGGGTTCTACAGAGTTACTCAACGGGTGTTAGCGAGAGAAACGCAGATTGTTACGTGATCTTTTACGAAGTGTTAGTGTTATGCAATCGTATACCTACCAATGTTTATGTCATGTGGTATATTTCAAAACGACGGTGGCAATTGTACGCTGGTGAAGAAATGTTAACACATGATAAACTTGGGCTGATCATGAAGTCGGTAAAACATCGCACAGCTTCTACGTAGCGTTAGCTGCTACGAGGAAGGTACTGAGGAATGTGGGCCGATCCCGGAGATTGTGCAGTCTAACAGCGCCCCAAAGCGCGAGCTCTCACGAGAAAAGAAGGCGAGAAACTAGCCCGTGACGCACGCGCCAAATGTTTCAAGGAGCTGGCTGGCTTTGGAACTACAGAACTACGCCTACAATAGCAAAAAAAAAAAAAAAGCGATCGTGGTTCAGTTGTTAGAGCACCGAACAGCTCTGCTCGGCGGCAGAGGTTCGATTCTATCATCGGTGACACATTAATATTATTTTTTATTAAACCAGGCGAGACAGGAACCTACCTACCTACCTACCGCAAAGTTCGTAGATTGAGACAAAGAATACGTTGCATCAAAATAAAGAGTTTTGTTTTGCTTCTTGCGTTTAAAAAGCAACGAAAGTGCAGCGCATGTCATGGTGAGCTGGCTCCTACGGAGAACTGTTATAGCAGATATCTGTCATAAAGAATACGAGCACCCACAACAGGAGCATCGCCAATCCTACACGAAAAGACTGACGCTGAAGCTGGGACACAGCGCGCTGCACCAAGCCACCACTCCATCTACTCGCGCGGCCCCACTGAAATGTGCACCCCGTCATTCCCCTCCTGCTGTGCTGCTGCTCGTTCACTGACTCGCCCAACCCTCACTGTTACTTTTCGTAGCGAGGTCGACGTAGCAGTTCTCGCACAAGAAAAATACGAACATCGGCTATAGAATAGCCAGCACAGACAGACCTTTCAAAGTGATAATAGCACGCTAACAAGCTTAGGCGTGACTAAACATGACCAGTGGTCTTCCTTCTGCTTGAAAGTAGGTGCGGTTGTGGTACGACATTCCTTCCTCAACATGTCATACTATGAGTGGGAGAGGCAAATGCCATGGAAGACATGTGCAGAAGGCGTGCCCTCGCCCGCGTTTACATAGACGGTAGTTTTGCAAACCGTCGTTTCTTTTTATCGCGTTACACCCGCACTGATCCATCGGCATGCAGTGTCAACCGTGGCTTCTTCTCCCATGTGCTAAGTGCTTAGCGAAAATGTCCGTGTAATTGCAGGCAAGCACTGCGAAAGGATAAAAAGAGAGAGCGGCAGAAACGGGGCGAGAAAACGGCGCCGCGCACGCCTAGCGGTGCAGCCCTCGAGGAGCTATGCGGACAGGATGCGGCCCGGTGTCAGAGATGAGTTTGAGACCACTAGACAAACCCCCTTACAAGTGGTGTTGGGATGTTCGAAGAACTACAGGAGCTGTCATCCTGGGATTCCGGACCCGCATACCACGGCTCGCTATGCCAAACGACGCAACCCCGTCGCCGGGCTTAAAGAGTAAATAAATGCATTAGCATCTATGTAGCTCCCAATCTGCGATTATGTGTCTGCTTATCGTTTGCTCAAACCCAGTCACGTGACAGTGCGAGTGTCGCCCCCTGCATAGCTCTTCACTTCATTTTTCACCTAATGCACGTCATGACAGAAAGTGCTGGAAGCTATGTGGGAAAAAAAATTGTGCAAGAACCATTGACAATGATTGTTAATGTAAAACAAACAGCCGAACGCTTCCAGAAAACTATTCTGGTTTATTAAAGTGACTTCTCTATACCTCGTACAATTTTATGCACACTGTGACACGCTCGCGTACGCACCACGAGTTTTCTATTACATGCCTCTAGTGAGTGAAGTCCGTCTATAATGCTATAAATAAATGCGTGAACAATGGTGAGATCGAACCTCTGTCTTCCAGGGCATCAGCCCAATGCTGTAACCATTAGGCCACGATTACACGCATGCTTCTATCGTCCCAAAGTAGCGCTTTGAAACGTCGCGAAGGCGGCTGGCCAGTGGCAAGCAGCCGCTACGAACGAAAAGCTTTGTGAATACGGCCCCGGGTCTTTTGAGCCGAAGAAAGCTATTCGCTTAAATACATACACAGAAGGGCGACAATAGCGACGAAAAAGCAAATCGCTCGTGTAAAAGTTGCCAGAGAAAAAAAAAAGGCTATTCAAAAATGAGCATAAATGCGGAGCCCCCCGAAATTTGAATACAAAGCCAAGGCATCGTGGAAGAGCCTCTTACATAAGTCTTGTGTCGGAATCAAGAAAACGTCGTAGCAAGCGACGCTTGCAGTTGGGCGGGCTCGCTGTATACGTCCTCTTATGATCACTTGTTTCACACTAGCTTCCTCACCCACATGTCACACTGAAAGGTTAAAAGCTCGCGTATGCGAAAGCATTTTGCTGGCACACAATTTCGAAAGCAAGTTATGCATAGTTATGTGGCTCAGTTCTCATACAGATTGATTAAGTATGCTAATTGATCGTAGCAACTCGCTTAAGCGGCAACACATGGAAAAAACTTAAAACGTATTTTGGGTGTGGCATCGCCCGACTCTAGAATCTCAAGAGTGCTTCAAACATTTTGAGTAGACTCAAGTCTTAACTTACCTACGCTGCTGAGCACTCCAACATAGAATATCTATGGCAACACGAAGCCGTATTATTGGTCCATTATTCTTTAATGACGCATTTACATCGCCCTCATCGATTACTTAAAAGGCAAATTGGGGAATGGAGGAGAGTAAAATGTAAGGAAGGCTATACTCAAGAAATCGAAGCATTAATGAGAAGTGAGAATGATGAATTGTTAATGTTATACTATATAGCTTTTCCCTTTCCGAAGGAATGACGCACATTTTATGACAAATGTTGAGAGAAGGGGCATGCAAGAAGCGATAGCTGAGAACAGTCACTTTACCTGTGCAAATCTGCGAAAGATGTTTTTTTTTAATTATTCGTTTTAAACGCGTTAAATCATGTGAAACTGTACTAGCTCGGTTAAAATAGCGTACGCGCAGCGCATGTGTCGGAAACCACGCCGTGTTTGAAGTGGGTATCTTCACCAGAACGCAATCAGACGCAATAAAAAGGAAAATAGCACGACAAGGACAAAGCGCCGAACTATATACTTCAGCGTCTTGTCCTTTGTGTGTGCTTTGCTGTGTGCGCGCAACTATTATATTGCGGTAGCCTAGCTGGTCACGGCGCCTTCGCCGTGAACCGAGTGGCTGCTCAGTGAACACGGGGGTGTTATTCTATTCTTCTCGGCAGATGTGAATGTTGGTGCTGACTGACGGCATGTTGCACGCGCGCAGTTGACAGTGTATTTAGTCGCTGGCGTTAGCGATTATGAGCGGGTCGGATGCGTGCACTAGCGAGTCTGCAATAGCAGCTGTAGAGTGGAAGCACAGGGAGACGCAGCCAATTTCTGACGATTGGCAAACGTATCAGACTGCCATGACAACATTGGCGGAGGTGTCGGTCTGGAAAAGCCTAATTCCGGCTGAAGCAATGCTCAGACTCACCTTAGAGCAGGACGGACAAACATACCCGCTTGTTGACCAGTAGAGGTCAGAAGTGTGCCAAAAGAACTAGAGAGTGACTAGAAAAACAATTTTTTTATAGTGACTCTATAAAGAGCGGCTATTTCCTGCCCATAATATCACACGGGAGCGCGAGAAATCCACCGAATCGTTTTGCGGGTGCTCTTGCGAAAATTAACATAAATCAGCTTTGCACAGCTTAGTACCTTACTGGACATGAGTAAGGCATTGGGCTTTGGTAAGCCCGCTAATAATTCACCACTGCATCTTTCCAAGTGCCCTATCGGTCAGGTAGTGGAAACAAGGATCTCTGCGGCCTCTCAATTCTTAATGCCCAAGCATTCTTGTCGAGTGTAGCCTGGTTCTTCCTGCTATCTGTCTGACCGTTTTCGCGAAGTAGCTAGAGTTGTCATACGTCTAGATACAGTCCGAAGTGCCGGCGAAACAGTGTGCAATCACGTATCGCTCGACACATCCGCTCTCGGCTTCACGGAAAAACGCACCGGAGTTCTTCCACAAGTGGCGAATGGTGACGTTGACGTTAGCCTTAGGAGCCTAGCAATCTAAGTGACGATTGACGCTATAGGCGCGTGTAAGGGACGTGAGGACACTCAAAGGAGAGTCTCGCTCCTTCTAGCCTCATGCAGTGCGCCCTGGGAGCTGCGTAGAGTCTCCAAGTCGCTATACAGGGCCGTTTCCCGCCACGACACATCGCTCCAAGAAGCCTCTCACTGCAGCTGAGTTTGAGGAACGCATGTGCAAGCGAGCTGAGGCCACTCATCGTATAGTTATGTGGCTCAGGCTAGAGCACTGCACGGGCTCGGGCTTACCCGAAAGCCCGAGCCCGGCCCGGCCCGTGGGCCGGGCCGGGCCGGGTAGCACGGTTTTTTCACGGGCTCGGGCCGGGCTCGGGCACGGCGTGTGCTTTTTGACTCGGGCCCGGGCCGGGCTCGGGTTTTTTGACGTGGGCCCGGGCCGGGCTCGGGCTTTCTGGTGGTGCGCATGTAACGTGCAGCGAGTTATTCTCGGGTGTCTCAACTCTGAAAAACATTATTTTTCGGTCTCGGGCCGAGTTCGGGCCGGTTTCGATTCGGGCTCGGGCCGGGCTCGGGCCTAAGGTAAAGGGGTGGCGGGCCGGGCCGGGCGGGTAACGTAGATTATTTCCGGGCCCGGGCCGGGCCCGGGTCTCGCCATAAAAGTTTTGATCGGGCTCGGGCGGGCCGCCCAACCTAAAAACGGGCCCGGGCCGGGCCCGGGCTGAAAAAATCGGCCCGTGCAGTGCTCTAGCTCAGGCGCCTGAGGTCCGCACCGCCCTACTGGAACGAAAGCGGATCGCCGAACATGAACGCTACGCCACACGAACGAAGAAAGCAAGTACCGTCAGGTCAGAGCAGATGCGATTTGCAAAGCAACATGTAATAAAACATTTCATCTTCAATAACCATGGTGTCATTCCTGCTGCACATGCCACTAGTTCGCAAGCACGTTACAGCTTCGGTCACCGTTTCGCTCCAGAAAATTACCACGACTCATGAGAACTCTGCTTCTGACCAAACAACAATGCTCCGCTCTCAACTAGGGCTGTGACTGCTGGGCGTTTTTTTTAGGAGCGAAGCTCCTTATAGCGGCACCCGTTCCGTCCCCGTCGTAGTAGTAGTAGTATACTATAGTGTGTAACCAGTCTGAGAAAAACGAGAAAAAAAATTCCGAAGTTGTGTCCGTAGCGCGGAATCGAACCAGGGACCCCTCGCTTCCGAGCGCGCGGCGTTAGCCCACTACGCCACGAAGCGCACACAGACACACGCACCACGATGGCAATAAATACCCAACATTAACGAAAGGCCGCGTTTCTAGCGCGTTTCTAACGCGTTTGTGCTAGCGCGTTACGGCCCGTGTAAGAAGCTGGTGTAAGACGCTGTGGCCTCTCCGCCTTACCTTCAACGCGTTTCGAACGCGCTGCCCAAGGCGGTGGCAAGTCAAGTTCAAGTCGAGGAGCGTTTATGAATACGGGGGGTATACTCTCTCAGCAGTCATGTGATGGCGTCGGCAAACGCGGTGCACGTTCCGGCATGTGTAAATGGCTGCGTAAGACGCTGTGGCCGCTCCCCCTTACTAGAGAGAGAGTACTGCACGTTTCTAATGCGTTTGTGCTAGCGTCCCCTTAAGCGGGAGATCCGATGATTCCCTCCGGAGCTTCGCCCACTCATCATCATTCACCCCGTGGATATGCTGAGATTTTTTTTTTTTTGCAAGAGAAACTTGACATCATAACATCTGCACCGTGCTGAAAGAGTGACCCATTCCCAAAGCATCTAATTGAAATAAGCGACAAAGGATAGATACGAAAATGAACCAAAATTATGGATGGTAGTAGTGTGGCGGCTGCGTCTGCTTGCTCTTTTGATAATGGACTTTAATGAAGATCTGTTTCAGAACGACTCTTTCAAACCGCCATGTAGCCTTTCCTTATAATTATCAATAAGGCTTCGACTGGGGCTAGTTGGTATGACATCGTTCTGTTTACTGCGTTATACTGTTCACACAAATGATCAAATAAATAAAACAGACACGCATGTGCGGAAAACGTAAACTGTTTATTATACGCAGGCGCACGTCAAATATTATTATTATAATTACAGCGATTGTCACTGAAGCACGTAGTTTTGTGGCTTTGTATACTATTTCACTATCTAGACACACCATTACATGCCCGGATGCACCTCTCCAACAGAAAGTGTCGGAAGACAGGTACCAGCAGCGAAGTGCACTAGGAGATTTGAGGACACATCATGCTAAACAAATTTGTTTCTTTTAATCTGAAGCATTCTTTACCTACTTTAGACACTCGAGTCTATCTATCTAGCCTCTTACACCGATCCAGTGACCAAAGTAGTCTACTAGATCGGGCCATTAGGTATCTGCTCGTGGTCGTGATGCCACCGTGGGTGTTTCTTTAACTGAATATATATATATATATATATATATATATATATATATATATATATATTACACACACACACATTCAATGAGATTATAAGCCTGCATGACATAACATTTGGACCACTAATTATGTGCTCGAGTTCTTGATGCCAACGTGGCCGTTTCTTTACTTGAACATATATATATCAGTAAAGCATGGCATGCATGCCATGCATGACATGAATGACATGACATGCATAACGTGCTCGTGGTCGTGATCCGTCAGGATCGTTTCTTTAAATGAATACACCGGGTTTTTCACGAAATGCGTTCGAAATTCCTTAAAATTAGAGGAGATAATCAAATGATTTTCTGCGCATTACCTTTAACATGAAGGTACAGATTTGAAAATAATTCGATGTAGTAATTTGACAAGTAATTTTGCAAATTAGATTAATTACCTTCCAAATAAAAGAGCCATACGATTGGTCCCAATAAAAGGCTTGAAGCACTCTTTCTGAGGAGCTCATAACCGTTTACAAAAATGAAAGAAGTTAACGCTTATGGATGGACGTGGATGAGCGTCTACTAAGGGCGTGACAGTTGCGCTCTTGGGCTGTTAAGTTTCGCTTTTCTGTGGGAAATCGGCCGGAAATAATTACGCTGTGAAAATTAGCAGCGTCAGCTTTTTTCGTTTCGGGAAACGGTTATGAGCTCCTCGGATGGCGTGCTTCAAGTCTTCCGTTGGAGCCAATCACGTGGCTCTTTTGTTTTATAAAGGTAATTATTATAATTTGCATAACTATTTGTCTAATTACTACATCGAATAAATTAAAATGTGTGCCTCTGTGGTAAAAGTAATCCAGAGGCAATCATTTAATTATCTCAACTTCCCTAATTTTAAGGAATTTCGAACGCATTTCGCGAAAAGCTCGGTATATGAGAATTTGCATGACATGCATACATGACATATATGACATGACATTTCGGCCACTATAGGTATATGTTCGTGGTCGTTATGTCATCGTGGTCGTTTCTTTAACATGGTTATAAATCAGGATATACAGGACCTGACATACATGCATGACATGAATGACAAATATCATGACATGCATGTCATAAATGACATGACAAGAATGACATGCATTCGTGACATGCATGCATGACATGACATGAATGACATCCAGTAATGCTTTGCGGAACCCTAAACGATGCTGTATAGCCAGCTACTTGCAAAATGCTTCGCATAACATCGATTCCCACAACGCGTGGCATCTTCATAATTTTGTTTTCGTTCTTTTTATTTCAGCTTTGTTCGGCGATCGTCTATTCGTTTGTTCGTTAAGGTTTGAAACCTATGATATACGAATAATGTGGAATAGTGCTTGACGAGAACCTCTTTTACGTAAGTTGCGTGCTAAAATTAATCAGTAAACATAATCCCTACACTTCTTTTATTTGTCGTCTGCGGAAGCGCTAAAGACGCCTCTTAGTTTGCTTCACTGTGGAACGGAAAAGGAGGCTTTAAAGGGTATGCGCTTGGCATCGTCGTTTGTCATATGGCAGCATGCTCGTATCACGCCATAATTATTGTCGCACGACATGAGGGCTTTTTTGTGTCTGCTGGGAGAACATTCCCTGCTGTCGTATCTATAACGTTAGATAAGTACAACACAAGTAGTTATTGTGGGAACAATGAGAAACAAGTACTATAGATTAAATTAATTTGACGCGGAATATGCATAATTTTAGAGCTTGAAAGAGAACGATAATGTCCTACTGGCGAGTGGCTGTATAACCTCCTCACATTCCTTAAGAATCGGCACTCACACAAATTAGAGCGCGGTCGCTGTTATTATGCTGCCGTGCGAGCAACATTCGGCATTTGCAGAACAAACGATTTCTTTTATAAATAGGGTGAATATGCATAGTTTATATGTAGGCACGTATGTACTAAGAATTCCTTTTTTTATTTTATTTTTAGAAACATAAAAAATATCAGTGTCCGAATACATAAAGCCCTTTGTATGCAAGAGTGGTTCGCAAGAACAGCGCTGGCAATTTGTGACAGAGAACTACATGATACATGCGAACTCGTTCTATAATTGCAAGCGTTTCTTTCGAACGAGAAAAACTTTCTGCAAGTACTTATAGACTAAAAATCTTGCAAGAAAAAGCAACGGCAGCGAATGAATACTGCAGTTGAAATAAAAAAAATGTTGCAGTTGAAACAATCAAAGTTGTAAAAATAAAACGAAATGTTTCTGAAGGCTATTTGGGACACATCAGCCAGAGTGTAGCCACTTCATCTTTGTTTGACTTTGAATGATCTTAAGAATGAATAAAAAATTGTTAGAGCCGCTTCACTTTCGTTTATTAAGCGCTTTCCATAACAAAAACAAATAGAGAGGTAAAAAGATTGTCACGATATCCCACCATTAATAGTGGATGACTATTGAAAGCCTGGGTTCCCGTTCAATATCATGCTGCTCTTTCTTCAAAGGTACCGCGCGGAGTAAATTAAATCGTTAATTAACAATGCACATGGAGTGAAAAACACAGCAGACAAGAAGTACTCGATTAATATTGGCAATAGTGCTTAATAGTTTATTACGTACTCTAATCTGTACATGTGCGGCGGAGGCAATAAATGCGCACGTGTAACGCGAAGGTTATGCGAACGTTTGTCATTGAACCTGAAACGTTCATGTCTAAAGAAAAATGAAGGCAGAGAATATAACATGAAACAACAAACAACGTATTCCATTTAGTGTCAATGGCTTTTGTAGCAACTGAAAAAAAAACACTAGAATATTAAATTCAAAACGCGCATTCCACGTAACGTTTTCTGCCTATACAATGTCTGCATCGTATTCATCACGAGGAGCCTTCAGAGTAAATTATTGGGAGCTCGCTGATGAGGAGGCAAAATCCACGTACGCACTTTCGGCATCAACAAGCCTCGGCACTCATTACAACGTTATAAAGACTTGAGCGAAGGTCATGCGATAAAGCTGCGTGACGCAGACTGAACCACCGTGGCCGCTGACACGTACGCGTGATCTATTACGCTTTGCCACGAACCGCGACACTAACCTTTCGCTATCCTAAAGGCGTGACAAAGTGACAGTTTCGCGTATATCCGCATCTTCGCGAAGCTTGCCCACAGTCTTCGTCTACGGCATATTCATTGATAACCGAAGCGGCAGCCGACTGACGCCGCAGGTGCACGGCAAGCGCGATGCGATGCGCGCTGCCGCGGAAGGCGGCGTCAGACGCGAGAGCGCGCGCGCGCGGCTCACCGTGGCGGCTGGCGGCGGGCGGTGCTTGCGCAGTCTCCGTGGTGGTGGCTGCCGCGGCGATCGAGGACATGTCCCAAACAAAGCGCCAATCCCGAGCGACATCTTTCCCTTATATAGGGGGCCGGAACGTGGGAAAGCGTCAGATGCTGTGGCTTTCCATCTGGTCGCCGCGCAGGGTAATTGGATTGAGAAACTTTTCGCATTCAGCGCCTCGGAACAGATTTCCTGCGCTGCTCCGTCTCCGTTTCCTTAGATCCCCCGCTCTTGCTGCTGCTGCCTCCGGCGGGGCTGTAATTCGGTTCCCCTCCTTTGGGGAGGACACGTCGGGTTGGCGCGGTTTACGGCCAGACGATCGGGACGCGGTTCGGGCCGCCCTCCCTTCCGCGCCAGACTCGCTCCACTGCGCGTTGCCCTCCGTCTTCGGAGACGAGGCTCGCGGACTCAAAGAGACGGCCCTTGCACCGAACGCCGCCGTTCACCAGCCGTCGAGCGCTCAACGATCCTGCGGAAGCTGTATGCGATGCATGCGCGAAGCCCATTGCGGACTGTACAGGTCTCGCTAACGAACTACCGTCCACGTTAGTTGGGGCATTCCAGCTGAGCCGTTGCGAAGATGCTGCCCGGACAAACAAAAAGTCCTGTTACAATTGGAATAAGCTAACGAAACGTGCAATGCCGACAGCGGCATGTATTTTGGAAATGTGATTGATGTTGTGGCTTGGGAATTTAATGATGTTAACTTTCTTATTATCATTATTTTTCTGACAAAGACCAGGAAGCACAAAGAAACGATCGCTACTCTTAAATTCCTTGCGTTATTCCCTTAGGTCGTGGGTATCGCGAAACAACCATTTTATTATTATTATCGCTATTACTATTATTATTTGTAGCATACACACACCTCCCAAAAATAAGAAAATTATGTTCTTATGGACAACCGTATACTTGCGTAAACATGCGATCAAGATAGACACACTGGCGAACGAAGTTATAAATAAAGTGTAGTGGAAGGATCTTTTCATCTTTAGCCGTTCGTGAGACGGCTGCAGCACTGTGGAAAAGCGTCCGGAGGTCTAGATTCTTTTTTCTATTAAATTTTTTTTTTCGACAGCCGACGGTTGTGTTTGTCCCCGTGACACGGTGATAGCGTTGCACAAATGTGTATGCCCTGTGTTGGTACGGAAAGCAGCGATCGATGGGTCGTTCCTCGAGCAGTCCGACAGGACCAAATGCAAGCGTGGCGATTTAAAAAAAAGCACGATTTGTAAAGAAGCCCACCCGAAGCAAGAACGTCGCAGCGTGCACTGTTTACCATTTCAGGGCCGCTTTGATTCAGGCATGCTTATTATTATCTTGAATTTTTTTTTTTTTTTTTTTTTGCGTGGGCTTCGTCCGCCAACTCTTTGATATTCCTTACCTGGTCGCTCAGTGTGCCCACAAAGATCGCCACCGTGGTCGAGGTGATAAAAATAACACTTCTATACTGTTGTCGCGCGCAGGGTTCAATCGCGCCGGTTCCTTTCTCGCACGCTAGCGGCGGAGAAGGGGGCGGCGCCAGATCCCGCCGGCCGCGCAAACAGGCGCGCCAATCCCCTGGCGGACCGGACTCATCCGGAGGCCGGATTAAGCAGGCACGCAGCCGCGATAGAGAGAGCCGAGAGAGCTCGCGGCCGGAAAAGAGAAACCAAAGCGGCGCGCCGGCGGGTCCCCCAAATCCGCCGGTGGAGCGCGCGCGCGCGCGCCGACGCACAAGGAAGATATTTCAATTTCCAGAAGACGGCCCGCCGAGGAAATTGCGGCTGGGGTGAAGCCGGGGATCCCCACCTCCGCGCTGATCGTCATCTTCCGGCGACGATCCGCAATCCGAGAGCGCCGCCAGAGTGAGCGGACGTCGCGTTTGCTAACCGCCTTGGCAGCCGGGGGCCGGTCTCCCACACCCCGTGGTGGGGCGCAACGTGATCGAATGCGCGCTCTAGATCCATAGCCCGTCTCCGGCTCAGGTCACCAGCTCGGAATGAACGCTCGACAAAGTGAGAGCAGTCAGCGTGCTCTATTATATATCCGGCACGATTATTATCCCCGAAGTGTATACCCGCGAATCAATTGGCCAAAATATTATGGTCCTCCTCGTTTTCAGGCTCATCGACACGGCCATTTTTACATCCCCTTTGCGGCGGGTGACCTGCGTTGCGCGCTCGGCGATGTTGAACTCTGGAGCTGTATAGCTGTGCTAATGACAGCAGTGTAGGGTCCTACGTCATCAGAAGGATCGCCACCGGCCACGGGTTGGTGGTCGGGTGGCATCCGCGTGTCGGATCCGGCCCACGAGCTATAGTTTAGACATGGCCGCTGGATAAAAAAAAAAAAAAAAAGTGTTTCTTGTTGCCTTTTAAAAGTAGACACTGAAATGCAAGCGCTTGGGCGTATACCTTTCCGACGCTGTTTAAATGCAAGTTATATACGGAGGCGCTTTACAAATTGGTGTACTTATAAAGATAACCAGCTGGTTAGCACCAACGGTTCTCATCCCCTGCGCGTCACAAAGGCAAGCGGTGAACTGCAGAGGAAATGAAACGAATCGCTCTTCCCTCTTGCTCAGTTTTGAGAAGACAGGCGCTTTATAAGCATGAAAACCGTTTGAAAGTCACACTGACATTCTCTCGCCGTGTGCCGATCTCCAATGATCTGCCCTCTTCGTTTCCTTCTGTATTTTCTTCTCAGCGGTAGTATACTACAGCGCTGTTACCTATACTTGGCGTCGAGCTCAGAATGAAGTGCTTTGGCTCTCGGGGCCGCGGTGCCGTCACCCCGTGGCCGATGGCTCCAGTGATGTGTGGCCTCCTGACACTAACGGGTCCTTGTGCGCCTTCGAGCACCGACTGTTTCTCTCACTCAAGGAAGTTTGTTTCTAGCTGACGCCGATTTATGCGCGACCATCGTCCACAAGATTGAGACCCAAGGTTCGAGCGACTCGAGAACGGAGCACCCCTTAACAAGCTATCGGTCTGGCGTCGTCTCCTTCCATTCTGTCCCGCTCATTCGTTGCGTGAAATGCCGCAGGCGCTCGACCAGTTTCTTTGTAAGCAGGAGGGGCATCCCACCACGCTGCTGCGTTGGCGGACGCAAAGTAACAAGGCGAGCGCGAAGGTAACTCAGCAGGAAGCCATGCACCACTGCGATGAGATCGCCATAAGCGACAATCGCTCTCAGAACGCAGACGTCTGCGTTGTCCTGGACAAGGCAAAAGTGCATCAGCAGCAAAAGGAAAGTAAAAGCAAAACTGAGACTAAAGAGAACACAAAAACTTTTTTTTAAATGTTTTATACGTGTTTTCCACTATTTCACTGCAGGAAGCGTGTTAGCCGATCAATGAATTCTAAGTATAAAAAATCCATATCTGGTAATCTTGACTCAGCATACGAGCATGATACTTAGTAGCGCAAAAACTCGAAATAAAAAGATAACAGTGAGAGGCGGGAGGAAAGGAAAGACGAGCCCTGTCCTTCCGCCTCTCACTGTTATCTTTTATATTTCGAGTTTTTGCCCTATTAAGTATCATGTTAAGTAAACTCGCCCAAGAAGAAGTTATTTTCAACATACGAGGTCTGTCTGAAAAGTAACTCAAGTAGGTCTGTTTTGTGAGCTGTGTGTAAAATAAGGGTACGATTCTCACGTAATATAGTAATATGATGTCTTGGTAGTGTAAATATAATTTCAGGTTTCTGCAAACATTCGACTTTTTATAACATTCATTAATGCACACCCTTGCCTTTGCACGCCGTTCCGCTGCGAGAACTGAAGAATGAACCATGAACATGAAGCAACAAATTAACCTGAAATTTGTAGTCCAGTTGGGAAAAACTCCATCAGATGCACTTCACGTGTCTCAGCAAGTGCATGGAGATTGGGCCATGTCAAGCAAACATGTGTTTGAGCAACAGAAGAGGTTCGAAGTGGAAGTGGAAGATTTCTCCAGAAGCGAGAAGCCTTCAACAAGCAGAAAAATCGCGGCTGCTGCATCGGGACAAGGCGTCAAGTCACAACCTGGCCGAAAGGAACTTCGCCATCCAGGAATAACCTTCCTGTTGCCATCCTGGAATAACCTTCTCATTACCCTGGCCTTGCCCCCTGTAACTATTTTCTTATTCCCCAAGCTGAAGCTGATTATCACAGGGACCCGTTTTGAAGGCGTAGAGGAGATTAAGAAGGTCCTAACGACGGACCTGCGGAGTGATCCCAGGAGGCTCCTTCCAGCCATGCATAGAGGCGTTTTAAAAGTGTGTTAGACTGTAGAGGGATTATCTTGAAGGGGCCACCTTGCAGTTTGCTTTTTGGCATATAAACAAATTGTCAGTGATACCAGTCCCGTTACTTTTCAGACAGACATGTATGTAACCAAGAAATACGCTTTTGCCGCTGACTATGCATTTTATCCGCTTAACTGCAGCGGCATGTAAAAGTAAATAGGGTGCGTATACAGGGTGTCCCAGCTAAAAGTAGCCGATGTTTTAAAAACGATGGAGTGTGCTAGGAGGCTCAAACCAACTCAGTGGTGTTGAGGATCGCGTATCCTAGTCCGCGGTATTTTTTTTTTTTTTGCGAAGTCAATTAAATAGTATAAACTAGTTGCCTAAGTTTTTAAATATTGGCTTCACCAAGAAAGTGTCAATATGAAAGTTGTAGGTCAGATTTAAAAATGGACTACTGAAGTGTTTGCAACTAAGTACCATTAATGGACCTTCTTGTAATTGCCTTTAAAGAATGCCCGCGAAATACAAAAACAAGCGCGTGATAGCGCCACTATTTCAGCGCAAAGTTCGGGAATTAATATCTCGAAACTGGGGTCATCCTGAGAATTCGCTCCAAGTGGATCCGCCTTGCAAACTTCACGGCTAGAATTTGTAAATTGCAATATTGCCTGTAAGGCAATTAGCTCAAAACTTAATTAGTGAATTTTTTGTGAATTAGTCGATTTTGCATTTCCATTTTTTGTGCAATGTCCGCCTCTTCGAGTAGACCAGATTATGAACTAGGATTGTGCGCAGCCCTTAAAAATGTTTTAAGTGTTCGCTGAAACACCTTTTATAGTCTCGTTTATTTTATAGCTTATTGAATGCTCTCAGAAGAAATATAAGGAACTGTCCTCACATCACTTCCAAGCGTCATACCTCCCCATTTCTTTCTAAATCCCACTCTTTCCAACAATAATAATTCTGCAAAAGTAATATATGTTGTGCACTGTACATGTGTGCTGCTTTTTTTACTTAGAATGCTTTTTTTTGAAGCCTATAAAATTTACTCGAACCATGTCACTAAGAAGAACTATCTGCCTGGGTGGACACCATTTGCAAGAAAAACCACCCGAATTATTCACTAATGAATCTAATTACTTTAATTACCGTTTTAGTTACAAACATTACGACAGATGTTTATATCAGAAATTTGAAGAAAATGACCATTAAAGTTTAGTTACGGGCTTAAACATTTCAAGATGGTCGTGTAGGCCGAAATAACTGGCGCTAATTTATTCGGCCCATTTACCTGATTACGTACGCGACACCGCGAAGCGCGGCTCTCCATTCAACACCCCTGTGACGTAAAAGTGCGGTCTAAGATGAAGCTGCCGCCGCACATCCCACGAGCTGATTCCGATCGGCGCTTTGCGCAACTCCCGATCGGACGCATAGTCACTTCAGCAGCACGGCCGAGACAGACTGCTTTTTAATGAAATTGATTGCACGTGATTTTTAATGAAAACAAAAGCAGCCTTCTTTTTGGCAGTTATTGTAGTGAGTTTAACATTGTACACGAGAACTACAAGGTATACTAGCCAATACATTAGACTTCGATGTTCTGAAAAGGACCTGGAAAGCACAATGTATACAACTTGCAGCACAGAAAAAGCTTGAGCATATTTTCACCTAAAAAGGCGGCAGCGACAGGCTACTAAGCAAGAGTTCGTAGATGTGATGGGCATCAAATCCCGGCCGTGGCGGCCGCATTGTGATGGGAGTGAAATGCAAAAACGCCCGTGTATCATGCCTTGGGTGCACATTCAAGAACCCCAGATGGTTGAAATTATTCTGAGTTCCCCACTACGGCGCGCCTGATAATCGAATCGTGGTTTTGGCATATAAAACACCAGAACTTCATTTATTTTAATAGATGTGATGGGCACTGACAGATTACTATATATATATATATATATATATATATATATATATATATATATGAGCATGCTGTGCAGCTCAAAGCACAGACGCGTAACATTGTGCGTGTTTCGCAGAGGGCGAAAGCCCGGACTTGCATGCAAAGGCATACGCGACAGGGAAAAGGACTACGGCCTGGTATTCAAAGCATTGAAATGCTATAGTATTCGTGACTATAAAACGGCTAATGCGATTAGATGTCCCGCATTTTGCTCATACCTTGTGGAGAACTTCAGCTTTGCGCAGAAAAAAAAAAAAAAACACTAGAACGCTATGTGCGAGAGTTGAAAGGCAGATTTATTTGCGAGTACAGCCATGGTCCGTTGTTATGCATAATAAACATGAAACACTTCTCAGAGGGAATGCCAGTGAATGAGCAGTCTCTACACATCATAATATAGTGTGAACACTTTGCAAATGATATAAACGTGTTACGAAGTATTTATGTAAGTGCATTTATTTGATAAGCACTGCAACAATTTTATTGCGATAGCAATTATATGGACACTCCTAGCGCATTTCTCCCGTCGCCGTCGTCGTGAGGTTCCGTATAAAGTCCAACGGCGATAAAATCATCGCCGCGCACCGTACGCTGTGTGTACGAGTGAAAGCGTACGAGGGTAGCCGGCAATCGAGTCTCAATGTAGCGCACGCGAGGAAGGCAGGCCGGAAGCGCGCGGTTTTTCGCGCGTGAGGCACGGGGGCGAGGCGACGGATAGGGAGGGGGGGGGGGGGGGTGCCTTTCGCTCCGTCGGCTGCTGCTCACGGTTTCGGGACACGAATTCGATTCAATGTCCCCTGCCCGTAAAAACATTTTGAAGACAATGTGGGCCGATGCCGGAGGTAGTGCAGTATAAAATTATTCCAGCAGAACCTATCCAACGATGACTGTCGATGCTAATTAGATCGACATTCAAGCAATGTAGTGACTCACCGTATGGCTGAAGAAACCTTCATTAAGAATTTGTAGTGGTCATTCTGATAATGTTTCGGTTATATGCGACATACACTGCCTCCGGGATCGGACGACTTTGCTATATGATACTCGCTCGCCAGGGTCGGCCATGACCATGACGACGTGACGAGGACTGTACGACGATGATGCAGTGATGTCGATGGAACGAGGAAGTCGATGTGATGACGACGGCATATGACGATAATGGGATGATGATTGTGAATTCATGGCGATGGTATAACGAGGCAAGCCTGACGACGACGCCACGAGGACAAATGGGATGGCGACGAGTGTATGAGGACGATGACTGTATCACGACGATGGGGTGACAACGACGGCATGACAACGAATGTATGACGACGATGCAATGACGATGATGGTATATATGACAACAGTGGCATAATCACGATTGAATGACGACAGCTTGGTGACGATGCATTGACGAAATAATGGCATCGATGGAACAACGAAGACGGTATTACGATGACGATATGACGAGAAGAGGGTGACAAAGCTGGAATGACGACGATGGAACAACCACGAACGTCATCAAGACCCCGACCATGACATGTAAAGTACAGAATGAATAGGAACACAAAGTGTCCAATCGTATTCACCCGTGCTGATCTTGAGCCGGACGGTCTCGGCGTAGCTCGAGGCAAATCTCGAAGAAACTTCTTCCGGAAATGCAGACGCTCGATGAACTCGTCGACTAGCTTCCCGGGGAATACCCTTCTTCCTCATACGGTCGGTCTTCACGTCACATCTCTTCACCGGCGTGGTCTGATCCCCCTTCCGATTCCCGCATGGAGCTTTTATAGCTTTCGCCGGGGGTTCTGATCCGGAGTTGTGATCCCGTAGCATGAACAAAGCCTGGGAATCTGCTAGTCAATTCTCGAATCTTCGAACGCGGCCGTCGGAGCGCCGTCGAGGAGGGTGGTGACTCATCCGTTGGGGCGCACTCGGGCTTCTCTCTCTCTCTCTCAACTCGCCGTTTGTGTCGCGGTCTGAGAGGGGGTTTCGGCGCCGCGCTCTCTCTCTCGCTCCCGTCGCCTTTGCGTAACTTATCGATGCTTCTAGACTCCGCTGGTTGCGTCGGCTGTTTGAGGCGTATGCGCTCTTCCCCTCTGTTGAAGCTACCACGAGGCCGGTATGCTTTTTCCGCTGGCTTGCGTGACACGGGGCGCGCGCTTAGATTATGCGCTCTTTTGTGACACCTGGAGTCTTTCCCAGTTTTTGCCATGTAATCTGGATTATTACCAGCATTTCCTTGAACCAATTTCAAGCCAGCTCTCAAATATTTCGCATCACTTCTGACCGGAGGTCGTTGCTCGAAGACGCCCGTCAGTGATACGACCACGTTTTGTTGCTTTGTGTTTGCTTTCGAAGTCGTCGCGCATCGTGCCTTCACCGGTGGGTTATCTCGGCTTGGTTGAACAGTTGAAGGTGCGATGCTGAAACAGCGTTCCGTGCAAGTTTCTTTTGCAGTTATCTGCGGGGTAGAAAGCGTGAGTGTTTTCAATTCCAAAACACGGGTGCACTCCGATTCGCGCCATTCCTTTGAAATATTTTGTGCAAACGTAGTATGCCAATGTACGACCTTTTTGCTGTCCGTTACTTCTGAGAGCGCTCGTTCTAATATCTTCTACATGCGGTCTTTATGGGCGATACTCTTCGCAGTTGCTTCAGGGGAAAAATTCATTTCTGCGTAAATTACCGTCCGATGCGTCGGATGAATAAGCGGCAGACTCTTCTTACGTTATTCTCGAACCCATGATGTTGTTCCTCTCAGTTTTTTTTTTTTTTTTTGATATTTCGGCGCACGTAGTTTGTGGCTAGTGCATGTTTACTAGCATACGCTGCTGCTATATATAAAACTGGGCATTCTTACAAGAATTTAATTTTAAATTTTAGGATAGCACCCTTAAGCGTGCACAGTGCTTGAAAGAGAATGCCTCGCATTGGTAGAAGCATAGTAAAAAAGCGGTATATAGCGACGGTGGTGACTCGCTGCTCACACGTGTTGTGCTAATGAGCGTGTGAACGCGGTTGACTTTCCCGCTTCGTGTAAGGAGCGGAAGACATCGTCCGCGGACAAGGAGAGTTCTGGAGGTTGAATTGCCGGTGCCCCGCTTGCGACATGGCACTGTACGAATATCGCTCCTCGGGTGCGCGTCATACCTTTCAAAGCCAGAGCACAGGCGACGCGAAACCGTGAACGGAAGCCTGCGAAGATCTTTGCAACTTGCTTGGGCCTTCAAAAAGCCTCTGGCAACGTACGAAGCGCAGCAGACAGAGCCATGTTTCTTAACTCTTGGGGAGCTGAATTTGCGCCTCCGAATAACCTCGCTGCCAGAAACTTCCGTAAAGTCGGAATGGTGTATGCTGTTTGCATTGTATATATTAGAATAGTTTATTAAAATAAATATTTTCTTTCACTTTCTAATTATTTTGTTTATACATAAACGCCTTTCTACAATCCAAATATAGGATAGGCTGCCACATTTGCAATGAACCTTTAAAAAATTAAGTCAGATAAATGTCTAATTCTTAGCCGATCCCACTTAGTGGGTATGAGTTTTTTGGGATACAGCAAGAAATGGTTAGCGGTTTCTAGTGGCTCGGCCGCTGAAAAAGCAGTACAAGACAAAGAACGCTCGAACGTGTAGAATCAAAGGCAAACATTCGGCAGATATCTGCCTGGTTGGGGACAAGCAGGCCTCCTCTCCTCCTTCGTATGAAAGACCCCGTTCCTGTCGAAAAGGCGCAGGGCATTGTGTACAAGATTACCTGCACCGAATGCCCCTCATCGTATATTGGCCAGACTAAAAACTTCCCAGAAAGAGTTTCTCAACACAAGAATGACCTTCGCCACCTAAACAGAGAACAGAGTGATGTGGCAGAGCACTGAGAGCTTTTTGGTGACCAGATTAGCCCTGACAGCGCTTGGAGAGTGAAAACAGCCACCGGCGGTGCCTCCTTTGGGAATCCTGGCACATCCAGAAGACACCGGGTAGCATCAATCGTTCGTCAGGAACACTCCCCGCCGTTTACTCGCCAAGGTCAACAAAAAGTGTCAAAGCACCAGTCAAAGCGCCAAGGACGCATATATATATATATATATATATATATATATATATATATATATATATATATATATATATAAGCAATGCTACGCCTCCCGCCATCTCACCCCTGAAGGAGCAGCTGGTCGGGATCCTAAACTTCGGATTTTTAAAACGAAGCTTTATATGGCTAGGCAAAACGAGAAAGCGTGTGTCGCCTGTCCGCAGAAAACTATCAACATCTGCATTGGCTCGAGCGTCGTCGTCTTCTTCCGCAGATGACTGCGTTGCCGCACAACATTCCAGCGTAGAATTTCACATCTCTTCTGTCGTCGTAATGGGGAGGCCGCGTTTATGGGGGTATGAGCCATTGCTTAAGATGGTATGAGCCATTCATTGTCTTACGTAACCCACAGATTAAATTTTGAAGCAGGCAGAGGCCTTCGTCCCGCAGTGGACATAAACATAGGATGATGATGATGATGAATTTCGAAGAATCGAGAGCGTCAATGGCGGGCGAATGCTGCTAACCACGCCGCCGAGCAAACTCGAGACATCGAAAGCAGGCGACAACGGCGGACTGCGGGCATACCGTCAGTGACGTCGTTCTCTCCATCGCAGCTGAACGTGTGTGTAACCTCCATAAGAAACACAAAGACGTAACCAATAATTGAGAAATACTTTAATGAACTATCGGGATTATCCCAGTCATAAACACCGGGGCCGCACGTTTCAGCTTCGCTAGTTAACCATCTGTACGGAGTGCTTGGGTGGTGATTTTTTTAAATAATTCCGAACTGTGTAGTCCCGTTGTAGTGTGGCTGTTCGTGTCAAAGAACTATCAGGACACATTTAGCCGACAACCTAGATCGCAAAACACACCTTATGTTCACAATGATTCATGCTAAAGTTCCGACGTGCAGATGGCATCTCAGCTAGGCGCGTGAAGGCTAGGCGAAGTTGGTCGCCCGGCGGGTCGCGACGTGGCCGGCGCCATGTTACGTGACGCGCAGGCCTAAAAATGGTTCGAAGAAGGTGTTGCTATTACACCGGTTGTTTATCCTGCTCCTCGCAACGCACTTATTACCCCCGACACACCTCGTACTAGACAAAAGAGCCATCTCGTAGATAATATAAATATTATCTACGTTTAATAAATCAATGTCATGCGCTACCAGACGTCTGCGATAATGTCGCCTTCGGTGTCGACGGCAGCTTGTTCGTCATTGCCAGGAAAGGTGGCAGGTGCATGTGGCTCGCGGGCATCTTGTTCTCCTTTCACGGGATATTCGAGTCCTGGTCCCTGGGCCGCTATGGTTGAATTCCGGTGGCGGCGACGGCGAGCCAAATGTTTACCCTTCCGGGTCCGGATCTGTCTTGCGGGAGTGTGCCCAGCGTCCACGGTGGTGCGGGGGCCCTCCGAGGGAAAGCTTGCTGATGCTTTCCACGGCGGCTCTGGGACCGCGAGTACCTTTGATGCCCCTCGAACAACCTGGGCTGGCCAAACGGTGCCGGCGGAACGGGTGGCTCGTCGGGAGTAGACATGTGCCAGATGGCAGCTGCAGCAGCGGCGGCTCCCTGGGTCACGTCAGGTATGTAACGGTCGAACGTGCACCCATTCCAATAAAACTGCAATATTTTCACCGTTTTTGCCTGCGCTCTGGGCCCACCGCATGCTCCCGATGCCTCGAATGGTCCTCCTACCTCGAAGGGCACGAAGTAGAACGAACCCAGAGGGCGGTACCGCGGAGGCCTCAGCGCCGCTCTGGGCCGCGTGGCCCAGAGCGGCGTGATTCGTCCCGGGACCAGCACCCGGCGTCGTATGGGGGGTCCGCTGTACCCCATCCAGGCTCCGGGGCAGGGACGGAGTGACAGTCAGCGCGAATGGCTGGGTTACGTAAGCGCAGCAACTTCTCCGTGTCGCGGTCCGTGTCCTAAATGGAACTGAGCCTCCTGGTGTTCAGCATCGGCCACCCCGTTTCGAACGGCTAGCACGAGCGTGGGGATGCACGAGGTTGTTGTTGTTGCCTCAAAACATGGCTCGTACCCACGAGGGGGTCGACCCGTACCCGCGACCGATTGCTTGCTTGCTTGATCCTCATCCGTGGCGCTTACCCACTACGGGGGATTGGCCAGGAAGCCGGCGGTTCCCCACGAGAGCGTTCTTCGCTTTCGTCTCCAGCCGCGATGTCGCTTCGGACTCTCGTCTAGAGCAAATCACGGAAGCAGTTCCCACACTACTAAGTCGCACAGTCTTTATAGCGGTAAGCCGACCCTAACTACTTTGATATATTATACTCTCCACTTGCTTTGCAACGCAGTGCTTAAGTGTGCGTGTGGCGCACTGTGCGCGGGGAGATATGATCGAGGCTGCGCAAGAATTAGGTACGCAAATCACCAACACCGCTGCCCATATACTTTTCGCCATGCAAGAACCGAGTTGTCTGCGTCATTTGCGACTGCGCAGAAGTGTCGTTACGCTTTGGCGCAACTGAAAGGGATAGAGGAGTAAAATTAGGCAAACTAATGTTAGTCACTGAATCGTGAATTGCGCTACGTTATCATGCAGTTTACAAATGCCGCTAAGATGTAGTATTTATTTTCGAACAGAATGAAATAACGGCGAATAATGCAAGATCGCAGTGATATGGCACGACGTTTAATGAAATCCATAATCCAAATCCCCCTGCTCCTAACGACGACGATTGTTGTATGCTCGTGGCATTTTCAGTCAGATTATTACTATTCTCTTTTTCTTTTTTTGCCAAGCATGAGAACGTAGACGATTTCGTGCTTTTTCTTGAGGGCGAACCACTTTTACTAATTATATGTGCAGCTAAGGCTCTTAATTATTTTGCTTTGACCAGTGGCCTACATCGCTCTGGTTATAAATATACAATCATTCTGCCTTTCAACGTGAATCACGAGCAGACAGTTGTAGATAGCTTGGCGTGCTTTCACACTAAAACAATTGGCAACTTTTGTGGAATCAGCAGCGGTATTCAGCATCTAACTAGCTTCGCGATTAGTGTGCGTGTGAGCAGCGGAACATGTTACTGCGATAACGAATCTAGGATTATACGAGAAGCGTTGCATGAATGTATAGCACACGTCCAGGCCCGCGGGCTTGGCCGGATAAAGCAAATTTTGGCAGGCCCGGGCTGGCTCGGGCCAATTCACTGATGAGTCTATAGGTCGGACTTTCGAACACATGTGGGCGCTCTGCATAGATCCGAGGTATTCTGTGCAAAGCTAAAGTGACATGTTGCAAAAGCTGTCAGTTAATTACATTATCAAACAAATAAAAAATAGTTCCATTTCCCTTTTGTTTGATTTTATTGTGTAAAATGTTTTCTAAGTATTTTTCTTGCTTTGTTGCTAAACAAACAAGCTTTGTTCTCGCGAAAGTAGAAAATTAGACTCCGAAGCGCTCTTGATACGGTCTTGCTGTTACCGTTCTTTCCGATTGCACTATTTCATCGCTCTCGATACGATTGTTTCCTTCTATCTGCGTAATTTTTTTTCCATTTTCCCTTTTTTAATTTATTGCACCACACTGACGATTGCTTTATGGTCACCGCAGTACGCATAGATAGCTTCTGTCTTCACAGTATTCGCAGTGTTCTTCACGAGCCTTAAATTTATTCGTGAGAATTGTTTCGTCGTTGGCTCAGATGGGTCGGTATGGCAGTGATATTCCAACCTTAATTGTTTTTCATGCCCAAGATAGAATATACGCATTTGGACCTTCAGTTGCCCTTGCACCTAATAAATTTTAATATTTTTCTTGCTGTAAGAACTATTTACAAGAGCCATCTTAAGGTGATAGTTATTAGCACACCGAAGGGGCGCCCACGCCACCGCCATAGTGCTATTAAGGTAAATACATCTGGTAGCGAAGCTTCCATAGAAGACCATACGTTCAAAACATGGTTGCTTACCGGCGGTTCATGGGGCTTAGCGCCATCTGTGTGAGGAGGGAACACTTCCGGCGGAAGAAAAAATAATTTGACGTCATATACGTCAAAACCAGAAGTGACGCCATTTTGTTCACATAGGCGCGAAATTTGTTTTCGGAGGCCTGCCATTGAGCTGTATATTCAAATGCCCCGCCATTCGACTTACCCGGAGGGCGTTCCGAGTTTTCAGCGCGAAAATCGATGCCGGAAAAGATCAGCCGTACGGGTGTCGAAATCGCATTGCTGCGCAGAACATACTTTCTTTGGAGGCCGACGAACGCTTTGGGCGTAGATTGCGTAGACTGCTCGTCCTTTCGTCGGACGCCAAGCCCGTCGGCCAGCGCTGTTGCACGGAAGCACCTAAAGTAAACAAGTATCTGACGGTCGCAACTCACTACTTTTGACTGCACAGGTTAAGAAACCATAAAACTACACGCGTCACATAATTAAGACAAACGTCGACATGCAACACAACACATGTGAGGGGGGGGGGGGGGGGGGGGGCGTATTGTAACAGGTGAACTTTACGAGCGCGCCTTTCCACGCACTCCAAGAGCTGCATTGCAACTGATAACAACATTGCAACGCCCGCCGCTATCGATGGGCGCTCTCACGGTGGGCGCTGAAACAAGGTATTTATTGATAATGACCAAGTAAAACAGAGTGGTATCTTCTTTTCTCGCCATGCGTATATAAAATGGATTAGGAATTTTATTTTAGTTGAATGAATCTAACTGCGTCTCGCTTTAATTGAAAAACACTTTTTTTTTTCTTTCCCAGTGTTTATTCCCTCCAAACATAGTCGCGCTTCAATCGCTGCTCCCATAACCACCCTTGCTGATCTCGGTGACAATTGGTTCTGAACCGCTTTTCGCCCGAAGCTTCGCGACCTATGTGGATCGACCTTGGTGCTATCACGGTATATCAACGCGCATGCGTAGCCCGCGCACGGAGGGTTGCGTTTAGCTGCAAAATCGTCGAGGCTAAGTCACGCGAACGCAGGGTATTCTCGCTAGTGCTCCATCGTGTTCCACCCTCGCGTTCAGCTTAATCGGCTCTGCCGTAGACAATGACGCGTTCTGGCATCTGTATACACCTGCCATTAGCGTTGTGCGCTGACAAATTCGCGTTCCTACTGAGAAGTTGTGTGCTTACCAGGCCGTGGTGCATACACTGGTCTGGGCGGAAAGAACAGCAAACGTCAGGCTAAATATAGCGCTGCCAAACCATTTTCCGTCTTTCTCATCCCTCGGGCACCATCGAGGAGCGATGCCAGTAACGCCGTTGCAAACATTCCTCACGCTACAGCGTAGTGACTGTCAGAGGTCACTGTTCCTGCTACGCAGCAGCAGTAGCAGGAACAGTCAAGGGCGACATGGCGCAGCGCAGCCTTGCGTGCTGCGCTGCGCCATGTCGTCTCCGCGTATTGTTAGAACAGCGTGCGAGGAGCTAGAGTGCAACGCTAAACCTCGTTATCGCTGTCAATGCTTCGCCTTCTGGCGAAACTGTCACATAATTCGCTAGTGTGCATAATTCTTGGTGCTTACAACATAAACTGCACGCCAGAGTTCTGCACACTTGTGTACAATAAAATGCCTTGCCAAAAATATTTACCCCAGGTTTTGCTTCTGTCGGCCTTTTCAAGTGACTGTACGCGTGCTTTATTGGAAAAATAAATTATGCGTGGCTCTGCTATCGCAAACATCAGAGCCCAGCGGATCTGGGAAAGCCTAGTAAAGTAGTGGCAAACCACACACTTAGTCTAACTTTTGCTGGGCTTGTTGCAATTTGCGAAAGTTCCTGAGCACCCGCAACCCAGGATCTTCCAGTCGCCTCTGTTTCCTGGCGCTCAGGATTTCTTCGCAATGTTCTGCGTAGTATCGCAATGAATTCAACCGGCCACGTTCACGAGCCTCCGGATCTTCATTTCTTCGCCTACGACAACTCTCGGCTTCCCTCAATCTAAACTCGGGATGTTCTCTCCTGAGACGATTGGTTTCAGCTTCCCTAGCTCTCGCTTCAGTCTTTCGGAAGCGACGAGTGTCCAGTTCTCTGGTCGAAAACTACCGACAGAGGCATCGGCTGCAGTCTGGATTCTGTCCAATCGCCCGGTGCCAAAGGGAGCACGGATGACACCAGCCGTCAAGTTTTCAATAAAACTACGCACATGCCGCGGATGCTGTCACGGCGGCGGGTGGGTGGCCCTGGGAGGCTGTTAGGTTCCCTGCTTGAGTTTCGGCGCTGCCGGCATCTTCTTAACCACTTATTCCTAGGAGCCAGCTCCTAGACTTTGTGCCGTCTGTTACACCAGCTTCAAAGGCGTATGCCTATTTGTACAGCCATATACTTCAGGCTTGCCTCCGCTCTTTCTTTTAATAAATGGCTTTTCTTTGAAATTCCTTTGGGATGCTGATGCATCCCCTTTTTATTTATTTTACTATTGGCACTCACGCCTGCTGTACCTATCTGGTGGTGCGGGCTTCCCCATTTTATTTTAATTTTTTTTAATGTTTGGGTACACAAAAAAGCAGTCAAGGACACCGGGCGCGTTCGGCGCGAACGCGGGGAAACGCGGTCGGCGTCGGCAGCAGCTCTACGCGCCCCACGACCACCTGCTTCACTCCTCCTGCACCTCGCATCCACTATGCTGCACGTTGCTATTTTTATACTCTGCTTTCACTCTCTTTCAGCTATCTCTCCCCCAGCTAGAAGAAGCTTCGGAATGATCACTATGGCGAGGTTCTAACAGCTCCGCTGTAAAAGTTGTTCGCTATGTTTTACTGCATGTCTCTGCATGTAGTTTTATTGTAGTGTCTTAGAATACAACGCCGAGGCAGCGACAGTTTTAAGGCATGTACAGATTATACGTTCTTTCGGCGGGCTCGGCACTGGCCCTTGACTATATGAATAGGCCCGGGCCGGGCCCGGGCTTGGAGCCGCGGGCCTGGGTCAGACCGGGGCTTTATACGGTAGGCCCGTGCAGTGCTCCACATGGCACAGCCCTGCCAGATCCACTTCAGAGTACGTCTCTTGCACGAACTTCTTTTTCGATACCCAGGCACATTCTATGTCGGTGCAGCTCAGGTCAGGTATCTCTGCAAGCCCGTTCCTAACAAAACACCCTATGAGCCTAAATAACGCAAATGCTAAGTAAATAAACATTTACTTAAAACTAGCACTGAACAACAATGCCGAGATACTAAGTCTTAACTAGCCGACCGATCGATTATATTAGCTTACATGCATTGCGTCAGCCACCCGAAGCTTTATCAAGTTCGTACCTTACACTAAATGTCAGGCGACCATAAAGCAACATTTATAATTATTTGTTACGCGCTTGCGCCCTCGACGCGAAGAATCCCTGCCATCGCGAAGTGGCAGCTCTCAATATAAAATGCCCGCGCATAAGCAGACAACCGTTCGGCGTTTTCGCTAGCGCCTGCACTGCGTAACAAAATATCGAAATCAATAATTTACACACACCCTTTCGCTATACTGAGACCGCGTCTAAGGCAGTACTTGTTGTGGGTGCAGCTTGCTGTTTCCCGTCTGTAGCGTGAAGTAGGACACATAAGATAAACGAACAGCCCTCCATTACGGCGTGCCTCATAATCAGAACTGATTTTGACACGTAAAACCTCAGAAAGAAGAAGAACATTACACATTTTACTCGCATATCAGGAGCTGCCACACTGCAGGCTACACAACCCCCTAAGGCACGCAGGCCTCCTACTTAGGCTATATGTGCACACGTCAGCGGCACCCATGCGCCGACAGCGATAAGGATATAAACAGAGTACGCGAGGCGTTCACGAAGATGCGTTCTACATTCTTCAGATTTCCGAACTAAAAAGCAAGTGAGTCACTACGATCAGTAATATCAATTGGCTGCCTATACTGTATCGCGCAAAATGGCAAATTAAAGTATTGCTTACCTTAGTAATACATCAGCATACCGGAGACATGCTAGCACTTCTGTTCTTCTGCTGTACGGGAACATGAGAACATTCCGCATCACAGACAAATACTTCAGTGAAACCATCCCGGAAACGCACCGAGACGGTTTGCGACAACGTTTGCACGGCAGACGTTTGCAAGCATGCGTAGGGCGACGCCTTCCATTGCGTCGTCTTTTCTTTATTTTACACCAACGACTACAATGTTCATGGCGGTGCTTGGCCAACAAAAGACGTTCGCCTTAACAAAACACCGTGATTTATTATCACAAATGAGAAAATGTGTGATAGAGCTCAAGCTGAGCATCTACAGAGTCCTGGAGCGATATTCTGTAAGAGTCTACCTATAGTGGGCTGTCTATTTCGGCTGTTATTGGCTGCTGCTTGATATGCAGGAATGAGACTGGCTGGCACCTTCTTGCACATCAAGCAGCAGCCAATCAGCGACAGCCGAAATGGACAGTCCACTAGGTAGACTCTTACAGAATACCGCTCCTGGATCCAGTCCGGACAGAGCCCGGCGCCCCTCAAGGTCATGAAAAAGTCGCAGTTTCGCCCTAAAGTCTAAGCATCGATTGCGATAGCAAATTATTAGAAAGCTTTATGAAGTAAGGAAAGTAGTTTTGACAGCCGTATAAACTTGTAAATATTTGCTTACTAACTAAATTAACAAGCTTAGTGTCATGCGCGCACAGGCAATGCACCAATTCATGAACACATCTCACTCGATGACTGTGGGCACTCGCTGTCAAAACACTGGCGTGAGGTAGAGCGGCAGCAGCAGCGAGCAAATTGCCCTTCGTGCTGCCTCTCGCTTCAACGCGAACTAAGCAGTGAGAACACCGCGCACACGCAGATATCAGCTCTCGGCACGCCTAGACTCTGTACCCATCGCATATGGCTTTCAAGAGTGGGCCTGCGCGGCTGCGCTCAACTGCGCCATAGAAAGCCGCCGCCGGAGTAGAACACGCCCCCCCTCCCCCGGTGCTTGATACTTTATGTTCTGCTTTATGACGCCATGCTACGTTGCCGAGCCCGGTGTGACGAAAGCGGTGACGTCAAAATAACCGTGGCTTACTCGGGAGCATCCCGATTAGATTCTATTGCGGTCAGGCAAGCTAGCATGGCGTCATGGATCGAAGTGCACCGGCTGTGTGCTATATAGAAGGCGTTGGATCGAGCCACCATCCTCTGTTTACGCTCGCACGCTTTCACTCGCAACCACAGCATACGGCATGCGGCCACGCTGTTGGACTTGCGTTGATCATGCCCAGCGCACCATAAGATCACTTTTGAACTTTATGTGTGAGACGGGCTTAGACGGTCGTCTCTAGGACCTGTGCAGTGTGCAGTGCGCGAAATGTGTTTGTGCGATGACGTTCTGTGCGGACAACACTACTCCTGCGTGTAGTGTGTGAAAAGTGCACAACCGCGTATTGGACAACGTGTGTAAATAGTAGCTCCTTGTACGATATCATAATCACCTGTCACCTACCTCTCTCTGTATCACCCACTTCCCCTTACCCCAGTGAGGAGTAGCAGGCTAGAGACACGCTCTCCAGGCCGACCTCTCCTCCCTTCTCTTCATTAAAATCTACTCTCTCTCTCTCTCTCTGTTGGACTTATACGCAACATCACGGCGAAGGTGGCAATGCGCCTGGAGTGTCCACATAATTGTTATCACAATAAAACTGCGAATATATAAGCCAATACGTCATTATTATTATTATTATTATTATTATTATTATTATTATTATTATTATTATTATTATTATTATTATTATTATTATTATTATTATTATTATTTGTACATACAGCAGCCTCATAGGAGGGATATTGTAGGGGTGGGTTAATACAATGGTGAACATTCAAAAATGAATTAAACAACGACTCTTACAACACTAGCAACTTTAAATATTAGTACAACATTCAAAACACTAGAAAATCGTTTTCTTCCGTACTAATAGTAGAGAAACAGTGAAATAAATACAAATAAAGCTTAAACTAAACATAATTTAAGCAGTTACAGACACTGGTTCTCAATACGGACGCTTTCGGATTCGCTTACCGGGAGTGAACGAAAGCAGCCAGGTAAGGAATTCCATAGTTCTATAGCGTGGGGAAAGAAGCTGTACCTGAGAGTAGAGCGTACGAGCATAAAGTGGGATAAGATTAAGCTCGTGGAAGTTATGCGTGGAAGAAGGCTTGGCGAAAAATAAGAAAGTCGTATAATAAAACATGTTAATTATGTTGAGCAAAAATTTTAATGATTCCACGTCACGACCGACGGTGCTTATCATCATGATATAGTCAACTGGTTATATAATTATTATAGATAAGTGATGTTAGGTTCAGCGAAGGCAGGGTAGACGAGGGTGAAAAAAATTCCGCAGAAACACCTAAGACTGCTTACGTGTGGGAATGCTAAAGCATTATGTCGCTTTGGTGAAACCTGTAGTCTGCCAGATAGCTGCGACGTGACATGTGCAATCACGCACGCACTAGCCATACCTTTAGTCTGCCAGAATCGTGGAGCCGCCGTGGCGTCGGGGATGTGTGCTCGTTTCGCACCCAGAATGCTCGGGCGCGATTCCCACCCAGACCGAAATGTACCAAATTTTATTTTCGAAGCCATTAATTTAATTTGTTTACAGGAACCTTACTGAGAAATTTGATGTCAGTTTCGAACATTTTTTTGCATGTTTTTACTCTTTTCGCCATCGGCCATTTTTAGTACCATCGAGACTGGCGCCAACCTATTAGTTGGCACAAGTTTAATGGTAAAATACTTTTTATTTTACTACGCGACCCAATTAAGGCTCGGGCCCCGGGCCCCTTTGAAGAAACAGACGGTTCCCCAGAGTAGCTATAGTCTCGTCAGCTGCCAGAGGCACACTTCTCTCTCCGTCGCTCTTCTGTCGCCGCCTTGGCCCATCAGCGATCATGTGACCTGGCCACGGTTACCCAGAAGCTACCGTCGCTTGGGGCCAAAACGGGACAATGCAAAGTTCTAGTGCGAGAGGCGCGATGACAGCCGTATACACCTCTCTTCTTGTAAGCATTCGTCTCCTGCCGGCCTGGTCTGTTAAACATCGCCTTAAGGACCGGAACGGTGGTCGCCGCCGCGAGGTGTGGGATACCGACCGGAAGGCGCTCGGCACGAACATCTTCAGTCGTGGAGTCCACGAGGCAGGCCTCACGCAGCAAGACGCGTAGCGGACTTCGGCGACGACCACACCCCGTGACCGTCAGCATGCCGTCAGCCAAGGCAGCGGAGAAACACGACACAGCGCCACCACCGAACACAGCAGCTAAACCTTCGGATGCCACAACGCTATCGCGCGAACAGGAGGCAAGCATGCGTGCGATTGAGGCCACATACTCCTCTGACCTTCTTTTTGCATGCTTTTGACTACGAAAACGGGGCAAAGCCAAAGAACGCTTTACACTGTCTCGGAGATATTTAGCTAACATTTGTTGTTTCATTTCCTAACTCCGTGGAGTACCATTCTAGGGGCGCACCTTAGGGGTAGAACAGATGGCTCCACGCATAAAGCGACTCGATAACGGCGGCTGCCGTCTCTAGGCTGACGCGGCCACCAGAGCCACCACATTCGACGGCTAATTTACGAGTGCTGCGAATGTTTAAGCAATCTCCGTAAGAGGTTGTTTAAACAAAATAGCTATATCATGACGATAAGTACTCTCATATAAAGTGTTCAAAAAGCCGGAGTAATGCTGGTAAACTAATTTGTCTCCGTAATACAGCTTCATTGTCGTTTCACACGACCACCAGAGCGCTTTGACAGCGTTATCTTAAGACCAGCCGAACGTGTCGTGAGTGTACGTAGACAAGTCGTCAACAGTCCACAAGACCCGTATAGGCGCAACCTAAATCATGGTGCTGAACGAACATTAACTCTTCCCGTCCATGATATTCCCTGCCGTCGAGCTGCCCACGCGGCGGCACATACCTTTATACTATTCTACTCTTTCTGTTTTTTTCCACATTCAATTCCCTCAACACCGCGGTTGAGGTACCCACCAGTGTGTGAGACAGTTACTGCGGTTTTCCTCTTTTTGTAGCCACATCATTCTACTAGCGACCCACCATTGTGGTCACCATTGTGGTCATGTAGTACAGGCCGTGGCTTCGTTTACATTAACTTGATGCGAGCGGATCGAGTCAGAACTCAGTCTGACAGAGTACTACAATGGTTTAACTGCAATCAAGTGCAGTGATTTTCAGCATTTCATGTGTTACCACAAACCGTTGAGTTTTTAAGAGGTCTTTCTTTTTTTCTAACTTTTACGAAAGCATAATCCTTTTGACGCGTGCTGCTCCCTACACTCAACTTGCATTCCCCTTGCGAGTTTTCTGCCTGGAACCGCTGGAACGCATTTATATTTCCAACAATAACCTTTCTTTTAACAATAAATAAAACATTTAAAACATTAATTAACATTTTCTAACTTTTACGAAAGCATAATTCTTTTGACGCGTGCTGCCCCCTACACTCAACTTGCATTCCCCTTGCGAGTTTTCTGCCTGGAACCGCTGGAACGCATTTATATTTCCAACAATAACCTTTCTTTTCACAATAAATAAAACATTTAAAACATTAATTAACATTTTCTAACTTTTACGAAAGCATAATCCTTTTGACGCGTGCTGCCCCCTACACTCAACTTGCATTCCCCTTGCGAGTTTTCTGCCTGGTACCGCTGGAACGCATTTATATTTCCAACAATAACCTTTCTTTTAACAATAAATAGAACATTTAAAACATTAAATAACATTTTCTAACTTTTACGAAAGCATAATTCTTTTGACGCGTGCTGCCCCCTACACTCAACTTGCATTCCCCTTGCGAGTTTTCTGCCTGGAACCGCTGGAACGCATTTATATTTCCAGCAATAACCTTTCTTTTAACATTAAATGCGCGTTTGAGAGTAATTTTAGTCATACGGTTTCAGTGTTTACAAACAAACCTCGCTTGCCGCTAATTGGTTGTCCCATCGGAACTTCCGGCAGGAGAGCTAGAAGCCCTTCCGGCTATGTTGTTTGAAGGCATGCGCGAAGTGAGGCCGGCGTGTCGATGTTTGCACGGCTTGGTGGAATCTGTGATGAGCTGATTCTACGTCGTGAATATTGTCGAGATGACGAGCGACTCTTTTAAGGCGCTTAGCACCGAAGCAAAAGATCGGTATCGCCAAAAGCTGATGTTTAGAGGCAGAGAGCTGCCCGATCCGCTGGACGATGATGTCGTGCGATTTTCGTTTTCGCCGGGCTCCAAACACCTTCCCTCAGTTACAACCCCGGAGCAACAAGCGGAGCATCTTAGTGAGGACATGCAATGAACGCAGACTATTGTCTTCAAGGCAGTAATGGGACTGCCGGAAACTAGAAAAACTTTAATGGCACTTTTTTCTTCCATCTGGGGTTTTACGTGCCAAAACTAGTTCTGATTATGAGGCTCGCCGTAGTGGAGGGTTACGGATTAATTTTGACCACCTGGGGTTCTTTAACGTGCCCTACAACACAAGCACACGGGCGTTTTTGCATTTCGCAATGGCACTTTTATTGCTGCAAGATGGAGGATGAAGTGGTAAGCTGTGCATGTGTACATGCACATGTTTTCTGCGTCATATGCCTTGTTTCTGCTTTTCAATATGCATTCACAAATAACTGTGCATTCTCAAGTCATTTAGTGCAATAAGCCTAGGTCGACTGAAATGGGACTAACCTAAATGCTCACGAATTTACCACACTTCTAACAAAATGAAACCTGTAGTGTTGGGCACGAGATTGCAATCCACAATTGGCCTCCGTTAATTCGTAAATGCTTTTAGAATGTGGCCGAAACTTCCTACATGCATGCACGGAAATCGCTAACTTTTCTGCGATTCTGCTCTGCGATGCCGATACGAATGCTCACATGCCGCCGCAGTGGCTCAGCGGTTACGGTGCCCGGTTGCTGACCCGAAAAACGCCGTTTGAGCCCCAGCGGACGCATTTCGATCGAGGCAAAATGCTAGAGGTCCGCGTACTGTGTGATGTCAGCGCACGTTAAAGAACCACAGGTGGTCGAAATTATCCGGAGCGCTCCACTGTGGCGTCCGTCATAGCCTGAGCCGCTTTGGGACGTTAAACATGATAAACCAATGCGCACAATTAAGTACCTAGGTAGTAAAGCTGCAGAAGTGCACTTGTGACCCAGATACGAAAAACATTAAAATAAAACAGCGGCAGCATGGCAGTCGTAAACAATAATTTAAACTCATGTTCGTAGCATGGCGATCCACGCCGAGGCAAGAAACTGGACGAGCGGGCAAACTCGGGACGAGAGTCGAGCTGCTCTCGCGTGAGTTACACGACATGCGGTCAGAACAATCGCACAGTAGCACTTTTATTATTCAGCGTTATAGCAGTCCGGCTACTCCACGTAGGAACCTACCTTGGACGAAGTGAGCAGAGCAAATCTGGGAGCTCTTGGTAGGCTCCCAGATTTGAAAAACACCGTTGACGAGTAAACGTAATGAAAACAGTCGATGCTCCAAGAGCTGCTCGCCGTCACACAACACACTGAATGCCAGAAGTCGCACTTATATCGATATACCCGAAAAATAACACAGAATATGCGCAGGACGAGCGCGCGAGCGAACAAATACCAGCAAAAACGAGCAAAAGGAACGGCGACCGGAAGTTTCCCAGGAGCGCCGGATGTCGGCGCACAGCGTTGCCAGAGCGCGGTGGCGCTGGATGAAACCGTGAAAGCCGTCACACGTCTTGGGGAGCATGCATCGTCGTCTGTTCCGGTTCGTGCCTCGGCGGGCAAGTTTATGCATGCTGCAATAGAACCAGTGCACCGTCAAGCGAAATACACAAGATACTGAAAGCCGCCGCCAATTGTGGTAAGGTACTTTCTTCGGTGTTTTTAACTCTGCCAAAAGAGTGAAAATGAAATGTCTGTCATAAGTGATCCGTGTGTTTTCATTAGGCTGGCAAGCTGCCTTTGAGGAGACAGAAGCATGGGAACTCGGGCCTTTACAACCGCTTGTAGTCATCGTCACCAAAGTGTAATATTGCTGAAAGGATAACAAGTGGTTTTTAATTTAAAAGAGTCATCGTCAAAGGTACATTAAAAATAAAAGGTTGTTTTTCTTCAATCACTGCTACTCGTAATGACAAGGCAGCGAGTATTCATCCGCCTCGCACCGACAACATGGATAATAATTTTACTTGAATCTGAGATCGGTCAACTTGAAATCACAATGACAGAGCTGCAGGCAAAAGAAAACTAGCGAGACTCATGCAGCGCTAATCACGTAGATAAAAGGTATTGTACAAGATACGTGTTTGTGAGCCCATATGGATGCTAATTGGAACAATTCCTCCGTTAGAAACTTCTGTTACATGGAGATGCGTTTAAAAACATCATACTATAAATTCACGAATTCTGCAGCTTTGTGATGCGTGTATCAAATGATATTAGTACTACGTGTTAGACGATATATTAGCGCTAAACAGAACAAGCTAATTTCTGTATGAGCGGTTTAGCAGTGGCTGCAGAAGCGATTGGCTTGAAGTTTTTCACATGTAAGGAGAGTAAACATACTCAAATGCTATATTGTCGCTTGTGTTCTGGTGTCAGAAAAGCTTTTTGACGCAAGTTGATTGCTGATTAGATGTCAGGTTTCCTTGAGGGTCATTCATAAACAAACATGATGTGGATACACGCGCAATCTCTTTTCTCTGTCGTGTGTCGCTCTTTCTAACTTTATTGTATAGGAACTCTAATTTCTCAGTAATTGAAACACAGCACCGGGGACAGTTCTGCTCCCATTACCTAGAACAACGCCTCCTATAAAGACAATGCCTGGGAAATGAGCCGCGAACTCGCTGCCCTACCCTCGGATTTTTCTCTCCCCCACCAGTCGGTAGACGAGCGCCTCTGACGGGCGATCCTTGTAAACATGCCGGCGCGCGGCGGCCGGGAGCCAAGCAGCTGGCTTGTCGCGAGCAGACGACACCTTGCCGACCGCACGTGGTTACTGCTGCTATATGCAGACGATGACACTCAAGTGGTTTCTTTATCGCTGTTCTGAGATCGTGTGAGTCACCTTACGGGGCTTTTTGTCGCTGGTCAGTTTGTTTTAGTACAAAAATATGCTGGAGAGCTGCAAATTTCCGCGCGGCGTCAGCGGCGCTGAAACCTACGCCGACGTTTTTTTTCTCCAGGGACGTCGGCGGGAGCTCGCGCTCTCCGCCGGCGGACAGCGCGCTGCCGACTGCTCCCGGCTACGCCATTGGCTAAGCCGATGGTGTCACGTGACCAGGCAGTAGGTAGGCGAGCGCTCTCGCATGGCGCCTGGTGACAACACGCGGCAGGGACCTCTCTATGGGAAAAAGAGCGACGTTCCAGGCATTGTCTTTATAGGAGGCGTTGCCTAGAACTATTGCAACTCTGCTGCGGGACTATAGTCACGTGACGCGAGTCATGCATTTGCTTACCTTTTTGTTATGCCTAGAGGGACGTATAAAAAAATTGCTGAAACCACTTCCGCCATAAAAATCAACACATCGTCATTATCACATTATGCTTAAGTCACTTTACTATCTGAATGCTCCGGCACATTCCTGATGACGTAATTTTGCCTCAAAGCAGAGTTTGTCCTCCTTTCCGTATTGCCCAACTGGGTTTAAAACAATCTCCTTGGTTACGCTATGTGCGCCCATAGCATTTCTGACAGGTAATCACCAGACACGCGCCATGGGAGGAAGATGCCCTTGTAAAGGCGTTTATTAGACACCAGCCGTTTGGGCCGTCCGTTGTTTGAAGGTCCGAGCTCTCAGCACGAGCCGCGTTTCTCGAGGAAAGCGCAGGAGGGATCGACCCACTAGAAAGGGCTGGAGAGCGTGACCCGCTATGGCGTTCGTATTCTTCTCTACAATCACCCCCGGGAGCGATGAGGGAGCCGTCGGGCGACCTATCAGCTGGTCACTATGACAGGGTCATAGTAGGTCTTGAAGCGCTCGACGTTGACAGTGTCGCGTCCACGATGGCGCATGTCCGCAGACGGTTCAACTGGGCCGATCACGTAGTTGACGGGAGATGTTCGTTCCACAATACGGTAAGGGCCTTTATACTTGGGCACTAGTTTGGCTGAGAGACCAGGTGTAGCGGAAGGAATCGAGAGACACAAAGCGCTCCAGGAAGGAAGGTGGGTGCAGAAGTGATGTCACCGCGTGTGCTCTTCTGCCGCTCTTGGTCATTGGATGTAAAGAACCGTGCGAGATCGCGGCACTCTTCAGCATGTCTTGCCGTGTCAGAAATGGGCGCACATTCAGATGCATCCGGCTGGTACGGTAGAATTGTGTCGATGGTGTGCGACGGGTGCCGCCCATACAGTAAGAAAAAAAGTGAAAAGCCAGTGGTGCTCTGAGTGGCAATGTTATACGCGTAAGTTACAAAGGACAGAATGACGTCCCAATTAGTGTGGTCGGAGGCGACGTACATACATAACGAGCATGTCCCTGAGCGTACGTACGGTTGAAGCGTTCTGTAAGGCCATTGGTTTGGGGGTGGTACGCCGCAGTTGCGCGATGAACAACGTGGCACTGCTTGAGAATGGCTTCAACTACTTCGGACAGGAAGACACGCCCACGATCACTGAGTAGTTCCTGGGGTGGCCCATGTCGCAGGATGAATCGTCGAAGCAGGAAGGAGGCAACATCGCGCGCTCTAGCTGCCGGTAGGGCGGCTGTTTCGGCGTATCACGTCAGGTGGTCGACGGCCACATTGGCCCAGCGATTTCCAGCCGACGTCAGGGGAAGGGGCCCATACAAATCGATGCCGACGCGTCCAAACGGCCGGGTAGGGCAAGGTAAAGGTTGCAGACCGGCTGGCGAAAGGCGGGGTGAAGATTTCCGGCGCTGGCAATCGGGACAAGAGCGAACAAACTTGTGAACGTAGCTGTACATCCCGCTCCAGTAATGCCGCTGTTGAAGGCGCTGGTAAGTCTTGAAAACTTGGGAGTGCGCACACTGTGGATCAGCATGGAAAGCTGCGCATACTTCGGAACGCAGGCTGCGGGGTACCACTAACAACCACTGGCGCCCGTCGGGGTTATAATTGCATCGGTGAAGCAGGTTATCGCGAATGGCAAAATGACGTGCTTGGCGACGCAACGTGCGAGTGCTTGGTTGTGCCGACGAACTAGAAAGCAAGTCTGTAAGAGAGGCAATCCAATGGTCCTTGCGCTGCTCAGAAGCGATGGTGTTAAGGTCGAGCGAAGAAACAATAATCTGGGATAGTGAAGAGCAGGCATTGTCAGGCAAGGGAGAGCGCGAGAGGGGGTCGGCGTCAGAATGCTGGCGTCCGTTGCGGTACAGCACTCGGACATCGTAGTCCTGCAGGCGAAGTGCCCATCGAGCAAGACGGCCCGAGGGGTCATTCAAGAACGACAGCCAACATAGTTCATGGTGGTTCGTGACTACATCAAATGGACGACCATATAAATAAGGCGGGAACTTAGTCAGAGCCCAGATTATGGCCAAGCATTCTTTTTTTTTATTTGTCTCAGCTTTCGTAAGCGTACGACTTGCATAAGCGACGACATATTCAGGAAACCCTTGTTTGCGTTGGGCAAGAACAGCGCCGAGGCCGACGCCGCTGGCATCTGCGTGCACCTCAGTAGGAGCTGTCGGGTCATAGTGGCGCAAAATTGGCGCAGACGTAAGTAGACGCCGGAGCTTCGTGAAGGCATCATCGCACTTGGACGACCACGAAGTGAGGGGCCCGTTGCGTGACAGCCGAAGCGTCTGACGCATCAGACGCATATAGCGTCTGAAGTAAGAACACAGACCAATGAAAGTGCGCAATTCTTTGACAGACGTTGGCTTAGGGAATTCGGCGACGGCCCGAAGTTTGGCTGGATCTTGGAGTATCCCATCCTTGGATACGACGTAACCGAGGATTGTCAGCTGCCGAGCAGCAAATCGGCGCTTCTTTAGGTTTAGTTGTAGGCCAGCGCTTGTTAAGAACGTCAAAACACACCGTAGGCGTTGAAGGTGTATTGTGAAGCCCGGCGCAACAACAACAACGTCGTCAAGATAGCACAAGCATGTGTGCCACTTCAAGCCATGTGCCTCAAGCGGGGCGCTGCGCTCGTCTCTCACAGCAGTATGTACCATTGCCATTGGCATTACAAAGTCCAAAAGGCCTTACGTTAAATTCGTATAAGCCGTCGGGTGTTACAAAAGCTGTATTTGGCTGATCGGCGTCTTCCATGGGTACTTGCCATTACCCTGAGCGCATATCTAAAGACTAAAATAATTCTGCGCCCTGTAGACTGTCAGTGGCGTCATCTATGCGAGGGAGAGGGTACACGTCCTTGTGTGTGATCTTGTTGCGGCGCCGGTAGTCGACACAGAACCGCACAGAACCACCTTTCTTCGTAACGAGGACGACAGGGGATGCCCATGGACTGTTGGAAGGTCGTATCACCTCGCGGCGAAGCATCTCGTCGACCTGTTCATTGATTACATGACGCTCTGCAGGAGATACATGATACGGTCGTTGCCGCAATGGCGGTTGCGAGCCAGTGTCGATGCGGTGCATAACAGTGGGTGTCCGGCCTTAGGGAACTTTGCCCGACATCGGAAGAACGAAATTCTTCTAAGAGGCACAAAAGTTGAGATCGTTGGACCGGCGTAAGGTCATCGGCGATAGAAGAACCAAACATCACTCTACGGTCCCTCGCAGGTAGAAAGAGCAGTGAGCGCACTGGAACTAGCTCAGCAGTGGTCATCGGGGAGGTCTATAACACGCACGTCTTCGATCGCTTGTACATGGCCGAGACATTGCCCTTGGAGCAACATCACAGAGTATGGAAATGGGTTGCAAACGAAAATGGTGCTGTAGCCCTGTTTGATGTCCACTGTCGCAAAAGGTAGCAGCAGGCCTGTCCGGGTGAGAAAGCGGTCAGATGGAGACAGTAGTGCAACAGCGTCGGAGAGGACGCTGCAGTACATGGGCACGAGCGTTGACGTATTGGGAGGGACGTGGGTGTCGTCTTGAAAAAGTAGCTTTCTCAACAGCGAAGTATTGTCGGTGAGCGGCAAATCTAACAGCGGCGAGAGTTGGCGAGAGGGCGGCTGCAGGTATGACGGCATGGCGGGCTGCGGTCGGGGCCTAGCCGCGACGTTGGCATAACCGAGAGGCACACTCGGAGAGAGTGGTTGAGTCCTCGCGACGACTTCAGCGTAGCTGAGTGGTGCAGCCGTCAGGACCTGTTGGGGCGTCGCGACGACATCAGCGTAGCTTAGTGGAGCGGCCGCAGGAAGATGTTGATGCTGGTCTGGCAACACCTCGGCGATTTCCTGCTCGATCACGCGACGGAGCGTGGGCATAACATTCGTTGCCTGACGGTCCTGGCATCGTGTTGGGGTTTGTCTGTTGATCTTGTTCTGTCGGTTGATCCTGCAGTGGTAGTTCTCGTCTTTGCACTTGGTCGAAATGGCTTCGTTGAACCCCTTGCTGAGTGTCAACGGTGACCATTCTTGCTCCCTGTTGTTCCCTCACTGTGGCTGTTATCTATTTGGATCACGTCCAGCTTCGGGTCCAAACTCGTTCACCCTTTTGCCAATTGTGCGTACTGTTCTCCTGGCGCTCTGCGTTTCTTGTTTGCTGGTTCGGCTTGATGCAGTCTATCTTCATTCTTATTAGATATCCCAGTAGTAACTCTGCCGGAGACTTGCCTTCTTTGAGAGGTGTTCGACGGTAGGTGCATAAGAATCTGGAGAGTCTTGTCTGTAATTTGCCGTCTCGTTTTCTTTAGTCATTCCTTGACTGTGCGAACTGCCCTTTCTGCCAAACCGTTGGGCTGTGGATGATATGGGGCCGTGGTGAGGTGCTGTATTTGATTCCTATCCATGAAGTCCCGGAAAAATGCGCTGGTAAATTGCGTCCCATTGTCGGTTACTACGGTTCTGGGTAGACCGAACCTCGCAAGGATGACTCGTAGGGCGTCCACAGTGGTTTCTGACGTGGCTGACTTCAGAGGCAGCGCTTCGATCCATTTAGTTGTTGCGTCTACAGCGCCTAATATCATGTGCCCGTCCAGTGGTCCTGTGAAATCTAGATGCTCCATCGTTCGTTCAGGACTGGTCATAGTACTGGCGTATGTCGTGGAGGCATTGGTGCGGCTTCTATACAGACGGTACAGGCTCGTACTCGGCGTTCAATTTCTGGATCCACGTTTGGGAACCAGAACAAGGATCTTGCTGTCTTTTTCATAGCTGCCATGCCCGAGTGATTCTCGTGTAACACATAAGACAGGTTTAATTGCAGCAGTAGGTATGACAATTCGATGTCCCCAGAAGATCAAATCCTGCGTGATCGTAAGCTCTTGTCTCTTGCTGAAATAGGGACGGTATCGCTGTTGGTACTCCCCTAAAAAATTCGGCCAACCTTTCACAATCCACTGTTTGACTTGTTGCAAGGTAAGATCCAAGTCCATCAGCTGTACTAGGTCCCGTGCTGTGATAGCTTTGCTTGTTAGGAAGTCTGTGTACAGCACATACTCTCGGTTTTCTTGCAGGCCATTCGATTCTTCACTGGTCTGAAGTGGCAGCCAGCTCAGTGCATCAGCATTGACGTTGTCTGTACTCATTCGGTACTCTAAGACGTACTGATAACTGCCCAGCAAGAGGGCCCATCTTTGTATCCTGGCTGCCGCCATGGGAGGAGTGGCTTTGTTCGGATTGAAGATACCCGTGAGCAGTTTATGATCAGTCACCAAGACAAATTTGTCTGCGTACAAATAGTCTTTAAACCTGGTCACCCCAAAAACAAGTGCCAACGCTTCCTTTTCTAGTTGCGAATAGTTTCGTTCTGCTTGGTTTAACGTTCTGGAACGGAATCCTATGGGGTAGTCAATTCCATTTACACGGTGAGAGAGAACCATGCCAACTCCTACTGCTGATGCGTCACATTCCAACCTCAATGGTTTTTTTCGGGTCGAAGTGGGCTAGAAACTTCGAAGTCTGGGTTGCTTCTTTGACGTGCTTGAAGGCTGTCTCTTGTTTGTTCCGCCACTCCCATGTGGCACCCTTCTTCAGCAGGTCGTACAGGGGAGCCAGGTGGGTAGACAAATTAGGCAAAAACTTGGCACAGTAATTAATCAATCCTAGAAATGCCTTGAGTTCCGTCACCGAAGTCGGCGTCGGAGCCCTTATGACAGCTGTTATGTTGTCATCCTTGGACTTGAGGCCAGAAGAATCCACGCGGTGATCCAGAAAGGTTACTTCTTTTTCGCGAAATCTGCATTTGTTGCGGTTCAGTCTAAATCCATTCTCTCGTAACCGCTGGAGCACTTTTCGGAGTAGTGTGAGGTATTTTTTTTCTCCGCTATGATGATGTCGTCAAGGTAAACTTGGACACCTGGCAGATCCCTGAAGAGCAAGTCCATTCGTCTGTGAAAGATGGCTGGCGCTGAACTTACTCCAAAAGAAAGCCTATTGAAGCAGAATAGGCCCTTGTGGATGTTGAGCACAGTCAATTCTTTAGCCTTGTCGTCCAAGGGTAGTTGATTGTAAGCTTGTGTCTAGTCGAGAGTGATGAATACTTCGCCGCCGTTTAGCCGTGCGAAAATGTCTTCTACCCGTGGAAGGGGATATTGTTCAGTAACCGTAGCTGTGTTCACAGTGAGGCGGAAATCTCCACAAACGCGGATGGATCCATCCGGTTTTACAACAGGCACGACAGGTGTGGCCCATTCCGCAGTCGTTACTGGTGATAAGATGCCGTCTGCCACCATTCGGTCCAACGCCTCCGAAACTTTGTCCACCAAAGCGTAAGGTAGGGAACGAGCCTTACAGAAACGAGGACTAGTTTGCTCTTTGAGTTGGAATTTCACGGGTGGGCTGGTGAATTTCCCAAGTCCAGAGGCAAATACATCGCTGAATTCATCCAGTTTATCCGGTTGTGCTTGAATCATAGATACCAGGTTGGGTTTCAGCATCACTACCCCAGATTGATTGAAGGCTTTTATAATATCTCTTCCACAAAGTGGAAGAGATATTTAAATATAAAGATGTCGACAACGACTAAAGATCCGTCTACCGTCTGTCCATCACATGATGCAGTCATGCGTACTTGATCCGTTACGGGGAGCTCTCCCAAAAAACATGATAATCGAACAGTCGTGTTTGTTAACGGCGGCCAATGATGTTGATGCTGCCGAAACACCAATGTGGAGACGACGCTAACTGGCGATCTGGTATCCACGATCATGCGAAGTGGTACCCCATTCCAAACAATTTCCTTAAAACAGGATTCACCATGCCTCTGTTGCTGTCTTGATGTGCCACGAGAGTATAAAGTGCTTCGTGGTCGGTTGATCGGTCATCGGCATCCGCCAACATGGCGTAGGTACCGCGAGGCTTACCTCGCGTTCCAGAACGGCACACACGAGCGATAGGTTCGCGCCGACCACACTTCCGACATATGGTTTGTTGATGAAAACACGCTTCTTCGGGATGTGTGTCACTTCCGCATCTCTGGCACTTTCGAAGACGCTGCTGAAATCTTCCTTCTCTAGACGGCATTCTCGTATAATGGACCACCCCCTGTTCCAAGGCGTGCATGTTTCTGGCGTTTTCGCTCGCGTTCTGTGCCGAAATGACAAAGTCTTCTGCCTCAGACAAAGTCAAATCACGTCTGGTGAGTAAATGCCGCTGGACATCTTCCTCTGCAACTCCGCAAATGATTCGATCACGGAGCATACCTTGCAGGGAGATTCCAAAATTGCACTGTTCGGCCAGACGCCGAATCTCTGCGATGAAGTCTTGTACTGTTTCGCCGGGTTGCTGCGTTCGCATAAAACATGCGTAACTTGCGGCTATCTCATTGACTTCCGGCGCATAATAATCCTGCAAATATCCAATGGCTTCTTGATAGGTAAGGGTATTGACTTGCCTTGGGTGACATCGTCCCTGAATGACTCTTACCGCCGCGTCGGGCAACGAAGATATCAAGATAGCGCGTCGCTTCGTCTCGTCTGTTATCTCTTGCACTTCCAGGTACGCTTCGAGTTGAATCTTGAAGGTCGTCCATGTACTCTCGATGCCATCGAACACGGGTAGTTTTTCGAGGCTCATCCTTGCCTTCCTTGCGCTGTGAACCCGCTGCGTTCGCTTCTTCCTCCTCGTCGCCACTGATACGTCGCGTCTCGACAATAAAGAACTACATGGTGACTGTAGAAAATGGAACGTTTATTGTGTGCTCCGTGTGCTGCCTTCGTAGCTCCTCGTAGCTTTGGCAGAGAGTAACGATGTCTGACACGGACTGAGGATTTTTCTCAAGTAGCATGTTGAACACATCGTCTTCGATCCCTTTCATGACATTCCGTATTTTATCAGATTCCGACATCGTCGCTGTTGTATCGTGCAGGATACTGGAAGGAGACATTACAGACATTACTCAGTCCCTGACTGGTATGGTATGGTATGCCTTATCTGATGGCGCATACCCACTGCGGGGGATTGGCCAAGATTTGGGTGGGATTAGGCAATCTTTTTTAATACTAAAATCGGTAAAGCTAAATGGAGAAAATGAACAAAAATAAAATATTTAAGAATTCAAGAAAATCTATTTGAAGCATTTATAAATTCCTCCACGGCTGAGCAAATATCCCTGTGGCACTTTCCAAGAGAGGAGGCTCCTAAAGAAAGGATGTTTAGAATAGAAAAGCTTAAACCAAGCTGTGTAAATTTTGATTCTAGAATATTTTTCCTTAAGGAAGAAAAACGTCGGCAGAATATGAAAAAATGATCTATTGTTTCATCTTCTCCACAGAATGGGCACAGAGGGGAGGGCACCAGACCAGCCCTGTGACGATAGAAGTTTAATATTGGTACGCGACAACGTAATCGGGTAAAGATGACTTCAGTTTTTCTGGTGTGAAATGAATTTTTGGGCCAAGGGAATAGGAGGTGTCGATATTCTGAGAAATTAGCTACAGCCGGGTTCAAGAAGTCTTGAATAATTGAATATCTCCTGAATCTAGTAGCCGTTAAGTAAGCTATTGTAGGAAGTAATCGTAATACAGGGCCACTGAGGGCCGCTCTCGCGAGACTGTCAGCCATTTCGTTCATGACTAATCCTTTATGTCCAGGCACCCAAAGCAATCTAATTAAATTTATGTGGGCAGGCACTAGAAAATGAAATGTACGTAAAAGGTTAGTGACACTATTTGATGTGAGCGAGGAACATAAAGATAAAGAATCTGTCATTATTACTACCGCTGATATTGATGAATTTAGTTTGCGTAGGGCTAGAACTACAGCTAGAAATTCAGCCAGAAATACGGAAAAGAAGTCCGGAATCCTGATTGCGAATGACCAATTTAGAGCAGGAGAGAAAATGCCAATTCCAGATTTTTCTTCACACTGTGAGGCGTCTGTCGCAATGACCGTACTTATTGATAAACTTAATAAATGGTCTTGTAATAGGCCGTTTAATATATTATAAGAAAGGAGTTTTGCGTTGTTTGGGTAGATGTCATCATATATGATTTGTAGGTTTTCTCGCACATCACAAATAGGCGGCACCTCCCAGATACGTACATTTAAGGGATTGATTAATGTTTGTACGAAGACCACCTGGGGTGTTTGAAAACGAGGCCAGTGTATTCCGAAGAATAGTGCAGGCTGGGAAATGAATATGTATTCTAATCTTGTAATAGGGGATTCATACAATTTTAAGATTGTTTGCACAGTCAGTAAACGAAATCTACACAATATTGAGGGCAACCTGACTTCTTGGTGTAGTATGTTATTTGCAACACATTTGGGTAATCCACAACACAGTCGTAGGGCTTCCCGCTCAAGCAGAACAAGGGGACGTAATTTATAAGCTGGCGCACCGGAAAATAATACACATCCAAATTCTAAAATGGGCCGCACATACATTTTATATATCATTAAAAGTGGATCTCTCCGCATTCCGGACCGACTGTTGCACAGCTTACGAAGCATACCAACGGCTCTCACTCCTTTTTTAACTATTTGGTCAATATGGCCGAGCCAGCTGAGGGAACCGTCATATACTACACCTAAATATTTCACAGACTCCACTTGAGGTATAGTCTCGAGGCGATAAGATAGCGATATGTTAACAGGATTGTTAAGAGGGAAAACCAATATCGAGCATTTTCTAACGTTAAGTGAAAGGCGAATTTTGTTTAACCAGGTTTCTATGGCATAGAGGTAGTTTTGTAGTCGATAATATAGAGAATGGATATCACTGTCTGATGCGAAGAAAGCAATGTCATCTGCGTATACGTATGTTTGTACATCTTGATGAAGAGGAATGGAACACATCAGAATGTTAAAAAGTAATGGTGAAGTGACAGCTCCTTGAGGAACACCACGTGATTGATTATAAATACTCGAGGAAAAGCCTCTTAGAGAGCAGTAAAATGTTCTTCCGTTTAAAAATTCATCCATCCAGTTTGAAAAATAATTTGGAATCTCTAGACTTCGCAATATATCTAATACGATTAAGTGTTCAACGCTGTCGTATGCTTTGGAAATGTCTAACGTCACGAGAGCACCTATTTGCCTCTGTCGCCGTGCTAATTTTATTCTACTTTCTAAGTCCACGTGAGCATGCCAAATGGAACATGATGGTCGGAATCCAATTTGGCAGGGGCTAAGCAAGTCTTTGTTCTGTATAAATTTAATCATACGGGCATATAGAATTCTTTCGATTAATTTAACCAAATTTGAAGTTAGGGCAATTGGTCTAATATTATCTATTGTATATCCTTCCCCATGATTTTTAAGAATTGGGATGATTTTAGCGATTTTCCACGCAGACGGAATCCATGAAAACCGAATTGAGTAATTTACAACAGCTAAAAGGTCATTAGAAGCTTCCTTAAATAAGATTCTGATCATAGCAGATGTTACCCCATCCACGCCGGGAGCTGAATCTGGAAGCCGCTCCACAATTTCAGCCAATTCCAACATAGAGATTTCTGTAAAATCATCTGATGCCCTACGTAAGCGAGAACAACTTGGCAATACGGAAGAAAATCTAAGCCTAATCCCTGCGCAATTTCTTCTAGTGATTGTTTTATTTCATCGCTACTTAAGATTATAGAGTCAATATTAATTTGACGCGGAAGAACTTTTCTACTGCGGAGAAATCGGAACAATGCGCGCTTATTTTTATTGTTAGACAGGAAATCAAAATGCTTACAGTCGAATTCATCTTTGGCTTTTGAAACTGTACGTTTAAAGACTGCTCGAAAAAATTTGTAGTCACTCCAATTTTGCGGACTCTGGTTATGTAATAATTTTTTCCAAGCAGCTTTTCTCTTTCTGTAGTCTCGGGTGCATTCTTCATTCCACCAAGGGCTGTAAGAATTTCTTTTATTCAATCTAATCTCAAATTGAGCCTTTTTTTGAGAGTTTTCCAAAGCGGAACAAATAATCGTGGTTTTTTGTTCTGTAGGCGCATCAGACAGAGATGAAAGGGCATTTCGTAAGCATTTTTTAAAAATGTCGTAGTTTATAAAAGTTCGAACCTGGTCACTCATAAATGTTACAGGACGGGCAACTTCAAATACTATTGGAAGGTGATCACTGTTTGTCGAACACTCAACAGTCGACCAAGAAGTTACGGAAAGACTCGGGCCACAGAATGTAAGATCTATTGAAGAGTAAGATTGACCTCGCACAAACGTAATAGATCCGGAGTTAACACACGTTAACCGATTGTCTAACGACCAGTTCCATAATCGCGTGCCGCACAAATCTGTTCTTAAACCCCATGAGATATGGTGAGAATTGAAATCACCTGCGATTAGAATTTCACGTCCGCAAGAGTTAATAACACTATCCAGTGTGCTAATGTCCTGTACGCCAGATGGAAAATATGCATTAACTACGGTGAAGGGACAACATCCAGGAAGAACTAGCTCTATCGCTAGGATTTCACACTCTGGAGTAGAAACTTGAAATGAAATTTTAGCCTTATGGAAAATTCTAGATGAAATGAGTGTAATTAATCCGCCACCTCTTGTAGGACGGTCTAAACGAAATGATCTGTAGAATTTTATTTGAAAAGATTTCGCAGAATTTAGCCACGTTTCTTGTAACATAATTAAATCAGGATTAAGTTGAGAAGTTAGACAAGATAAATCTACTGAAGCAGAGTATAAAGAGCGGCAGTTCCACTGAAGCACTTTTAGCGATCCTATGTTTTGGAAAGTGCAGCAGCCGAAACTGCCTTCTGTAGAATGCTTTGCTTTAGCACAGCACTGGACTGACTTTTCTTAGCTTTTGAGTGAGGACCGGGGGAAGAGTCTTCATTGATAGAAGACATGGTTCTTTTATATGCTCGAGAATTAAGTTCCACCTCTGTCATTTCCAAATCTGTGTTAATCAGATTACCAGTTGTAGGGCCCTTGGAAGATGAAGTCGAAGGTTCAATATCATCATTGGAAGGAATGGTATCTGAGCTTTTATGACTAGCTTGGTGCTCAGGATCAACTGTTTGCGTTGTCACAGGAGTTGGGCAGGTAGTTTGCATCAAATGAGACAAATGACTAGAGATGGCCTGTGAGATACATTCACCCAGGCTCATTGCCAACCGTTCCATAGCTTTGGAAACTGCCTTTTCCACAGCGGCCTCTATAGTTGCAGTAAGTGATAGGTCCGCGGTAAGATTTTGTCTGCCTATAACCCCCGCATAGCCAGATGCCCTTTCTTTCACAATGTTTATTGCCTCCATCCTAGAGCAGCGTCGTCGGTCTATTATTTCAATCACTTGTAATTCTTGAGCCCTAACAGAACAGTTAGAATAATCGACTGACTGTTATTCTGACTGAATCCCTGACTGTTTATTCTATCTTCCTCTTCCTCTCCAGGCCGGCTCCCAAGCACGCGCCATCTAATGGCACTGCAGTCGGCAGCGATGCCTTATACAACATATCCCCTCTTGGAAAAAAATACAAAACACGAAGAGGAAAAAAAAACGGTTGTTTGTCCATTATTGCCTAATGTAGTCCTGCAGCTTCTACGGCGTTTTCTTGTTACGGGCGCTTCTTCTCACGCGGGCTTCGCATCCCGGCAGATTAAATGAAGCTTGTTTCGTGCGCTCTGCAGCAGGTGGTTCATGGTTAAAGCGTGCATTCTCATAGTTATCCGCGCTTGACGTGCCAGGTTGTGAAGGGTGATTTACAGCTGCAGTAGCGGGATTATCGGATGCCGGTGACCAGTTCATGACAGCAGAGGTACCGAACTTCATTTTGCTGATAGCTTCGCGGTGAACGGCCGCTAACTTGGAAGCATTCCAGACACGGCCATCTTCTAACAGGTAAGAGGCGGGTCCACGCTTCTCAATAATTTTCTTGGGCGCAGAAAACTGTGGAGATAGCTTCCCATGAACTGCAGGTAATTTAACCCGGACGTAGTCACCAACGACGAAGTTGGGTTCCTTGGCACCGCGCTTTTCATCGGTGTAACGCTTCGACTTGATTTGCTTGTTCTTGATGCGCTCTCGCAACTCCTGCAGTGCCTTTGAAGGGTCCGTGCTGAAACATTTGTCAGGCAATCCCACAATGTCGAGTCTGGTTCGAGGTTGTCGTCCATGAAGAAGAACAGCGGGTGCAATACCAGTAGTCGCATGAGGCGTACAGCGATATGTTTGCAGGTAATCAAGCAGTGCTGTTCTCATATCACAGCGTTCTAACAGGGCCAATTGAATGTATGACTTTAATACCCTGTTAAATCTTTCAACCAAACCATTAGCTTGCGGGTAATACACAGAAGAGTTATAATGCGTGATTCCGCGCTCTGTGAGAAATTCTTCAAAATTCGCTGAAGAAAATTGTGGTCCATGATCGGATACGATACCGCGTGGATATCCTTCTCTTGCGAAAAGTTCAAGTAGAAATTTCTTCACTGTATATGTTGTCGCATCTCGTACGAAAGCCACCTCTGGCCACTTGCTGTAATAGTCAATAACTGTGATGGCAAAACGGCAGTCGGCTGAAGCTTGCGTGAAAGGTCCCACAATGTCGATAGCGACTTTTTCCCAAGCTTTCTCGGGAAGAGGGATGGGCTGCATTGGAGCTGCAGATGTACGCGCGGATTTGTCGCATGACTGGCAAGTTACACATGTGCGCACAAGTTCTTCAATGTGATTATCCATGCATGGCCACCAATATGACTCTCTAAGACGAGCTTTGGTGCGACTAATTCCTGGGTGTGACTCATGTGCCAGATCCATAACACGGCGTGTCAAAGTTGTAGGCACGACAATCCTGTCACCCCGGCACAGAACGTCGTTAACAACAGAGAGTTCAGATCGCACGTGAAAATACGGTAGCAGATCTTTTGACAAGGATTTCTTGTCAGGCCAAGAAGTAGTGATAAACTGCTTCACTTGAGAGATAACCTGATCGGCGGCACATGCTTCTTGAAGCTCTTGCATGGTAACTACTCGGGACAGAAGACATATAAATTCTTCGGGTGCATCGCGGATGAAATTCTCTAGGGGCAGCCGGGAGAGTGCGTCAGCCACGACGTTTTCACTACCCTTCCTGTACTCCATGGTGTAGTTGTAGCACAGCAACCGTGATGACCAGCGCGCAATCCTTAACGGACGGTGACCTGTGCCTTTCGTTGAAAGGAGCGTAACCAAAGCAGCGTGGTCTGTCCGCAAAATGAAAGGTCGGCCCCACAGGTAAACGTGCCAGTGCTCGCAAGCCCAGACGCAGGCAAGGGCCTCGCGTTCACCGACCGAGTACTGCCGTTCATGTGGTTGCAGAGTACGAGAGGCGAACGCGACAGTTTGCAGTGATGTTCCGTTATCCTGCTGCAGTACAGCACCTAATCCATATCCTGAGGCATCAGTTGTAACGTACACAGGTAACTGAGGATCAAAAAGGTGAAGAACTTCGCAAGACGTTATCAGAGTTTTCAGCTGCTCCAAGCCGCTTTGTGCTGCTGCAGTCCAAGCGAAAGGTGCATCTCCTCGAAGCAAAGCACGCATTGGCTCCACAACATCAGAAAAATGCGGGATGAACTTGGAGTAGAAGCCGGCAAGTCCCAGCAGCGAACGAAGTTCATTGATATTTGTAGGTGATGGTGCCTTGGTTATCGCCTCGATAGATGACGTCAGTGGGAATAACCCTTTGGCGCTGACAACATGGCCAAGGAAAGTCAACTCTGCGACGTCAAAAACGCATTTATGATTGAGCCTGAGACCAGCATCAGAGAGCCGTTTCAAAACCGCGCGCAAATTGACCAAGTGATCCTCTCGGGAGCGTCCGTACACGATTATGTCGTCAATGTAAAATAACACGCATTTGCATCCTTTGAGGATCATATGCATCATCTTCTGAAACGCTGACGGTGCCGATGCCAGTCCGAAACAAACCCTCTTGAAGCGGAATAGGCCGTCGTGTGTTATAAACGTCGTAAGATCACGACTTTCTGGACTTAGTGGCAACTGGTGATATGCCGAAGCTAAATCTAGCTTGGAGAATCGCTGTGCTCCAGCCAAGCTGTTCAAAAGTTCCTCAGTTTGTGGCAGGGGAAAACTGTCCACCACTATAGCTTTGTTTGGCTCTCGTAGATCTACGCACATGCGAATCGAGCCATCCTTTTTTCTGGCTACAACAATTGGTGAGACCCACTCTGAAGAGTCGACGCGCTCAATGATGTCCTGAGCTTCTAATTTTTGTACTTCTGCCGAGACTTGCTCACGAATGACGAGTGGTAGTCGTCTCAGCTTGCTGGCCACTGGTTGAACAGACGCTCGAACTCTGACCTTGTGAGTGAAACCCTTGACAGTTCCTAGCTGTTTTTCAAACAAGTGCTCGAACTCGGAACGTAATTCAGGAGGTAGCACAGGAGTTTCTTGTGTCATTAGCAGACACCTGAGCGGCGATCCTTGAATCTTCATATCCAGAGCTGCGATACCATCTAAACCAAGTATGGTTGTTCCTCCAGGCACAACGTACAGAAGAACAGAAGTGCATCGGCCGTGAAATGTGGCTGGAGCAATGAAACATCCTTTTATTGGAATTGCTGACTTAGAATAATCGAGGAGCTGGACGGATGTTGATGTCAGAGGAAATGCAGTAGCAAAATGACGTTGGTAAAGTTCTTCGGCTAGGATTGAAACCGATGATCCGGTGTCAATCAGGAACGATACGGAAACTCCTTCAATTTCCAACACGGCATAAATTCCCTTCTTACGGCTCCCGATGTGACAAACACTTAAGTGATCGTCTGGGTCAGCTGTATCTTTGTCGTCTTCCGCGACATGCTGAACTTTTTTCTCAGACTTTCGGAGAGACTTGCAGACCTTTTCCAGATGGCCAATCTTTCCACATTTACGACACTTATGTGTCCTAGCTTTGCAGAGAGGGCTATTCGCAAGATGGTCTAAAGAACCACAACGATAACACTCTTGCTCTTGCAAGGCTCGACGACTTTCAGTTTGCTTCTTATAGCATGTGCACGTGCCACAGTGCTTCTCTTTGATCTCTGAAGTGTTTTCGTCATTAACGTGATGCACTTGTGCTTCGTGTCGTGCAAGTTCTTTTGCTTCTCTTGTCGCTTGATCATGCTGTCTCGCAATGGTAAGAGCCCGAGAAAGCGTAAGAGACTCTTCCAGTAGAAGACGTTCGCGCAAATATTCACTGGTAGTTTTTTCTATGAGCTGGTCGCGTATCATATCGTCCGCCAAGTCACCGAAATTGCATGCTCCAACGAGACCTCGTAGCACGGTGACGTAATCGACGGCCGTCTCACCTGGGGCTTGTGCACGTCGACGGAAACGGTGACGCGCTGCAGTGACGTTGACAGAGCTCTTGTAGTGGTCTTCAAGGATCACAATGGCGCGGTCGAACTCATCGGGGCCAGGAGCCGTCAACGTCTCTCCAGCGGCGCTCGAAGCCAAAAGGCGCGGGTCGTCCTCCGACGTCAGAGTCTGGAAGATACGTTGTCCTTCCAAGCCCAAGCAGTTGAGCAGAATCGCCTTCCTGACGCATGGCAGGTAGGTCGGAGGCGCCCGACGCCACCATGTAGTTCTTGAACGCTTGAATCCATTGCTCCCATGGAATGACCGGGTGTCCAGGTGAGGATAGGAAAGGGGGTGGCGGTTGTAGTCCCGAAATACTCATCGTATAGGATGATAGGCAGCAATCGAAGGCACAGATGAGGGGCAAGCCGGTAGCACATGGGCTGTTAAATCCTCGTCGCCAAATATGTTGTATCGTGCAGGATACTGGAAGGAGACATTACAGACATTACTCAGTCCCTGACTGTTTATTCTATCTTCCTCTTCCTCTCCAGGCCGGCTCCCAAGCACGCGCCATCTAATGGCGCTGCAGTCGGCAGCGATGCCTTATACAACAGTCGCGTTGACTCTTTTGCACAAGTCCAGAAGATCTTCAATGTAGCTGGTAAATGATTCACCCGGCTGCTGTGCACGTTCGCACAAACGCAATTCTGCTCACAGCTTGCGCACCACAGGGCGACCAAACACCGCCACCAAAGAAGTCTTGAACAAGGACCACGTCGGAAAATCGGTCACATGGTTGCTGTACCAGAGACTGGCTACACCCGCGAAATAGAAGATCACATTGCTGAGCTTTGCGGGGTCGTCCCATTTGTTGTGAGCGCTTACCTTCTCATACGTTGTCAGCCAGTCCTCCACATCGGTTTCGTCCGCGCCGCCGAAGATGGCAGGGTCCCTGTGGCGAGGCACACCAGAGCACATGACAGACTGAGGAGGCGCTTGCTGGGATGGGGTAGGTGGCACTTGCTGGGATGCGTCTTCGGGCATGGTTGAGCGTAGGGTACGGGATCGAAACTCCGGGATTTACGGTGTAAGTAGAAGCACCCTCCACCACTTGTAAAGGTGTTTATTAGACACCAGCCGTTTGGGCCGTCCGTTGTTTGAAGGTCCGAGCTCTCAGTACGAGCGGCGTTTCTCGAGGAAAGCGCAGGAGGGATCGACCCACTAGAAAGGGCTGGAGAGCGTGACTCGCTATGGCGTACGTATTCTTCGCTTCACCCTCAAGAATTATGATGATCATCATCATTGTAGTGGGGGGGGGGGGGGGTGATTACGCTTTAACGGGTGCGAGATTTTTTAAATATATATTTTTTATTCATTTACGCGCGAAAGAAATTTAAAAATGAGTTTTTTAGCCCGTGTCCCATATAGTTTATTTGCCGTTGTTCGCAAGGCTAAGAAGAAGAAGTAGAAGACGTACACGTTCAGCGGTGAGGGCACGCGCTTCTGGGCACGCGCCATGGGATTCTAAGAAGGCCACGTAGCGTTGTCTTTCTGCGTTCGGAAACGTCGCGCCATGTTCTGACCTGGCCGCTGGAGAAATAAGGGTCATCGCCAGCATCAAGGTGCCTCGTCTTCAATGAGGCGGCGACGGGTTGAGGAGTCGCATTCGAAGACCGTCAGCTACCAGTACCCGGAGTTGGTAAGCGACGCCGCATGGAGCGAATTCGAGCAGAGTAGCCGATACCTTGCGCCGTTCTCGAGGCCTACAACCCTGCGAGTCATCTATTCTGTGCGCGTCGTTTATTCATTGGGAGGCAATCGTTCCATGTACACAGTATATAGAATGTTCCAGTTAACGTTATCCAAGCTTTAAAATAAACACTGGTGCAATATGCAATTAAGAGACTTACGCTGTTCTGTTAAAAGTTGTCTTCCGCAACCAGGAATTTTTTTCCTGGTTCTTAGAAATGTGTCATGGCGGCAACCGAACTCCTCTCTCGCGCTTCTTGCTGGACAAGCGGCGCCTACTAATGGTGCTGCCGAGAAATCCGCGCGTGGCCTGCGAGGCGAGAAGCGCGGGGCGCCGGTGCCTGTGAACGCTAATTATTCCCTCATTTGCCGCACAGCCACTGGCACATACTCGGTGACCCAAGTTGGGGAGAGGCTCATTGAAGAGCGGCACATACCCAGTGCATTCGAGGCGCAGTTCGCTCAAGCGTCGGGTTGCTGTCCATGACGTGGGTTCGATTCCACCAAGCATTGGAGTCGCCTTTTTGGACATTTTAGAGCGGCACATTCCCAATGGCACATCGCTAGTTGCCCAAGTTTCTTCGAGGGCTGGTTTCGAACCCTGTTCCCTCAGCACAGCAGCCCGATGCGCTACCCATTCGACCGTGGACTATCCAGTGAGCCAGGCAGGCGAGAAAACGGTTACATACATACATACATACATACATACATACATACATACATACATACATACATACATACATACATACATACATACATACATACATACATACATACATACATACACACACACACACACACACACACACACACACACACACACACACACACACACACTACATACATACATACATACATACATACATACATACATACATACATACATACATACATACATACATACATACATAGCTAGCCCCCGTATAGTGCGTACCCGAAGAATGCTAACGCATTAAATAGAAAAAAACGGGAGTTGGTGTGCAATTGTGATAGAGAGGGAACAGGTAGGGGTACTGATGTTGTTTCCTTCAAGAAGTAGGGGTCGAAAGTACGGGAAATGATCTATGTGCAGATCCTTTTTTCGTTTCTGTCATCTCTACTTCTTAGATGAACCGACAGCAGCATGCACCCCGAAGTGTTTCCTCGCTATCACAACTATTCACCTCCAATCCACCCTATCCTTTTTTTTTTAATACGATTAGCGTACTCTAGGAACTTTATCCAGTTTTCGGCATGTCTGTCAGTCTGTCCTCGCCTAACCTCTGTCCACGCCAACTTGGATCATTGGGTAGCCCATGGTCTAATGCGTAGGGCATCCGGCTACTCTGCTGAAGGATGCGGGTTAGAAACCAACCATCGAAACCTTTTTCACGCCAGCTTCCTTCACTGGGTATGTATCACTGGTTCTGTACCGCTCACCAATGAACCTCTCGGACTCCAACTTTGGTAACTAGGTGGCGGAATCGAACCGGTGTCATATATATTCAGACACGGGCCACGCGAGAACTTCGTGGTGGCCCGTGTGACGTCATGTATGCACGTCATACATGACGCGTTTCAGCGATGACAATGCGGTGTGTCGTTACGTTGCTTCAATCCTGCTCGAATTCACGTCGACAGTCATCCTGAGATGTTTCTGTGGGATTTTTCTTTTAACACTTCGATTTCCACCACTTTACTCTACGCGCCGGCTTACTCTCCTCCCACTCCTTTGAGGGTGGGAGAGAGCGAGCTACACCCACATAAAGGCAGCTAATTATTGTATATAAAGTCGCTTACCATTATCATTATGTTTTTCGTTATCGTCTACAGCTGTCTATTTTTTATTTCTTTTTTTTTCCCCTGTAAAGAGCGTAAAGAGCGTTGTCAACTCGTTTTGCGCAAGCAACTTGCACATTTAACTTCATTTCCCGTTGTTCTTGCACGCCACGACGGGGTGAGTTCTTTCACTTACCTTTCACAAGCCAAGCGACGTACGAGAACTCTTGGAAATCGTACTAAGTATAGAATAAACAGTTACTCCTGCGAAAAGATTTCCCAATACTCTCTTTGTTCTTAGAGTGTTGGGGATATTTCCGAGTGCCAAAGCGGATGTCTGAATGGAACATTGAAACTATCGCAACATATTTTCGAGCGACAGTGCCTGGATAACTATGTCACGTAATCAAACAATGCACCAAAATTTATGATGCAAGAGAAAAAGTACGACAGTGCAGTCTAACCCGGATATATCGAACCCACATATAACGAATTATTGTGTATAACGAAGAGCAGTAAAATCTCCTTGAAAATGTTTGTATAAAATTTTTATTTTATATATCGAACTTTTTTGTGATCCCCTTCAGATTCGACATATCCAGGTTAGACTGTATTAGGAACTTAGACAACAGCCGCGTTGATATGAACGCTACAGTAGAGTATATACCGAATTTCCTCGCGCGTCACGGTAATATCATGCATGTGGCGCGTTCCCCTTCGCCCGAAACAAGCCGAAACCGGTTTTTGATGAGTGAGTTTTGCCGGTGAGTGGAGGAGGGCACACGCCGCAGCCATCTCGATTTTGCTCTTTTTACCTTCGTATAAATGGATTGCAATGCTCTACTAATGCGATGCGATGGGCCACTTGTCACATTCATGTACACGCGACTAATGTATCCCTCGTATCCCTCATTCTAAATATACTACACTCTGTTTGTTTCCTATTCTTTTTTTAACGTTAGTACAGAGTTAGTGATTGAAGCAGTTCCTACTCTCACAGAGTGTTTGTAACCTTTTACTAGCTATTTCGCGACTAAACTAAACATCAGGGGGCGCTGCGCGGTCTGGCTACACCATGCAGCATGGCAGATGCAAGGAGCATCAAAGGATGCATCAAAGAATGCATCAAAAGATGCATCAGAAACCACTACCGCGCTCTTTCATCATTTTCTTACAGTGTGATGGCGGTATCGCGCTCTTTTGTGGAAGGAAAGAGGTTAGTTGACGCCGAGCACATTATTTTAGTCGGTACCAGAGGCACAGTGGGCAATGAGTCTGAACTGGTCGCGCTGTGTATGCAAACATCCGGCTAGACAGTGGACCCACACGAGATTCTGGTGAAAATCGCCAATGTATTCCAGGACCCATTGGTCGTGGAAACGAAGTGCACTCCACTTCGCCTCCAACCTTCGCTCCCGTGCTCGCCGATGTAGTGACTTAGCTAAAAAAGACTTACTTGTAACAGTGGATCAAAACAGAAACATGTGGCACTTTTCAAGATTATGGGAAAAGCGCTACATGTTTCTGCTGCTTTGATTTCCTGTTTGTTACAGGTAAGTCTTCTTTCGCTGAGTCACTACATCGACGCGCACGGGAGCGAAGAGTAAAACCACTGCTCTGTGCAGCTGTTTAAACAGGGCCGTGATAATGCAGTTGATTCTATACTCCTCGATTCCAAGCGAGTTCAGTTCCTTTTCACAGCGCTTCGGCTTCGTTAGTCACCCCGGCCGACAACCAAGTCGTCGCTGTTATCGACCAGAAGGCGGGGATAGGAATGGAATTGGGAAAAGAATAGCTTGCGTTACACCGACCCTGCTCACATTTTTTCAAGCATCACCCCTTCACCGGCGCGGTCTCGTCCCCCGTACTGACTCCCGCACGGCGCTTTTATTGCCTTCGTCGGCGCTTCCCGAACTTTCTGAAGGAGTCGTGCTCCCATAGCATGAACAAAGCCTGGGAACCTTCTAAAAATTTCTCGCATTTTCGGCCGAGGCCGCTGAAACGTCTTCTAGGAGGGTGGTGACTCATCCGTTGGTGCACGCTCGGGCTGTCGCCCTCCCCCGCCACCTCGCTCTGCTCTCCGTGTGTAGGGGTCTGAGATGGTGTTTCGGCGCGCGCCCTCTCATCTCTCTCTCTCTCTCTCTCTCTCTCTCGATACCGCAACCTTCGCGCATCTTGACGAAGCTTCTAGTCTCCGATCACGACGGCTGTCTGTGGCGTATGCGCTCCCTTCGACTGTCGAAGCTGCCGCCCGGCCGACTTGCTCCTACGCTGGCTTGTGTGACACGCGGCGCCCGCTTTGATTATGTGCACTTTTGTGACACGTGCCTAGGCTGCAAGGAAGGTGTACTCCTATGTCACTAAAGAGCTGTTTTCCATGCCGGAGCGTACGTGTCGTGCTTGAACAGCGGTAATGCCATGCAACAAGCGCTAGGGGGGAAGGTGCACGTGAGAGCGCGTCTCTACGTCTCCTGCTCTAACCCGGCCGTGGCTGCGCATGGCTGTCCGCTCGGCTGAGCACATACACGGCCCACGCGCTATATCTTGAAGCTAATCTGCGGCGGGTGTCTGGGCGTGCCGGTTGGGCGAGCCGAGATGGCTGATCGCTTCTTCGTCGGTTTCAATGTGTTGGATTGACAGTTATGTTCAATCTCGTGGTGTGCATGCGTGCAGGCTATGTTTTAAAAATAGATTCATGATTTTATTTAGTTGTCGAAATAACAGCGGCTGACCGGTACAATCTGTGCTCCCACGAATACGGCTATAAGGTATGCATGAGATCGCTCTCAAAAAGATGTCGCGTAATACCCCGATTGTTGTAATGTTACATGCATTCTTTCATTTTGTCGTTTCTTTCAGTGCAGTGTAGTTATCTGTAGGTTTGCCCATAGTAACCCTGACGGTTACGTATCAATAATTGATGGGTCGTATCAAATGCGATGAAATCAATGCGGTCCTCGTTTTGCAGTTTTTTTGGGCTGATTACGTTTTACACTAAAAGCGACCTAAGTGTTTCTTTTGGGGCGTGTAAGCGGTGCTTAAAAACCAAACAGACCTCATTTTACTGCTGATAATGGTACTGTAATTGTGCTTGTAAGGGTTACTGTAGACTTGGAGTTGGTAACAGTGACTCATTAGTAATGGTTACGACTTTTCCTGGTTACTTCCTTACGCTACCTTTACTAACTGCAGTGTCTAACTAGGTATAATGAATATTGTTACAAACAGGTACTAGTTTTAGGTAGATAGCTACAGCAACCTATGTTTCTGAGTGTGTATAGTCTCTTTGTCAAATAATCTCGATGTTTTGGTGGTTAATGACGACCGTAAACTTTCGAAATATCTAACCATCAAAAGTTGGAAGTAAAAGTTTTTACATGCATAAAATTGCATGCAACATATTTCAAAACGGCAAATTGGGCGAGTTAACATCGCCGAAATCAAGCAGCGTGAAACGAACGAAAAAGCGCCCGTGTTGTACGAGTCTATCGTACTTCACTAATTTCGCGCTGTTATATATATATATATATATTATATGTTTCGACGATGCATCATGTAACCGCATATGTGACTGTTGTGACTGTTATTCTCCCTTAGTCTTCTGGATCGGCACTTATTATTTACTTCCGCGGTACGTGGATTAACCTAAAATACGCTTTCAGTCTACATGAACACCAGGATTTTTGTACATCTAACTGTTCATTTTCCGCCACCGGTTGATGTCGTTTCGTGTCCAAATACTTCGCCTGGGATCCTTCTACTCCTTAATCTACGTAATTTTTTCCCGGCGAATAACGCTCTCTTTAATCAAATTTCAGGATGCCGCGGCAACTGTCATACAGGCGGCATATCGGGGACACCTAGCGCGAAAGAAAATCGCTAAGCTGAAGGTAAGATTCACGGGGAAGAGGAAGGTCCCAACAATGGTAGCTTTGTTTTGTAAATTAGGTCATGCTTATCAATCTATGTATCTATCTATCTGTCTATCTATCTATCTATCTATCTATCTATCTATCTATCTATCTATCTATCTATCCATCTGTCTGTTTATCTATCTATCTATCCATCTGGCAATAACAGGGGCAGCGGAGGCAGCAGCAAGGAACCCATACAAGCCGCGAGGTTGCACTGGGTGGCGTCACCGGCAATCTCACCGGCGTCAACACAGCCATCTTCCCATCCGGTCCTCGCGGCACCGAGCAGCAGATTGCGCCTGGCCAGGGTCGTGCGCATGGCAACCGGCGTGGAGCGAGTGGCTTCAGGCGCCAGCAAGCACAAGCACACAAGCTTATGTCTAGCTCTAGCAGCAGTAGTGAACGCTATTTGGCACAAAGGAAAAACTGGAGCCAGCGTCGCACAAGCAACAGGGCTCGTAGGCGTCGTTGCCGACAAGCAATGCCGACTTTGCCTCTGAAAACGGCGATGTACGGGGAAGCCGCAGCCAACCAGCTACGTGGGGGTGATTCAGAAAGTGACCGCGAGGACATTTCACACTTTGGAAAAGACATTCGAATGGAGATGAAAAAGTGGAATCAAGGATGTGCCCCTACTCCGGTGGGCGACGGCAACTTCTGGTACGAGGATGATAGCGAGCGTGCGGCTCGCGCGAGGCGCTTGACGTCTTTTGGCGGACCAATTTTTGTGACACCGCGTGTTCAAAGCGCCCAGCTTCCCACCAAACCTTACCAGCGAATTGACGGCACGGGAAGGTACGAGGGCCGGCAGGGCGGCAGGAATAACGGCTGCCAAGCAAGCTGTCCCAAGACTTGCGCCGCCCGCTACGCCCGCACGACCGAAACAGTGCACAAACAGTGCGAGAAATGTAAAGCAAATCAACCATTATTCGTAGGGCAGCAAACCTCAACGGAATGTCTCCTGTCGAGTCATGAAGAACCTGGAGTTCATTTCCATAACGAGTACGACCGCCCCTACTACGAACGGAGAATGGCGACGCGCATTGGGGCCAAAGAATCAAGCGAGGAATGTTCCTACGAATTTCACGCCGAGAGAGATTGGCAGCGCATCCCCCGCAGCCAGCATCAACTTGCCGCACGACCCTGGAAGAACAGAGAGATGGGTTCTCGCACATTGCCAGTACGCGTCAGAGCCTCTGCGTGCGGAATGTGCCGCAGATCCCGTGCTCATTTTCGGAGAGGCTGTCTCACCTCCGAAACAGGAGGCGCAGACCCCTGGAACCCGCACTCAGCAGGCAAACAAAGACCACGTTAAAAAAATGCCCCAAAATATGACAAGTGCTGCAGGAGCATTCGTAGACAGCTCCTCCGAAGACAGTTCACCGCCTCTAGATAGGAAGCAACTCCAGTTCATGCCGTCCACCGTTTGGCCCAGCCACCGGGGATTTATGAGGAGCTATAAAGAAATCATCAAGGAAGAACAAACGAAAAGAGCTGTGAATGTTCCGATAAATGTGTCTTCGCGACACCAGGTTGACCACACTGCTCGCGGAAAAGACGCCTGTTATAACAATCCTGGCGTCGAGTACCAAGCAAACGAAGCTCGGTTCGTTCAAGTGGTGGGACATGGTACCAGTGAGAACAGAGGCTACCAGACAAGTATAGATCTCAAGAACCAAGTGTGCGGGCGCAAGGAGGAAACGATGCCAACGGACGCGTTCGACCAAAGGCCAAAGCAACATGTCTGCGGTGGTGCACATCCCAAGAACCCATATCGAAGCAAGATGCTTCCCGTAGAAAGGACTTTAACAAAATCGTCGTCGCAGCTGACCGGAAACCGAGAGATAGGATATATTGGCTCAGACCAAATACTGAAGGAAGAACGACGCAATAAAAGTTGTCAGAAAAAATGGAGTGCCCCAATTTGTAACGGGAGTGAAGACGAAAGTTCTTCCTCAGCGGACCCCAAGCTCGCCGCGCGGCTGTGTATTCCAGCCGCAATACACGCACAAGCCACGACGTTGGGCCCTGGCGCTCGCGAGCAGAAAACTGAGTTCTACTCCTGTGGCAGTCAACTCAGCAAGGACACAAGTGGGCGGGCGGCTGACGCCGACAGGTACTACTGGAGCCCTGTGACCTCACTGCTACCGCCGTTGCCTCAGAAGAAAATCCACGAAAGGCGAGTCGGCCCATTCAATTTCTAGCTGGCTCTCCCATTCATTTTTTGGGAATATAGAGCTCTTTGGTAGGGCCAGCTCTGTGGCAGGACAAGCACTCTCCGTTCACTTGTTCGCGTGAGCTTTCCAAGATTCCTGCATGCGCGTCACTGATGTGCTGCGCCGAGCTTTCGGTAAGAGCGTGTGCAAAACTGGACGTTAAAATTAGGTCTCGTGAAAATAAAACGATAAAATACGGCCCCGCACTACAACCGTCACAGTCTGCAGCGCGTTATCTTATGACATATGCATCGCTATTTGAAAGTCAAAACTATACCAAAGAGCTGTGCCACACGTATACGTCCGTGAATGCATTCTCTCGAATTCTCGTCGCCATGCTAGAACTCCCGGTTGCTGGGGGATATAATGTGCAGGAATCACTTATTCTTCACGCCTGTTATACAGCATGCACCAATGAAGCATTTCGCAAATACGACAAAGGATGCACGACAAACTCCAAGCAGCCGCGACATAGCGTTGCATGTCGTTCACATTTGAGGACTAATTCACAAATATTTGCGTAAGAATTGTTTTTTCACTGGAAGGCCGAATTTGATTTTACGTTCGCTATCTTGATTGCCGGCGCCTGTTCTTACGAACGCGACTGTACGTACGCAAAACTGTTCTCAATACGGACCATGGTGCTCGGTAAATGCCACAGCATGTGAAGGGGAAAATGTGACTTGGAGAAAACATTACCCGATGGCAGGAAATGAATTTACATTCAGTGCCAACTTTTTTTTTACGTTGTTTCTTATCGCAGGCACGAGATCCTGAGATCCATTCGCAGTGACGGGTTTTACACCGACGAAATGGCCATAGTCCCGACGCTCCAGAACATGACAAGCCACAACCTCATGCTTATCGGCGGCATCTCGGCTCGTTTCCCAACCGATTATTTGGACGGTGAGCTCACACTGGGAAGTCAAAACTCGCAGCAAGTCGCACTGAAATTCTGCGCGGCGCTTCAGACGCATGCTCCTTAATTATTCTTGCGTACAAAAGGAAACGCATGAAGCTGCAAGTGATCGTAGCGCGATTCCCATGGGCGGGCCTGCTACAGCTGCGTAGCCCTATCTTATTGATCTCATGTTGTCATAATCAATCAAGCAATCAAATGTTTATTATAGTGCCCAGGAACAAAGCAATGTGAGATAGAGAAACAAATAGGGAAACAGAAAACTAGGAGGCGGCGTAAAAGGGGAGTTAATCAAACATGCTTATCTACATATATACCAAATACAGGAAAGGAACTCTGAAATATGTCAATGCAGGCCGAGTACTTATTACACGTTTTTTGGAGACGAACCATAGGGCAGTCACTAATGGAACAAGGTCGCGCAGGAAACGCGGAAAGCGGCCTGGTATACTTTTGCGGCACGGAAAATTGCACATGAACAAGAAGGTTTGGGCAATGTATATTGCCATGGGCCACCTTATAGAGGAACAGAAGGCCTATTCCAATAATGGATCATTTATTTACCGTGCCCAGAAACAACCACGACGTCCGAGTTCTGGCGCACGCATACACTAAAAAAAAAAAAGAAGTTGCAGCGGAACATAAGTAAAATAATAATAATAATAATAATAATAATAATAATAATAATAATAATAATAATAATAATAATAATAATAATAATAATAATGAATAAAACGAACAATCTCGAAAAAAAAAGAATGCAAGGCGCAAGGTGAATACAAGAAAAAAATGAGAAGGGCAGTTGAACAATATGTGAAACTATGACACAACTACGCAAATCTCGGAAAAGAACAATGACAGCGAGTTAAGAAAAATATAAAGATCATGAATATAAGCGTTATAAATACTGTATTCTGTTGACGGCTAAGTGTTAGTGATGACAGGCAGGAACATTGAAAAGTTCTCTGGTGATCTTCCGTGGCATACGAAACATGATACAACTGAGTAGTTCGGGGCAGGTGACGATGCCGTGAAGAGTTTGAAAAGAAACAGAAGGCCAGCGCGATTACGTCGGCAGCGAAGTAAGGGCAATGACAATAATTCAACAGTGCTAGAAGAAGGACCAGTATCCGTGTTAGCAAAGCGGTGATCATATATTCTCAGGAACTTTTTCTGGTCCGGATATATAATGTCACTGTCGGATCTAGAAATGCCATTCCAGACGTCCGACGCATATTCGAGTTGAGGAAGACAGATGGTTGTGTACAATTTGCGGAATGGTGTAGGAGAATTTAATTATCTCGATAGTCTGCAAACAGAACAAAGAGAGTGCATACCCCGTATTGCAATGCGTTTAGTGTGAACTGAAAAGTGTAAGGTTCTATCAAAATGTACACCGAGATCACTTATCTCAGAGAGCTCACACAATGGAACAGCATCAACAGATATAAGAAGAAGAAATGCTTGCTGTTTGGCGTGTGAAAGTCATGACTTTGGTCTTAGCAGCATTCAAGGTGAGTTTATCTCCGCACCATTTCAAAAAACAGGTCAGACTGCAGGATGCGACAGTCATCAGCAGTATGAATTTCCTTAAAGATCTTGATGTGATCGGAATATAGAAGGAATGCAGAATTCCGAAGAGCGGAAAGACCATCATTAATAAAAATCAATGCTGATCGTTGAGGGACTCCGCTATTTGCAATGAAAATAGACGTATGACTATTGACGTTAACATAACCTTATCTATCAAGAAGATAATTTCGCAAGAGATTGACAATTGACCAGTCAACACCGAAGTGCAAATGCTTGATCAGGTGCTGTAAGTGGCTGACTACATGATAAGCTTTGCAGAGGATGCAGTAAATGGTGCCAACTTGCCCCCTTTGAAGTACCTGCGTGGTGGTCTGTGTCATGAAACTTGCGCGATTTGTAATAGTGGAGCGACCAGTGAGAAATCCATGCTGATTCAGAATCAATGAGTTCTTCACAGTAAAAGACAAGATGCTGTGAAGAACAAGCTCAAAAAATCTGAGACGAGACACAGAGAATAGAAATCGGACGATAATTCGAGACATTGGTTTTAAAGCAAGACCTAAATAAAGGGAAAACACGAGTAGTTTTCCACATGCGAGGAAAATTGGAAGTATACAAAGAGTTATTAAATATAGATGTCAATACTGGGGCAAATATACTGCCGTATGCTTTTAGAATTGCGGAGGCGATGCCATCAGCTTGGCAGGATAGCGAGGGCTTCAAGCACTTAAGGCATTCGCTGATGAGCTTTTTATTAAACAACACAGCACTAAATGTAGGAACCGTCGTCTGCTGCTGACACCGGCGTTGAAACCTCAAAGATGAGAAATGGGCAGCAAAACAATCCGCGATTACTTGGACTTCTACTCCTCTAGAGTCGAGCAGACGAAAACATTCTCCACATTTACTAGAGCGCTTGCGGATATACTTCCAAATTGCCGCCAGCCGATCGGGAGCGCAGTTTTCCAAGAATGCAATATACAAGTCGTGATCCCGCTTATAGAGGCGTTTGCAAAGAGTTCGAAAAACGGCATTCTTCTCTGCACTATAATAATAGTAATAAAAATGTCGCAGTTTCGCGCGAAAGGCGAAGCATGAATTGCGATAGCAAATTAGTAGAGATCTATTCGGAGTAGGGATAGTATTTATGGGCTGCATAAACTTGGACACGTTCACTTACTAACTGAATTACCAAGCATGGTGTCAGCGGGCACAAGAATAGTTCAGACTCAATGACCGCAGACAACCACTTTCAAAACGCTGGCAGCAAGCGCGGCCGCCGCAGCGAGCGAAGGTTCGTGCGGTCTATCGCTTCAACGGAAACTGAGCGGCGAATGCACAGCGCATACAAAGGTCAGAGCCGTGTGGACATAAAAGATAAGAGATGGTGCGGACGACCGCCGAAGCCGGGCAAAGTACAAGCACAGTTGTTGGCAGAGTAGAAGCTGCCCCCCTCCCATCCCTCCCGCGCGGCCTTCCCGCTTTCCTCCTTTCGTGTGGGAGATTAAGTGGCCAGTTCCCCTTGCACCCGGTTGCAAGAGACGCATTTGGTGCCGCCGCACAGCGGCGCCCCGCCTCCCTCCCTCCCATATCTCCACTTCCTTTCGCGCGACGGCACTCGCGTTTGCTTTCCGCCGTGTGTTCGCTATCCGTGATAGCGCGCGTCCCCCGCGCGCTTTCATTCGCGCATACGGCGCGCGGCGATGATTTTATCTCACTTGGACTTTATACGGAATCGCAATAATAATAATAATGTGGCAGTAGTTTCAAGTGACGAGCTAAAAACGGGAACGCTGCACTTAACGCGAAAGCGTTAAGGGCCCCGTGTCGCAGAAAATCCGGTGTCGCTGTCGGCGTCCGTGTCAGCGTCCGTGTCGGCGGCGTTGTCCGTTAAGGCTCATTCGCACTAGGCCGACACGACACCGATTTTGGTCTCCCGACTGTTGGCGAAAGCAGTTTACAGGACGGAAAACGCTGTGACAAACGATTTAAAGGAAGCAAAATCGCCAGACCGAAAAAGTCGGCAGACCAAAATTGGTGTCGTATCAGCCTATAGTGTGAATGAGCCTTTAGAGAAAAATGACCCCGAAGCACATAGGCGTTACAGAACTAATTGAATCTCCCAAAGTAAAATGCGTCGCAAAATTCGTAAAGTACGACTTACACCCAACCTACAGACATCATTGCGTAGGATTGTAATTTTATTATACGAGAAAACATAATTCTGTTACGCAGAAACACAAACCCCTTTCCCAGATGCCCTTTGAGCTCTGTCTTGGTGGGATCCACAAAAAAAAAAGAAAAAAAAAACAGAGCTCGCCTTCGTGCTTAGCGTTCGCCGCCAGCGTTTCCTGGTAACGATTACGCTTACATAAGCTGCAGTTGCCTGGAAGCGTAGGAAGCAGTCGGGGAGCTTTGAATGCTATCGCGTTCCACTCTTATAGGCGAAGCTTAAACGTCCTCTAAGTTTTTTTTTTTTTTTTTTTCATTGCACGCGTGGCGCGCGCAGGCTCTGCAGTTAACCTCTACCACCCGCAGAGGCAGGCCTGGTTCTTCTTCGGCACCATGCCAGAACCGAGGTGCTACCACACAGCAGTACTCGTCGGCGACGCCATCATTGTGGCAGGCAAGTGTTGTCCAGAGTGTCCGCGAACAAGAGCAACAGCTAACGGTTTTCTTTACCGCATGGTCAGAGTTCTTTCTTAAGGATGCCGACACCGTTGGTATGGTAGTTCAAAGGAAGGACCTCCTCAAGTATAAAGATAAACAACGGCATATAGCGAGAAATTCTACACCTGCCGAGCGCGACACTCCAGCGATGCCTGTGTTCAAGGTAGAAATACAAGCTGCTCCCATCTGTTCTTGCGCGGTCTTGTGGCAAGTCTTTACGCGCCGTGTAGACGCATGCACATCCACACACACGTCTCCCCATACAGTGCTCCCGAGTGTGTCGTCTTTCTGCAGTTCCCTGCAATACTTCAGCGCCGCTTTTGTCCGCAAGGGTGTTTCAATCGAAGCTTTCTTTGGGTTTTCCCACCACTCTTCGTGGACGGCTGTCTGGCTGAATACACTTGACCGACCTGCAAGCAACTGGGGCTCCAGGCCACCGTCGGAATAATTGGAATTAAAGACATGGATTGGACTAAGCTTCGTCCTACTGGCCACAAACGACTTAGATTGATCACATTCAACAAAATATTGCGTTAAAGTGTAACAATTTACATTAATTATGCTTGCGCGCAGAGTCTTATTGCCTACATGCGTTTAGAAAAGTGTGATTGCCTGGAAATTTAGGCTAATAAAGACAGATTAAGCGTAACAGATAAATGTGGAAGTCGTAAGCACGAAAAATCCATGTACTACCGATCACTCCCCTATAGTAGGTGCCGTATAGTTTCTGAACGATCGTGACGCCAGAGTTCCCTCTAGTAACTTTTCCAGGAAGCTCGCTGTAATGGTGACTTGGTGTCAAGGTGTTTAGTGGTTCATAACGCGCGTCAATTGATCCTGGGGGCATATCACCGTGGCACCGTGCGTGCGTGTGTGTGAGATGGTTTCTTTCCCAAAGTTTGTCCGCGAATTTCCACTACAACGAATGCGCACGCGTGTCTGCGCGCGGTGACCGTCACGCAGGCGGCCTGGACCCACTGTGCGTGACGAGCAGCGGCCACATGCAGCCCTCCAATAAGGCGTTTCTGTTCAACCTCCGCAAGCAAAGCTGGCGCAAGCTGGCCGATATGCACTGTGAGCGCGCCTACCATGCCGCCGTCGGATGGTCCGACCGCATGATCGTCTTCGGTGGCATGGACATTGCTCGAAAGTAAGTCACTTTCCAGTGAACGAATAAGATTACGTTTCAGCGACTCGTACTCATGAAAGCTGTGTTTTATGAAGCAAAAATCAGTATCTCCCTTTCGTTGACTCACTCGAGAAGCCCTGCGTTGAGTCAGTCTGGTATGAGCATCCATGGATTCGATTCGTCACCTAATAGATGCCCTCCGAAAAAAAAAAACAATACTGAGGGCTTTTCGCGAAACAACTGCGTATATCAATCCCGTGCAGACCTCGCTTCTTTCCTTTCTAGGTGACGCGAAAATAACTACCGTTTCCTGCTACGTGAATCCAAAGATAGCACATTTGCGCCAAAGCAAATATATATATTGCACTTCCGCACCATCCGTCGTCTAGCATCCAGCCTAAGCGGTGGGCGGAGCTTCTGCACCTATGATGCTGCGCCAAGTGTTCCGGTGGCGTTTGACAGCGCGTTTAGCTTCACAGATACTAAATCAGCTTAGCACCAATTTTTGCCTGAACGCGGAATAGAAGAGCAAAGAAATACGTCCAATTTAACACTCACGAGTGCATTTGGTCTTCCTTTCCTATTGTAAATAAAGGGGGTTCTGGGATTTTACGGGCGAAAACCACGATGCGATTGTGAGGCACGCCGGAGTGCGGGACTCCAGATTAATTTTGACCACTTGGGCTTCTTTAACGTGCACCCAATGCACGGTACACACAAGTTTTTGCATTTCGCTTCCATCGAACTGCGGTCGCCGCGCCCTCGGGCTTCGCAATACCAAAGCCACTACGCCACCCCGGCAGGTTATTGTAAATAAGATATTCGTATATGAAAATGTGGGACTTTTTCCAGGAGCGCTCTTACCTGTGCGTGCTTTGCCTCCGTAGCTTCACCTTCGTTGCCACATATGTATAGTTGATATAAGTTGATGTAGTACGAACCAACCCATTATTGGCCAGCCACGCCGGTAAATTGTGGCCGAGGCGACTCCTTTACAGTTGCAATTAAGGACACGGGCTAACCTTCTCTCGGACTTACTTGCATGATGGCCCGGCGACAGAACTCTGCCCAGTGCAGAGGTTTACTCCACCAAGGCGGACCAGTGGACGCTCGTTCACCCGATGCCCGTGGGACTCATGGGCATGGCGGCCGTCACGCTCGACAACCGCATCTGGATTTTGGGAGGTGTTACTCGCGACTACAACGGCTCCAACCTCCAAGACTCGACCTACATCTTCGACCCGCAAACGGACACGTTAAGTATCGACGTAAAAAGCGCCTGACAGTTGCTGAGGTGGAGTCACTGTTATTAAAGTGTTTGAATAAAGCGCAGTTCCATCCACGCAGGTTGTCCGTGTAAAATAAGCCAGCCATTAAAAATTATAGTGTTACGTCGTAGACGGTCTTCCTACCTAAACATAATTATTGTTAATTAATTATAGATAGATAGATAGATAGATAGATAGATAGATAGATAGATAGATAGATAGATAGATAGATAGATAGATAGATAGATAGATAGATAGATAGATAGATAGATAGATAGATAGATAGATAGATAGATAGATAGATAGATAGATAGATAGATAGATAGATAGATAGATAGATAGTGTGGTGTGGTGTGGCATCGTCACGATTGCAGTAAGCAAATCACTTGTGGAAAGGAATACTTGTGAATATTTTATTGCTGAGTCCTTATTCGCAAACTTACCGAACGTTTCTATTGCGATTACAACATCCAAGCATATGCGACCCAACTACTTAATGAACAACGGTGCCAAGTATTTGAGAGAATATGCATGGTAATCTCAGTAGTAAAATAGGCAACTGCTGAGACATTTGCTTGATCTCTCGACCTTGCGTGCGCAACATAGTCACTACATCACTCTATTGCACAAATACAAGGATAATATTCCCCATCTTTTTCAGGATCTTGCACGATTACCCCTCCTTCCAACCACAACTCACAAGAATTCAGACTATACAGGCGAGGTTAATGAACTTCTCGACGCCCCAATAACGGAGACAGAAGGTCCACATGCCCTAGCTTCCCTTAAAACTACATCTGCTCCGGGTATAGATAATGTAAATAACAAATTATTCCGAAACATGGACGACAAATCTATCTCCGCCCTCACAGAATACCACAATCACTGCTTCGATAACAGCTCCCTTCCGAACGCATGGAAAACTGATAAAGTAATCTTTATACCCAAACCCAATAAGCCCTCTGACACAGCTATTCTTAGACCTATTTCCCTCACGTCATGCTTGGGAAAACGCTCGAACATGTCATGCTTAATCGCTTATATAAAACGCGGAAGGCTATCAGTTATTCCCCCCAGAGATGATTGGCTTTCGCCAGTCGCTCTCTTCTTGCCAGGATGTCATACTAAGGCTCAAGCATGACCTCCTTACTCCTACAGGCAGTGAAGACACCCAAGCCATCTTGGGACTCCACCTGCGCGGTGCATCTAACAACCTAGATCATGGATCTATCTTACGTGAATTAAATGTTATTAATTGTGGTAGAAAAATGCATGACTATGTCCGCGAATTTCTTAACAATCGCACAGCTATCATTAGTCTCAATGATCAAACTTTTCCCCCAGCTTTGGCACTCCTCAGGTATCTGTGCTCCCGCCGTTTTTATTCAACCAAGCTATGAGGTCCATTGCAGGGACGCTGGTACGAGTACCGGATCTCCAATATTCTTTATATGCAGCCAAAATTACCCTATGGGTTAAGGTTGGTTCGGATGGCTACATTCAAGATAACTTGCAAGAGGCTGCATATGCAGTGCCTACGAGAGCAGGGTTCATGAACCTCGAGTGCTCGCCCGCCAAATCTGAGCTGTTACTTCTATCCGCAAATAAACGCGATACGCCCAACGTTCAGATTAATATTAACGGGATGGAAGCTCACGTCGTGGACACAATCCGTGTACTTGCCATGCACATTCAATCTAACTGACTCAATTCTTGTACACTTCAAACGGTTACTGCCAGCGTAGACCACACCACATGGCTTATAGGAACGGTGTCCAATAAGCATGGAGGTCTGCGCGAAGTAGAACTGCTAAGATTGGTACAGGCGTTTTCCGTTAGTAAAATCACATTGTCCCTTCCTTATCTCCACTTAACTACGGCCGAGGAAGATAAAGTTAACTCACTGATACGCAGAGTGTACAAATTTGCCCTTGGAGAGCCTCCACTGAGAGACTTTTGGCTACAGGTACCTTGAATACATTTAGTGACCTCGCAGAAGCCCACCTGACAGCTCAATACAAGCGCTTATCGAACACCCACACTGGTGGGCACATCCTAAACTCCCTAAATATTACCCCAGCACCCATGACCAATGCGAAATTTATTATTACCCACCCGATTCATGAGCACTTTCATATCACTCCTATCCCTAAGAATGTGCACCCCGTTCATCACGAACATAGAAAGCAACAACGAGCTAAAGCCCTCCAAAATATATATATAACTACAAAGACGTGGTCTATGTCGATGCCGCAGAGTATCCGTGAGGACACAACTTCGCCATATCAGTCGTTGGCTCCACGGGCAGTGTTGCGACGGCAGCATTTATTCTAGCCTCTTCGGAGGAGGAGGCGGATGAGGCGGCGGTGGCACTCGCTGCAACAAAACCCAGTTACTCAGTCATAGTGTGTGACTCAAAAACTGCCATATACAAGTTTGGAGTGAGTAGGGTTTGCAGGACAGCCCTAGCCATCCTATCCCATAATCCACCATCCCAACCTCTGAGTTTAATCAGCACACCTGCTCACGCAGGCCTAATCGGCAATGAAACGGCCCTCGCAAGTGCTCGAGCTTTCACGAACCGAGCGCCGGCTAGACTTGGGGACGGTTCAGACGCCAATAATCTCTCTCCAGCATTTACCTCCAAAAACAGATTACTTATACACCACGACATTTGCGGGCATTACCGCCAAGGTCACCGAACCCTCCCACCTTTAATGCGTTGGTCGTCACGCATACACGAGGTGCTATGGCGTAAACTACAGACTCGCACTTTTATATCCCCTGCCTTACGTCACAAAATTCACCCGGGAATATACGCTACCTCAGCCTGGAAGTTTTGTCCTGCTACCAGAGCGGACCTAAACCACATTATGTGGCAATGCAAGAACCACTCCCCACCCCCTAACCCTTGTAGAATGTTAAGTAGTCGGGAGCTGTGGCAAGCTGCCATGCGCAGCTACAACCCCGAACTTTAGAAAGCTATCTTGAGGTGGGCTCAGGTGGTAGAGGCGGCCTACCGCTAGTAGGAAAACCTCCCTCGCCATCTTCTGGATATCCCGGTCTCTTTAGGTTGGGATAAACAAAGTTGTTTATATCTATCTACCCATTCACAAGCACCATACCTTCGCTGCGCTCTTTTATAGTGTTAAATACTAAGGCGACACACTATTTGTATGAGGTACCGAGGTTGAGGTCTCGTTTTTCTTTATGCGATGAAGAATGCAATGACTGCGACCGGTACTTGGCGGCAGCGCTCTTTCGTGGACGTGCGGTGACAGAGGCGTGATAACAGGTGTCCTATGCTGTGCAGCTGGGTCACTCACTCGCCCATGCCAAAGAAGATGGCCTTCTGCTCAGCCGTGCCCTTGCAGCGTGACATCTGGCTGGTGGGTGGCATTCTGAGCATACGGCCGTTAGTGTGCACCGACCGCATCGACGTGCTCCGGGTGGCAGAGGGCAGATGGGAGCGACGCGCCTCCCTGCCCGGCCTCATGCACTCCGTTCGAGTCGTCAAGACAGGCAAGTATAGCTGCCTATTAAAGAAAGCTCATCTGTAGGACTTCCAAACAGCATGACAGCAAAGATGGCCGGCGCCAAAATGTAACTGCTGCACATGCTGAGGTGAAGTGGTGATTCAATAGCCACTCATATTAGGAATTGTGCATGCTCTCACAGCGCGAGCGCCACCCCTTCGGCGCAATTTTCAGAGAAAGGACTCGTTGGGCAAACAGTTTGCACGTTGTAAATCAAAACTAATTTAAGATTCCCAAATTATCCGTTTATTGTGCCGTCTAGTCGGCGTCATTTGTAAAGCCATCTCGTTAAATTTTGGTTGAGCTTCACCGCAACGTATATCATAGCGAGGTGGTGCACGCGTAACAGGAGACGTCATTGCAAGTGAAGGTAGCACAGAACGGCGTTGTTTGAATGAAAACTGTCGGTGCGCATCGAGAAAAGCGAGGCACGAGCACTTTTGAAGGATTATCTCGCCTGCGTTTACAATGAAGCAGTCGTGGACACCATGCCTTCATGAAAGGGTCCCTCGGTTTGAGCATGGGGGGTCTTGAGTGAGCATTTGGGGGGTTTTCACTATACCCTTCAGTTGTACGTTTACAATTCATGGTGTCCCGTCTTTCTGCTGTCACGGGCCATTTGCGCAATTTTTTTTATTCTTTGATTGACCGAGAGGTGAAAAGCGTGGGAGGCTCAGCATAACTGGCACGGGATGTGTCACGGGAATTGGCACGGACGATATATAAATGTAAGTATTTTGGCACGGAGGATATTGTTGTTGCTCCTAGCGGCTGCATCTCACGCGAGCACTTCCCTGTGAACATCAGATGGCCCACGAACCTATTTTCTCACCTTAAAGCAGTGGGCACATGCAAAAGAGGGGTTACACCAAAAATGCTGTGTAAACGCTGGCCAACAATTCGAACTAATTTGTGGGAAGCTCTCAGCCAGCTCACGCAAAGTAATTTTCAATTCCCCTAAAAAAATAAATTTTACAGCGAAGCAAGCTGTTAAGGGCTTACTCATCTATGGTCACGTCCGGATGTAGAAAAAAAAAACTCTGATTGGCCGTATGCTGTATGTGTGAGTGAAAGCGCGTGACGGACGTGCTCTTTCACGGGGAATCGAACGCACGGCGGAGAGCAAACACGACTTTCCAGTGAAAGGGGAGCGGTGGGCAAGAAGGGCATCGAGGCGTCCTAGATTGTGCGTGTGCGTGCCCGCTCTCCCACTGCGGCGCATGCGCGAAGCCCTGCCGGCCTTTCTCGGGGCGCGGGGCGGTCGCGCGCACCGTATCTTGAAAGAGATCTGCAAAATAGCTCCTACCTTTCTATGCGCTGTGCTTTCGCCGGGTGCGATCGCGCAAACAGCTCGCTTTTCCGTTCCTTCGCTTGCCCTCTCTGGATTGATCAGAATTGTGATTGCGTCAGCGGCCCTCAGAGGTGGGAGCCAGATTTCCTACTTTGTGATGTAGCAGTCAAACCGAACTTGCGGAAAGTGAGCTGTTTGCGCGATCGCAGCCCGCTCCACTTTCCGTGGAAGCGATAGACCGCATGAACCTTTGCCCGCTGCGTCTGTCGCGCTTCCTCACGCCAGCGTTTTGACAGCGGTTGTGTGCGGTCACACAAACAACGCGCAGAACTGTTGTAGACGGCGGCGGCATTTGCCCGCGTTCGCACCAAACGCGCGTGGCGTTGGTGGCGTGTTTATAAAGAGCGTGCCAACCTTTGCCGTACACCCTATGGCGGTGTACCGTAGCGACCATAAGGTCATGGTACCTGTGGTCACTAAATAAATGAAAACCACCGGATCATATATATATATATATATATATATATATTTCTCATTCTCTATTAGTTCAAATAACCAATACACCATCAAATCTTAGTGGTCATAATTGGAAACACATAATTCCCACCATAGTACAGCTTCGCTGGTCGTCCATCTCCACCCCGCGTTGAAGGGCTGACAGTTTCTCGCTTATAAATCTGGCAAGATAACGCTACAATCCATAATAATAATATAGACCTAATAATGTATATAGTAAGAAAATGTCGTGAAAATATATATGCAGTGGGCTATTAATGAAATTTAAAATAAAACTCAATTTCTTGGTTTTGTGAGGTGCGAAGTGATAAGCTCAATTAGGAGCTTGAAAGATGGAAATTTATATATATATATATATATATATATATATATATATATATATATATCCTACTGAAAATTCATATGCCCCATAACTTCCATAGCCAACAATCCGATTTGAAGCATATAGGATCCCATAGAAAAACCCGTCTTCCCTATACGCCATATGATATTACTGGATATAGGGGATATGGGTTTTTTCAGTAGGGTATATATATATATATATATATATATATATATATATATATATATATATATATATATTGTGGGCGTTTATTACGCACATCTTCCTCATCTGTATGTTGTCATCATCATCCTCGCACTTTTACCTATCCTCCTCTTCGCCTGTATATGTGTTCATCATCATCGCCTGTGTGCTGCGCTGGTTCGCTGACGAGCTCCCGGGCCTAATAAACGTCGTTCCAACCGAGACGTCACAAGTGGTGGAGTGTGCTCTTCGGTCCTACGTCCTCTGGCCGTCCGGTCTGCCTCCTGGAGCTTTGTTCAGGTCGCCGCTTGCGCCCACCGTCAGCTAGCATGCCGCAGGACGTGCAGCCTGGCGCCCCTATTGCCACCATTCCGACATCGCAAGTGCCTCTTCCTTTATCATCAACAGCGCCCAGCGTGACCCCCATCTCTTCGCTGGTCTTCGCGGAGAGGATGTCGAAGACTGGCTGGACGATTATGAGCGAGTCAGTTCCGCCAATCACTGGGATGATGTTAATAAACTACGCCATGTCTCCTTCTATCTGTCTGGCGTGGCGAAGACGTGGTTCTTTAACCACGAGCCCGAATTGACCGACTGGACTCTCTTCAAGCACCAGCTTCGTGAAGTGTTCGGCACACCGGCTGTTCGGTCCACTCTCGCCAAAAAAAGCCTCGATGCTCGCAAACAACACCTGGGCGAGTCGTACACCTCCTACATCGAGGACGTCCTTGCACTCTGCCGACGTGTGAATTCTTCAATGTCGGAGTCGGACAGGGTACGCCACATTCTCAAAGGCATTGCAACTCTTGCCTTCAATGCACTCGCCACTAAGAATCCGGCTACCGTCGCTGACGGTCGTAATCACTTGTCAGCGCCTCGATGAGCTCGAGTCTGTCCACCTACAGCCCGACATTGACGATGCCCATTCTACGGGGGACCATGACCTACGTACGCTGATACGCACGCTCATACGCGAAGAGTTACAATCGATGGGGTTAACCTCACCTTCGACGTATCCCAGCCAACCTTTTGGTGCGTCATTGCGTGACGTTATCAGGGAAGAATTGGCGTCCTTGACCTGCGCTGTGCCAGCACAAGCTCCTGTCCCTCACGCATTAGCAACTACCGCACGACCGACATACGCGCAAGTTGCTGCCAAGCCTGTCGGCCACTTCACTTCTCCGTTGCCGCTACCAACTTACGCGTCGGTTTGCTACTGCGCCCACGGTTCACTTCCCGTCATCACCGCCAGAGCCTTCATCGGCCCATCTGACCTCCCTGTCACACGGTACACACCGAACACACCCTACTACCCCCCTTGGCGTCCGTCTCGTCCTACGTGCTAATTTTATTGTGGCTATCGCGGCCACATATCACGCTTTTGCCGCAAGCGCCAGCAAGACGAGCGTCGGGGCTACGATATGTGTGAGCGCGATTTTACAGTGGGGCCTCTTACCAAGGGCGGTAAGATATATATTATATATATAATATTGTCAATTCTATGTAGTAGGGGTTCATTAAGGTGATTCACGTGACCATACGATAATTTGTGGGTACTCGGTCCACTGGGCACGAAGGCAACATCACACGCAACTAAGCCCGAAACTCCTTCCCTTCACGCGCTAAAGGCGCATCGACCGCGCAACTGGCGCACATCTATTGGTGCATGATTGGACACCGGGCGCCGCTCGCCAAAGCTGCTACTGCTACTCTCTCGGACTGCAACATGCCTCGACCAAAGCAGGTGAGCGTTGCTTCAACGTCATGAGCCAGAAGAGCCAGGATAGACAGAGCTACCCTAATCTAACGGTAGAAGAGAAGCAAGAACGTTTAGCTTGCCAATGTCAAACGATGCCACTATTATAATGTTTCGCACCACGATAACCCTTAGGGGTTCCGGCAGAATTTCTTAAAGGGTCCCTGAACCACTTTTATCGAACAGGAGAAAGATATTTGAAGTGAAAATAGCTTTTTCATAAATACTTGCCGCAAAAGTACTTCAATACGATCAGCACAAGCAGAGTTATTGGCAATCAAACACGGCCTCCACTGTGCTCCCCTCCCTGCTTCAATACCTTGCACTGCGAAGGCTACAGCGAGGTGGGCGGGCCACGCTCCGCCTTCGAAATGTCACCGTGGCGCGAAGTTCAAATTTCATTTTGGATGTTAACGTAGAACGCCACGACTTCCGATTTTGGTGTACGCCACGACTTCCGATTTTGGTGCCTACGACGCACTCAATTTAAGCCAAACGCGATTGTCCACAGCGAGTCAACATAGACGCCACGACTTCCGATTTTGGTGCGTACGACGCGCTAAACGTAAGCCAAACGCGGTTGTTCACAGCGAGCAGCCAGTGGACGTGGCGGCACCCCGCAACGGCCGCGGCGTAGCCGACCGCAGCTACCAAAAGCTGCCGCGTATGGGTATGTGCTTTATTACGAAATAAAGTAGAGAGAATGAGGATCATTGCGACTTTTGAAAGAGAGCCTTTGAGTGAAAGGTGACTTCGCGCTCTGCTTGCGAGCTCCACGCACCGCGTACGACAGCAAAACTTGGCTGAGATGTTCACGCAGCGTGTGCTACCCATGGACTGTTATTTCACCAAGTCCGAGGGGTGGTTCGGGGCCCCTTTAAGTCTATCAACCTTACTTGCTGGATTACAGTAACATAGTAGCGCAACAAATGTGGTCTTCTAACCACGTGCGAAGTACAACAGCGGAGAAATCATTTTTGCTGGGTTAACAGGTCGCACTTGCTCATAGAAAAAATACTCGCATCGATCGAAGTCGCCAGGTTGTGGCTACATAGCGCGCAACACAGAGGCTCAACGCCAGGCTCCTCCCCCCCCCCCCCCCCCCCCCCGCCCTCCCTCTCTATCTCGTGTCGGGAGTACCAAACTCCATTAAAAGTCTCCAATGCATACTCCTCGCTGAAATCTGAGAACGAACGTTTTCCGCTAACTACAGGCTATGAGGTGTATCTGGTGGCGGCCAGGACGAGATGAACAGCCCGGTTGATGACGTGATCGCTTTCGACCGCACACAGCTGAGCTTGGTCAGGTGTACCAAGACACCGGGCCCTTGCCGGATTCGCTGCCGTGGTGCTGCCCCAGGACTGCACGGCTCTGAGGAGGGTGAGTTTTTACTGTCTCCGGAACAATAGCCACGTGCATCCCACAGGGCACCCTGTCCCCGGG